>NC_060119.1:346056586-346405753 GCF_021461395.2 Schistocerca americana
TGCACCTAATATGAAAAACGTATGTTTGGGGGGTGTCCGGCTACTTTTGATCACATAGTGTACTTTAAGGACACTTTTTTAATTGATCTAAACCTTGTGCGACCTCTTTCTCAATTGCCGGACAACGTGCCATTGAGTTTGGTGGATCGTTCTGCGTGGGTAACACATACGTGTCTGGAAAGTTCTGTTGTAATTTCTTAGAAATGCTGTTGAAGTACACATATACAAACTTAGCTATTTTTTTGGGTGGTTCATTTGTCTATTTTTGTTCTTAATTTGTGAATTCAAAAGTTTTTGCCCTGTGTTTGCTGTTTCCCGCTTGATAATATTTCAGGCTGCTTTGCATTTGTTTTCTGTCTGCAATATTATTTTATGGTTTGTAAGTCTCGTAGCAGCTAGTAGTACCGTTCTGTAAATTCTCTTGTAGTTTTTATAAAACTGCAAAAAGGCTGTGTCAGTCTGTCTATTTTTGATTGAAGCGAGACACCTAAGTTTTTCAGAGGATTTGTGATACCTCTGGTTATCTATCTATCTATCTATCTATCTATCTATATATATATATATACATTTTTTTTTTAAGTTGCAGTGGAATGCAAAGTTTTGAGGAATGCTTCCTCAAATTTTAGTTTAAAAATGGAGATGAAACTATTAAACATTTTGTTCACATTCGTTTCTGCATAGACTTCCTCACACTCTTCATACTGTATCTGGGATGAAAATACATGAACCTCTCATGGAGAGTCTACTGTAGAAACAAGCAAGTTCATTTGAGCCGAAGGATAAATATGAGATTTCAGTCCCTTTGCACTAGTGTTCCGTAAGACACACATCTGAGCTGTTTAGTGTTTGTAAATTTACTTCTAGTTGCTGAACTTTGTTTTTAATGGATCATATATCCTGGTGAAGAACTGTTAAACATTTAGTTGTAATTATCGTGGTGGCCTCCTCCTCTTTGTGTTTGATGTTAAAAAATCTTTCAGATTGTGTGGAGACACTGTTTTCCGCCTGCTTGCTACACTGTGCGTTTCACTTGCTGTTGTCTCCTTTTCTTTTGGTGGAGTTGCTCCTGAGTCCACTATTGCTGTTGTTGTTGCTGGTTGTGTAGATTTACATGTTGTGACCATTTCCTTTGCCTCTGTAGACATTGGTTCAAGGCCTTTTATTACTGCTGTTGCTGGTATTGTTACAGATGCTTTCCTGTTGCCACTTAGTTCTATGTCTGATCCTTCTCTACGTTCTAGCACTGCTACAGCTGGATTCGTTAGGCAGGCAGGGTTTTCCACGACAATACAGCCTTGCTTGTGCAAGAATGTGAGACGTAAAGTAATTCCTCCTCTTTTCTGCTTCGTAATGAGTCTAGACATACGTTTAACATACGTTTCGAGCCGGAGGCTGTGCAACACTTAGAATAATGTCATAAATGGTAACGTATAACTGTCAATGTTGTTGCAATTCCTTTGTCGTGTTGTGTGGGTTGATGGTCAGGTAGACGTGACGTTGGTAGTATGGGGGTCGCCTACAGCATCTTTTTTCTTTTTTTCTTTTTTAGGTAGCGCCGACTGTATAATGTCTCCCACCCGCCTCTCCCACTGCAGCCAACAAAATCCATTTCATATGTTTGCATAACGAGGAAGAAGCTGAACGGACATCTTCAAAGTATTGACTTCATCCATTAAAGCAATGGCTGTAGTTGTGCTAGAATGCCGTTCGGTTTAATCTTGGAACAGTCGGAGCCTTCCGCAGCGTAGGAGCGGTGACTAGGCTGGGACAGCGACAGCGCCTCTACAGTCCTCTTTATCTTTTTATGTAACGTCTGGAGTGTTTTGTGAAGGTCAGCTCCTTTGAAATGTTACGTGCGCTTACATATGATGCTACAAGCACCATGGGAAATTTGGAAAAAAGTCAGCAGCTGTTGCTAAGCTTTCTGTTCCCTCGTCTGTGACAGGAACATGACAGAACATGAAAGCATTTTTTACGATTGTTGCCCATACGGGAGGACAAGGATAACTTAAAATATTAATCGAATATTTAATGACTAAAAGAACTTGGCACTAAATTTGTACTACTTCTCATTGAACAATTTTTCTCCGTTTCAACGTAATTTTCCGGTAGAGCTGTAAAAGGTAGAGAACTCAAATTTCGTCACCTTAGTACGTTAGAACGTGTAAGCCATGTATTTTGATGTCATAGCAAGATTGTGCCATTATTCCAAGTGTTGATTTGTAACGTTGTAGCACGTCTGTGTCAAAGTTCCAGATCAGCGATCTTGTGTCGATCATATTTTATCTAAAGCGAGCATCTTGCATCGTAAGCTTATATTTCTTCGTCATATTCAAGACTGTGCCAATAATCAATGTGACAATGCACCTTTTTTAATTTCCCACAAATTTATACATAGAACAACAGCCATACTCCCACACTAGCTCAGTTGGGCTATTTTTGTATTTCCCGCCAAAATTTTGAGCTCCTGCCAATATCTGAATTCCTGCCATTTTATACAAAGGACAATTGGCCTTCGTCAGAGGGAAGTGGTGGAGGAAGGGGGTGAAGCGGGGGAAGAAATCCCATGACATCATCAATGATGTCATCAGTGACAAGCTCTGTGCCAGAACTGGCTCAGATTACCTACTGACCAGCACTACCAACATCGAGACACCAGATAGGTTGTTTGCTATGAAACATAAGCAGTTTTCAAACATGTACATCACACGAATTTCTCTTTCAAGACCACATACCGCCTGAAATATTTATTTAGACCATTGGTTTCTTATCGCAAAATTTGGTATATTCTATTGCCAGCATAAGTTTTGTATCGTGTCATTTGCTGGTTGTGCTTGTGTGCTGCTACCGTGCACGCCAGAGCCGGTCTCCAGCATACGGGGGATTCGGACTTCTGTTCAGTTTAGACATGTTGGTCCAGTCTTCCTATAATCTTCGTAAATGGGTTGTGGTCACGGCCTTCCAGACGGACTTAAGGGCTTGTTGCTTTCCGTAATGGTGAATGCTTTCTAGCAGCTTTTTGATACAGACCTCTCACAGTTCCGGCGGGAAACAATACTCTGCAAAGTAGTGCTGTTAGTGGGAGCAGGAGACGGCCAACTGAAATTTTTGCAGTCGGCTCCTGAATCTTATGAGGAGAAAAAATTGGGTGTAGAATAATTTCGTGCAGCGGTTGGTGCTCACGATGAAGTACAGTAGCAGCTCTTTCGAGAGTAGAAGAAGAAGCGTGAGCACTCTAGAGTGTAGTTTATGTTTTAAAGTGGTTATCATTTAGGAAGTCGGAGATGGTGATCCTTGGTGACCAACGAGGCTACTTTTCCAGTACCGAAAACCTACAAGGATTCGAATCTGCGCATTCAGTCGTGGAATTCATCTTAGGAATTCCCCGCCCCTCTAGACGAGTGAGGTTTTTCCAACTTGCACGTGCTCTGTAGACAGAGACCTTACGTTAAATCGCATAGCCTGTAGCTGGCTGAACGTCAGCGTTTGACAAAAGTGACGAAGTTGGTTGAGTTTAAGTCAAGTAAACAACTAAATTGTTTGAAGTGCGGTATTCTGCGTGGCTTTACTTGTTGACATGACAGTATTTTCTGTTTTGTTGTTGTGAAGATCGTAGGCGGAAGCTGTTAAGAACCAGTTGGAAGAGTCATATTAAGTGTTAAGCAGTGCCATTCCATAGTCCAGTGGTCGGATCTTGGAATACTTCTGAAAATAGACAGCTCATGGCTTCAATTATTAGTTTACAGCAATGAGAACCTTAACCCCGCCTTGCATGCCAAAGCAAGGCTGGCGACCTGGGCGACACGTCTAATAGTGCACCACTGCATAGGAGTAAAAATGTCTCCATTCAAATCTGTTGAACAGTACGCTAATCAATTTGTCTCGCGCACCGCACGTCGCTAGTGTGTGTGCACGCGACTCAGACTTCGTTCGACAGACGAAAGACAAGTTAACAGTTTGACCCTAGAGGTTGCGGACACCCTACATCTAATTTACACACGCGACGCCTCGTACACGGTAGGCGAGAAGGCGACACCGAGTCGCACTGTCTAGGCATTTGCCCTGGACGAGAAGGCGGTGTCGTAGCAGCCAGCCCGCAGCTTGCAGCCCGAGTACGGGAGTCCGCTCAGATAATTACGGTACGCGCTCTGCTTGTTATCTAGAGGACAAGGCCGTTGCCACTGGCGGTGCGCAGTACAGAGATACGGTGCAGCACTATCTGTCAGCAGCGAGCCAAATACAGGCACAGATCCTCAGCTTCTCACTCGGCTAATCGACATATTACGAGGTGTCCAATCGTGTCACGACACACTCGCACAGCGCGACATACTGGTCTGCACAATAACTTGCCGAACCCCGATCGTCTTTTACTAATTGCTCCGTGTACACAAATTTCTGAAACGCATAATGAAGAAGATGATGGTCGTCATGTTCTAAAGATAAAGACTGTAGTGTAAAGATTTAAACTTCGCACCAAGTGTTCAGCAGCAACCACTAGTTACTGTACTTCCTTAAAGCAGATCAAACGCACTTATCACTGAGGTGACAAAAGTCATGGGATAGCGATAAGCACATATATAGATGGCGGAAGTACCGCGTACAGGAGGCATGAAAGGTCAGTGCGTTGGCGGAGTTGTCGTTTGTATTCATGTGATTCGTGCGAAAAGGTTTGCGAAGTGATTGTAGCCACACGACGGGAATTAACATATTTTGAACGCGGAATGGTAGATGGAGCTAGACGTATGGATTATCCCATTTCGGAAATCGTTAGGGAATTCAGTATTCTGAGATCCGTAGTGCCAAGAGTGTGCCGAGAGTAAAAAAAAAACATGGTTGAAGTGACTCTGAGCGCTATGAGACTTAACTTCTGAGGTCATCAGTCCCCTAGAACTTAGAACTACTTAAACCTAACTAACCTAAGGATACCACACACATCCATGCCCGAGGCAGGATTCGAACCTGCGACCGTAGCGGTCGCGCGGTTCCAGACTGTAGCACCTAGAACTGCTCGACCACTCCGGCCGGCCGAGAATACCAGATTTCAGGCATTGCCTCTCGCCACGAACAACGCAGTGGCCGACGGCCTTCACTTACCGACCGAGAGCAGCGGTGTTTGCGTACAGTTGTCAGTGCTAACAGACAAAAACGACTTTATTTCACGCAGTCGACAAATAAGCGCAGAAGTCATTGTGGCACGTACGACGACCGTATTCGTTAGGACAGTACGGATAAATCTGGTGTTAATGGGCTACGGCAGCAGACGGCCGATGCGAGTTCCTTTGCTAACAGAACGACATCGCCGGCAGCACCTCTCCTGGGCCCGTGACGATATCTGTCGGACCCTACACGGCTGGGAAGTCGTAACCTGGGCAGACGAGTCCCGATTTCAGTTGGTAAGAGCTGACGGTAGGATTGCGACCCCACGAAACCATAGACCAAAGTTGTCAAAAAGGCACTGTGCAAGCTGGTGGTGGCCTCGCAATGCGGTGGACAGTGTTTATACGTGATGCACTGGGTCATTGGGTCCAACCAAATCCATCACTGTCTGGAAATTGTTATAATCGGCCACTTGGAGATGATTTTCAGCCAATCATGGACTTCATTTTTCCAAATAACGATGGAATTTTTCTGGATGAAAATGCGCCATGTCACAGAGCCACAATTCTTCGCGACTAGTTTCAAGAACACTCTGGACAACTCTAGAAAATGGTTGGGTCTCCTAGACCGCCCGAAATGAATCCCATGTAACATTTGAGCGAGTAGTCGAGAGATCAGTTCGTGCACAAAATCCCACATTGGCAACACTTTCGCAGTTATGAACGGCTGGTTCAGTATTTCTGCAGGGGACTTCCAACATGTTGGGTCCATGCCACGTCGAGTTGTTCCACTACCGGGGTCAGGGATTTTCTCTGCCTCGTGATGGCTGGGTGTTGTGTGATGTCCTTAGGTTAGTTAGGTTTAAGTAGTTCTAAGTTCTAGGGGACTGATGACCATAGATGTTAAGTCCCATAGTGCTCAGAGCCATTTGAACCATCAACTGTCGGCAGTCTCTGTCAGTCAACAGACGAGGTCGGGCTGTACGCTTTTGTGCTGTACGTGTCCCTTCAAGTTACTGTTTACAACGTGTTTTTAGCACGTGAAATCAACGAATGTGCGTAAATTTGCTCTCGGATATTTACACTCCTGGAAATGGAAAAAAGAACACATTGACACCGGTGTGTCAGACCCACCATACTTGCTCCGGACACTGCGAGAGGGCTGTACAAGCAATGATCACACGCACGGCACAGCGGACACACCAGGAACCGCGGTGTTGGCCGTCGAATGGCGCTAGCTGCGCAGCATTTGTGCACCGCCGCCGTCAGTGTCAGCCAGTTTGCCGTGGCATACGGAGCTCCATCGCAGTCTTTAACACTGGTAGCATGCCGCGACAGCGTGGACGTGAACCGTATGTGCAGTTGACGGACTTTGAGCGAGGGCGTATAGTGGGCATGCGGGAGGCCGGGTGGACGTACCGCCGAATTGCTCAACACGTGGGGCGTGAGGTCTCCACAGTACATCGATGTTGTCGCCAGTGGTCGGCGGAAGGTGCAAGTGCCCGTCGACCTGGGACCGGACCGCAGAGACGCACGGATGCACGCCAAGACCGTAGGATCCTACGCAGTGCCGTAGGGGACCGCACCGCCACTTCCCAGCAAATTAGGGACACTGTTGCTCCTGGGGTATCGGCGAGGACCATTCGCAACCGTCTCCATGAAGCTGGGCTACGGTCCCGCACACCGTTAGACCGTCTTCCGCTCACGCCCCAACATCGTGCAGCCCGCCTCCAGTGGTGTCGCGACAGGCGTGAATGGAGGGACGAATGGAGACGTGTCGTCTTCAGCGATGAGAGTCGCTTCTGCCTTGGTGCCAATGATGGTCGTATGCGTGTTTGGCGCCGTGCAGGTGAGCGCCACAATCAGGACTGCATACGACCGAGGCACACAGGGCCAACACCCGGCATCATGGTGTGGGGAGCGATCTCCTACACTGGCCGTACACCACTGGTGATCGTCGAGGGGACACTGCATAGTGCACGGTACATCCAAACCGTCATCGAACCCATCGTTCTACCATTCCTAGACCGGCAAGGGAACTTGCTGTTCCAACAGGACAATGCACGTCCGCATGTATCCCGTGCCACCCAACGTGCTCTAGAAGGTGTAAGTCAACTACCCTGGCCAGCAAGATCTCCGGATCTGTCCCCCATTGAGCATGTTTGGGACTGGATGAAGCGTCGTCTCACGCGGTCTGCACGTCCAGCACGAACGCTGGTCCAACTGAGGCGCCAGGTGGAAATGGCATGGCAAGCCGTTCCACAGGACTACATCCAGCATCTCTACGATCGTCTCCATGGGAGAATAGCAGCCTGCATTGCTGCGAAAGGTGGATATACACTGTACTAGTGCCGACATTGTGTATGCTCTGTTGCCTGTGTCTATGTGCCTGTGGTTCTGTCAGTGTGATCATGTGATGTATCTGACCCCAGGAATGTGTCAATAAAGTTTCCCCTTCCTGGGACAATGAATTCACGGTGTTCTTATTTCAATTTCCAGGAGTGTATATAATCGGAGCAGAGACGGAGGGGTTCATCATTCTAGCGATTGAACGGGCCACAAATGGGGAAATCCACTGGCTCTGACAAAGTGCAGATTGTTGTGTGCCGGCGCCTGTGAGAGAGCATTTCCGAAACGGCGAAACTGTTCGCATGTTAACGTGCCGCTGTCGTGAGCGTCTATAGAAAGTGATTTAAGGACAGCGAAACCAAAAGTATGCGACAAATTGTTAGACGTTCAGGCCTCGTCACAGAACGTGGTGGTCGGGGGCTTGTCCGCTCTGCAACGTTGGACGGGCGGCCATCTTTGGCAGATCTGACCACAATCCGCTAGTATGCTCTAGTAGCGGTTCAAATGGCTCTGAGCACTATGGGACTTAACTGCTGTGGTCATCAGTCCCCTAGACCTTAGAACTACTTAAATCTAACTAACCTAAGGACATCACACACATCCATGCCCGCGGCAGGATTCGAACCTGCGACCGTAGCAGTCGCGCGGTTCCGGACTGCGCGCCTAGATCTAGTAGCGGGCTGTGATCTGATTGTAGAATACAATACCGGTGCAGGAATAAATTTTTCGGCGCACACCGGATACATCGTCATTCAGGAGAATGACTCCTCGATACACACACTGCGCCTCGGTTGCAGTCGACAGAGACAATACTTCAGACCACCTCTTTCCTATCGCCGTTGATGTCTTCCCCGACGGCGATGGCGTCTTCCACGTCAGAAGACCAATATCGTCCTACATTCGCTTCAAGAGCGTGATAGTCAGCTCACGTTGATGTCTTGGCCACCATATTAGCTCGACGTGAACCCGGTGGAAGAGAGATGAGACGCAATCGGTGACCAGCTCTATACGCACACAAAACCCGTCCGTAATTTGCAGACCTGTGCGTAGACATCTGATACCACACATCTACAGAAACCATACCATGCAGAGTGGCTGCTGTATTGGTTTCCAAAGGTGGAACAGCAGACTGCTATGCAAATGGTCATAACGTTTTAGTCTCATCCGTATATAAGGAGATCTTTACAAGAAGGGTACCGTTATTCTCACGAAATCTTACTGTGTAAGTTTGGAGATCAGTTTTCGAGGATGACTGTGCTTGAGTCCTTCTATCCCCCTTGGTCCATCTCACGTAGGGACTTGGTGTTTTCCGACGTTATAGAGAATTATTTTTCCTTCCCTCAGTATACGAATCGAAAAGCACACGTAACAGCTAATGTCAGTTTGTAGCCAATCCACCAGGCGCTGAAGAATCGCTAGTGGAGTATATAAACAGATATAGTAAGTCACCATTACATTTGTTTGTATACGACTATAGCTCTAATGCAAAATTTTTGATAGAAATTTTTTTTCTATGATCGCTCCCAGGATCTCATCCCGGTCGTGGCACATCTTTTAGAGTCGTGTCTATACTTTGGCCCAATCCATTATTGCCAGGTGCCGCTTTCACCGTTTCTGTAAATTGTATTTAGTCTACAAATTTTTAATACTTTTCTGATATCTTGATTTCTCTTCCAGTACAGTAACGTGTATCCAACCAATGTTGTAAGAAATTACGACTCTGCATCCTCTGTTCGTGTGGCCTGTTATTATGCTACACGCTCGTGCTCATTATTCAACGTCGGCGCAGTGAAGTACTGTCTTTTATGATTTGTTTCCATAGCTTTTTTGATTTTAATGCGCAACCGGGTAAACTGAAGCAGTGATTGAGACATTGTACTGGTGTTTTTGAGTAATCGACCTCAAATTCCCGTCTGTCCGTCCAGAACCACTGAATCACGACTGTAAAAAGGGGTTGTGCCCGATTTCCTTCCTGGTCCTCGTCTCTCGTTTCGTCTATGATGACTCCAACGTTGGCGGGACGTTAAATTCTGACCTCCCTTCCGTTATTTGCTCGTAGCTGTTCTCACTGCATGGGGAACGGATGTCAAAAACTAAATATAAAATCTTGTCGATCTCTTAAGTTCTTAATAACTGTCAAATCCAGGTTGAAAAATTTCCTTGTGGTACACTCCTAATGTTGACAAATAACACTTGAGCTGGCCAATAAATATGAAGAAGCTGTAAATAATTTTAATCGACCTTAGACATAGCAGATAAGAGTTCAATGAGTATGCGACTGTTTACGAGTCGAACTAATACTTTTGAGGGCTGGAAAACCAAGGAATTTTTGAACATATTTTTCAGTTTTTCGCTTATAACTCAAAAACGATACATCCTATAGAAAATTCCCAAAACACGGCATGAAAGAGCATAAAATTTTACACAGAATGACCTAAATAAAAATTAAAACAAAAATATTTCAATTGCAATATAAAGTTGATGAGATAATTTTTTTACAAACATTCTTTAAGCAATTATTTTTCTATATTTACATTCATTTACAATTTTTTATATAAGGAAACGTCGTCGTCCAGTTCTTCGTCTTCTTCTGGCATAGGATCTAAGTCGATTTTCTCCTCGACGATATCAATCGTATTGTCGATTTGCGTTAATCAAGGAAGATGTCCTATTCTGTTAGAGAATTAAAGCGTGAAAACCCCTTGCAAATGCTGCATATAGCCGAGTGCTCTAGAGACGCTTTCCTGTTGGAACAAGCTGTTTGACATCCCTTCTCCCATATGCAGCATGTTGTGTTGAACAGTTCCTGGGGCGCTGGTGGCTGGGTGGTTGCAAAGGCAATCAGACCGTTTTTTGTGGTCTTCCATTCACATTTCAGTGGATGCAGCTGATTGTTCCTCCAAGGGAGTGCTGCCGAGCAATGGCTTGGATGGGAGGCAGACATGCCAAAATGTAGTTATTATTTTTCGATAAAGCTCTCTGGAGCAGCTGCAGGCGAATTTCATTCAAATGTATGGAGCTGCTGTCTGCGTACAAGCACACGATGAACTTCGCTACTACGTTAGGGACCTTATTAAGAGTTGTTTTGGGACCCATGAAGTTTGAGGTGACGTGCTGAACGTTCGTGTCCTTTTGAAATGACTTATGAACTTGATTTTGCACTGTCGAAAACATGTAGTGATTGTGTCATAACTACACAAGACGTAAAGAAATGATACGTATCTATTTTTCTTCTTCTTATTTCAAGAGTTTAGAACTGTCGAGGGTGTAAATTAATGTGTCTTGGTTGCCTTTTCCAGGTTTCATAAGGAAACATTGGTGACAGATTCTTCCTACTCATGACTATCACGTAGGTGGTCAGTCAGCAGGACAATAAAGTCGTTGCCTCTCTGTTTCGGCTTATCTATGACTGTGCCAAGAACCATGGAGTTTGCTCCTCAACGGCCTGCTTGACCTGATACCCTTCACCGTGTAATTCTTCTGTCAACATTGAGATAAGATGTTTTCTATTAAGTTAGTTTAGTAAGAAAGTTCTTTTGGCATGGTTGATGACATTGTCTCAGCGAATGTAACAGAAACAGATGACATAGCGCGGGCTCTTCGGACACGTTCAGCACATTTTAGCTTCCTCCTCAGGGTATCCATCAAACACTGGGGTGAGTTGGACCCAAAGTGTTTTTAACGTAATTCACGTACTTTTCAAGGATGGAGGAAAACAATTCATCTGTAGTCCACACAACTTCGTGAAAGGGAGCCCACTGTCAAGAACGAAGTCGATGTTGCTTGTGATTTTAACATGACTGGATTGAACAGTTTACAGAGGTATTCTTTTCTTACCTTGCGCATTGTTCTGTTGTCATCAAAATGAGTTATTGAATATGGGGCTAACTCATAGGTAAAGTATGACACGAGTTGTTGTGGTGACTTCATAAGGAAAGTGATTCGGCGGGAAATTGTATCAGGACTGACAGGGCCTCATTCACCATTCATCTTGACTGTACATTTCAAGGCTCCTTGGGGCACTGCTTTCTTCTTCCACAAAGTGTACATTTCCCTATTTTTTTATATTTCTCATACTTTTTTCCCTTCTCTTAGGTACTCCTTGTATTATTACCATAAACACAAGTAATTAACACAAAATACTACTTGAATAATTAAATTAATAAGAAGAGCTAATTACTCAGGTCTGTAGGTACCTAACTAAACTGCGCTTAAATATGAATATTTGGACGAATGTGAATGATCTTGGGTTTAAAAGTAATTTGACGTCACAAAAAGCCTTAGCAGGAATTTAACGCTACGAATACTGCAACGTTTTTATTTGTTTCTCTGCAAGAGAATGAGTGAATTTTAAAATTATATTTACACAGAATTTCATGCTCTACAACTTTTATGCGTGACGGTTTCCATTTCGAGTAGGCGTTTCTGGGTTACACTTTTCCGCGAAGTTCGTAAAAATTACTGATCGCCGATCGATTGTGACTAAACGGCTGAATCGAAAAGCTTCTATGTAGGTCATTCTATGGAAAATTTTATGCTCTTTATTTTGGTGTTTTGAAAATTTCCTGTAAGATGTATCTTTTTCAGGTGTAAGCGACAAAACCCACGGTTTTTCGGCCATCAGAAGTTAAGCAAAAGCCAGTAATCATCGCAAGCTCATTCAGTCTTATTTCGGACGCCTATTACCAGCTTGTACGTATGTATTGGCCTCCGCGGTCTTTTTTTCAGGCTATTTTTCATAGGCTACTATATTCCTCGCAGTTCTTCTTCTTTTGCTTCTTTTTCTTTGGCACTGAAACCCTCGATGTGCCTTGGCCTCCTCAAGAATCTGCCTCACAGCTCTATTCTCCGCGTTTATCGACATCGTCGGATCTCCATCTTGGTAATGTCAGCGAATACATTGTCCATCCGTGGTGAGCCCTTCTTTCTCATGGAATACTTTTCATTTTTTTTTTTTTTGGTGGGGGGGGGGGGCATCCTGCCACCTATTATCCTTTCCATATGACCTAACCAGCGTATTCTTCGAGGTTTAATAAACTTTACTGTATCTTCACCTTATGACAGCATTTATATGTCATTGGTATGTCTTACTTCCCAACCCTCTGCCTCACGCACAGGACCATAAATTTTTAACAGGATTTTTCTTTCTAACATCCCCACGGTTTTCGTACGCACTTCTGTCATCGTCGACATTTCTGGCCTATGTAACGACTGGTCGTGGAAGAGAACAGAGTTCTCCTAACTCGGTTGTTCTTGAAACTGGGTAATTCTTAAAGACCTGTAAGCTCGTATAACAGGCTCTATTTCCTGCTTGTATCCTTTCTCTAATACATTGTTTCGTATTATTATCGCTGATTAAAAGAACAGCTGGATAATGGAAACAGCTAACAGCTTTAAAACGTTTGTTAAAGGTCTTCAGGTCGTCTAGTATCCTTCTACAGTTACAACTGGTATTTTGTCTTACTTTCGTTTAAAGTAATTTTTGCTCCTTCTGCTTCCATTATTTCGAACATTTCTTTATGGATATTTACATCTCTTGCCACAATTGTGATATTATCTGCATATGCACATATCTGACTGCATTTCGTCGGTATTGTACCTCACTCGGCTATTTTTTTATATTAGGATATGTAGTGCTAAGTTAAAAAAGGATAACAGAGGGACCATCACCCTGTCTCGTTCTACCTGTAAATTTAAAGGTTTTGGTTATTTTGCTTGTTCACTTTTATTTTCGCCTTTGTGACCCTCATGTTGATTTGGCTACTCTTTTTAAGTTGCCATAGATGCCCAAATATTTTAGTGCTTTATACAATCCTGGTCTGTAAACGCTATCAAAATCTTATTTAAAATCAACAAACAGGAAGTGGAGATTTATGTCAGATTCACAAAATTTTTACGTTATTTGTCTAACAACAAACAACTGATTGGAAGTGCCTTTATTTGGGACGAAGCCACATTGTTCCTCCTCGAAGATATTTTCAGCACACTTTTTTATCTTTTCGTTCTGCACCCCTTAAAGCATCATGTAGGATGTATGGTATTCAATAAAGTCATGCCTCTATAATTTTCGCAAGCTAACTCTTCTCCCTTCTTATATGTAGAGCATATTATTCCAGTTCCTAGTCCTCTGGCATGCTTTCATTTCCATGTATATTATTTATTAGTGGATATATTTTTCGTATTACAGGTTGATAGCCAAATTTTGTAAGTTCTGACACTATCCTATCTTCATTAGATGCACTGATAGTTATCAATTTATGTATTACCAACTCCACCTCTTGCACTGCATAACAAACGACAACGTGAGACGTTCTGCCTGTGGTACGTCAGCATATGAACTCATGCTTGCTGTCGAAGCGGTGGCCTAATGGCAGGCGCCAGCGCCTATAGCTTCGCTGCTCTGTAATGTCCTTGGATGGCGCCTCCGGACATGCGTTCCTATCCTATTTGTTCCTCAAGATGCCCTCTACAATCCCTCAAAGTTTGTCGTAACATTTCTGGCACAGCCTGTATACATATCACATACTGAATTGCATAATTAGGACATGCTGCCAACGGATCTAATACTGTAGGAAAAAATGTGTAGCCATCTGAAGATGAGCATGCTAGCCCAGGCTCATCAACAGCAATAAAGATAATCCTTTTAAAAGAAATTTTTTAAAGAATTTGTGGATGATTGCGCTCTACATCAGTAATCCCCAGGAATCATTATGTTGGTGCTGATGATAACAATCATCTAAGCAGTTAGACTGAAGGTGGCGCATATTAGTGTTGCTGCTGTGTCCTCCAGAAGATATGGAACAAGCCATATGCAACAGAGCGCCACGGTGCCTACAACTCAGGCAGCACAGAGATATGGGTAGTATCCTACAAGGGCACCACAAAGCAACCACTGTTTTATGCTTCTGATGTAAGTCAATCAACCGCTTCCTCAAAGGATATCCATCCACCAGATACGTATATAAGTCGACACATGGTTACATTCAGTATCAGTGACAGCATCTACACAGTATCAACAGTACTGCAAGACAGCATCAGGATCGTGTCTTTGGTCGCCGCTAAGAAGACGCCAAGTAGAGATTATACAAATGATCATATTATCATTCTCTGGATTCAGGACAAGATCAGAATTGAAGACAGTTCAGTGTAAATGAATTTTGGTCTAATGCTACACAACAGCTTTATACTTACATTAAGTAGTTTAATATTTCTTCAATAAATTGTCAAATTGTTGCTAGTCTGTTTTTCCATTTGTTTTTCTTTAGTTGTGGGCTACTCTATTTGGCACTGAGAGGGGACCCCTTGGACCAGTATAATTCATCTGACACTTTATGCTCTTTCTCAGTTCCACTGTCACAAATTTTACAGTACTTGCATAGAATCTCTACATCAAATACCTTGCCAGTATCAAATGACGCAGCTGTCATGGCACCATTTAGTGAAATGTGTCCACGTTTTTGCCAGCTGCCATCGAAACATGCACAAGTATCACCACTGTCATCACTGTTATTGAGTGCTTCTTCAGCTGCTTCCTTCATTGATATGTTACAAACTTCAGTAACAGCAGTACCAATAACATTATTGTAAGTCATAAAATTTGCAGGATTTGGAATATCAAGTAATGCACATAAAGATTTTGCCTGCCCCTATCCCTTTACCAATAGATCTGAGACCATAGACTAGGCTCATGTTGTTCTCATATAAATTATTATTTGCCATTTTTTATGTCATTGTTGCAGCAACTGCACCACATTTTGGGTCAGGTTTGACACAATTCCTTTATGAAGCCGGTGATTCTCACCCAAAGATACGTCACCACCATATGCACACAGTATTTTTAGAAATGAAATCAAAGAGCACGCTAAGTTTCACCACAATATTTCCAAACGAATGTCCATTTCCACAAGGTGACTGGGAGGAAATGCCTTGAAGACACTGCAGTTCCTTTCTGGATATGCTGATTTTCTTTATGTCTAACATTCTTGAGTCCTTTGACCCACTAACCTCATTTGCCTTTACGTTTTTATTTCCTTTGAATTTTAATTTTGGTGAGAATTTCTTTATTTGCAGCATTTTCATGAAAACACATGGAACCAAAGAAAATACAAATCAATATGCACTTCACTCACAACAAAGTTCACTAAGTATAACCATTAACACTAACAAACATGATCAGAAAAACGAGTACAGATAATAGATACAGGGTAGGAAACATTGAAGCGATAAAACAATAGAAGCATGAAATAATATACACACAGTAAAAGCATGCTGTGCATTATCACTGCATATATTTATTGTTTCCTTTAAAATATATTTTAAACACTATGATATTATTTCTCTTATTCCCTTTTCAAGCATAAAAATCATATGATTATCATGTAATAAATCAAGTGGTTTTTCTAGTAATTTTCAGCACTGCATCCCAAGATAAACCTGGTGCTGTAAAATGCCAAGATGGATCTAATTCATAAGCTTTAATACAATTTTTTCTAAAATTTAATCAGTTTTAAGATCTTTATAATTATATTCACCAAGATTTATGTAATTAAATTTTTTCCAATATTTTTTTCTTGTTTGCAATCTTCATCACTTATTTCACAGCCTTTCAGTTTATTACAAAATTCTTCTTCTGCTGGTAATTGTGTCTCTTCAAATTCTTTCCAAGAATCCATAAAATCATATAAATATACACCTTTTCTGACCACTAAGTTGAGAAACTCTTCTGAGAAAAACTTTTTAATATTTTTCACTTGATTCTTTTCCAGATGTTTTAAAAGTTGGTCAAGTTATAAGTTCATAAATTTAAATACATCAATAAACCTCATTTTCAACCTTTTTGTTCTCTTACCAAAACTAATATATCTGTCTTAATTATTTGGTATAAAAAAGGTCTTTTTTATCATAACCAAGTTCTTTCACAAACAGATTCGAAAATATCCTGATAAATTACGTAAATAAATTGGTACAAAACTAGATTTGATCATAATTCTGATCTTTTATTTTTCTGTGAGTAATGACTTTTACATAATGTACATTTATTCGAACTTGCATATCTTGATTGTTCTTCAGGAACTAATGTTCTCATTTCTTCAATTTCAGAATAAATTCTTCCAAGTTCTTCAACCTGTTTTTTAATGTACTCAATAAATTTCTTATGAAAATCTGTCCCTCTATAAACAACAGTATTTTTATTGAGTCCATTTATACACTGAATGTGATAACAGAACCCACTCATTTCATATTTTTGATATTTCATTGTATACGAATTTCTAGTTGGCCTTGACAATTGTCTGTCTTCAATAACAAACATTCAAGTCCAGTGTAAGTAACAAAGGGAGCTATTTGTGTATCTTAATATTTTTTAAATAGGTATATGTACCTTCCTTCAGCATTTCTACTGTTATTAATTTATTAACTAACTAGTTTGATAAGTGATAATACAATGTTTCGTTATTAGTGAAATGAAGTAAACATAAATCACAAATAAATTTTGCATTTTCGTCTTTAGTAATGTGTCTTGAAACAAGTATAGATAAATTTTATACAGGGTGAGTCACCTAACATTACCGCTGGATATATTTCGTAAACGACATCAAATACTGACGAACCGATTCCACAGACCGAACATGAGGAGAGGGGCTAGTGTGATTGTTTAATACAAACCATACAAAAATGAACGGAAGTATGTTTTTTAACACAAACCTACGTTTTTTTAAAATGGAACCATGTTAGTTTTGTTAGCACATCTGAACATATAAACAAATACGTAATCAGTGCCATTTGTTGCATTGTAAAATGTTAATTCCATCCGGAGATATTGTAACCTAAAGTTGGCGCTTGAAACCTCCGACGTTCAGTTGCGTGTTGTAACAAACACGGGCCACAGTCAGCGAGCAGCATCTGCAGGGACATGTTTATGATGACGACCGTGTTTACGAGTGTGGCTGTAGTGCACTGTTGTGGTTTGGTCTAACTGTCGCAGTGTCCGCATGTAGCGCTTGCTGCTATTGTTATTCTGCATTCGTCTCCGCACGCAGAACAACTGTAGTACACCGTGTTACCAGACGTCTGTGATAGTGTAGTGTTGTAGGAACTGTGACCATGGTCTATTCGAACTCTGAAAAGGCAGAGATGATACTCATCTATGGCGAGTGTCGACGAAATGCAGCTGAAGCCTGCAGGGTGTATGTAGAACGGTACCTGGACAGAGAGCATCCAACGTGCCGCACATTGCAAAACATCTATCGCCATCTGTATGCAACAGGTGTGGTCGTAGCATGCAAACGGGTCCATAACAGGCCCGTCACAGGAGAAGTGGGTGCAGTTGGTGTGTTAGCTGCTGTTGCCATGAACCCACACATTAGTGCACGGGACATTGTGAGTGCCGGTGGACTGAGTCAAAGTAGTGTCATGCGCATACTGCATCGTCACCGCTTTCACCCATCGCGACAGCGACTGTGGACTGTAAATGTATGGTGCGGAATCATTGGCGACCACATCATTGGTCCTCACTTCATTGCAGGGGCCCAAACAGCTGCAACATACATCGCGTTTCTACAGAATGATCTGCCAACATTGCTCGAAAATGTCCCACTGGAAACGCGTCAGTGTATGTGGTATTAGCATGATGGTGCACCTACACATTCCGTAATTAACATTACGCTGACCCTTGACAAGATGTTCGACGGGCGTTTCATAGGACGTGGAGGACGCATAAATTGGCCAGCCCGTTCTCCTGATCTTACAGCTCTGGAATTCTTTCTGTGGGATACGTTAAAGGAGAATGTGTACCGTGATGTGTCTACAACCCCAGAGGATATGAAACAATGTATTGTGGCAGCCTGCGGCGACATTACACCAGATGTACTGCAGCGTGTACGACATTCATTACGCCAGAGATTGCAATTGTCTGCAGAAAATGATGGCCACCACATTGAACATCTATTGGCCTGACATGTCAGGACACACTCTATTCCACTTCGTAATTGAAAACGGAAACCACATGTGTACGTTTACCTCACCCCTCACGGTAATGTACATGTGCGCCAGTGAAAAAGACCAATCAAAAGGTGTTAGCATGTGGACGTAATGTGCTGTTCCAGTCTCTTCTGTACCTAAGGTTCATCACCGTTCCCTTTGGATCTCTATGTAATTCGGTGCTCTCCGATACACACACTCGAACAGCGGAGGAGTGGTACTCAAGCGTCAACTTTAGGTTACAATATCTCCGGATGTAATTAAAATTTTACAATGCAACAAACGGCACTGATTATTTATTTGTTTATATGTTCAGATGTGCTAACAAAACTAATGTGGTTCCATTTAAAAAATCGTAGGTTTGCGTTAAAAAACACACTTCCCTGCATTTTTTTATGGTTTGTATTAACCAATTACACTAGCCCCCCTCCTCACGTTTGGTCTGTGGAATCGATTCGTCAGTATTTGATGTGATTTACGAAACATATCCATCGGTAATGTTAGGTGACTCACCCTGTATAACTACTTCCATCCTTTAAATAAAGGACATTTACTTGCTTCTCTCTCCTACATTTTGTAATTTGTAATAGATACACTTGGTATTTTCCATCAAATTATAGATATATTAATTCTACTTCCGATTTTTTGAATATTATCAAACAGGAAAGAATATCCAAAATTTTCGATTTTTGTGAACAAGATGAAAAGCAACATTATTATATTTCTTAACTCATTATGAATGTTTATCTCATGGATATAATGCGGATATTATAGCCCACAGACAACATTTTTGATCCTTGTTTTTTACATTAATACATGATTTTTTATTATCTATTTAATCTGGTAATTGAATATAAGACAATCCTCTCAATGCAACATATTTATTAATTCTTAATTGAAGTCCAGTAATTCTATTTAGTGGCCATCCTCATCCATGAGCTTGAAAATCACCCATTCTTGATAAAATATTTTGTTTACCAATGCTAAATTTTTTCATTATCTCTCTTTCATTTGTGATCCCATTGGTCTGTGTCTGAAACTGAAATACCATAATATTTCAATCTGTCTGAATCTAGTACTCACAAAAGACTCTTAAAGTTATGTGATGCATTCCTAGATTGTCTTTTTTTTCATAATTTACATTATTACTGCAGTCAAGAAATTATTAGGTTTAATTTAGTTTATATGATTTTCAAAATTTACAATTTGTAGTATGTTTGCAAATGCAGTATCAAGTACATAACCTCTAACTGTTCTTCTGTCATTTGGTTTCTCAAAGAAATTACTATAGAAACGAAATAATATTTCATCACTTGTTCTACTTTTTTGTTTTGCAAACAAATTGGTAGAAAACGGCAATATTTCTTTATGTGGTTTAGTTTCATAATTTTGAAAAAAATTCATCATTGCTTCCCATTTTATAATTATGTCATTTTTCGAAACACTTCCACCGTACATTAGATGATGTCTATTAATAAAACTAATTAGAGGACCTTTATTTAATTTACTATATCCTCTTAAATTATTTCTTTTACAATAATCACGAATTTGAACAATTGTGAATTTCTTCATTTAGGCCTGCCTACTTAAATAACACTAAATTTATTACATTAGTAAAAAATGAGATATCAATTTTTAAGATTTCTGAGATTTCTTATTTAATACTTATTTAAATATTAAAAATAAGATGATTTTACTTTCCTATTTTTCATAAATAAATTTTTATATTTATATTATGTTTATCTTTATGCGATGGATTAACATAGAAACAATCTAAGTTTTTAATTTATTAACAATGTTTACATTCCTTTGTAGACGCATCAGTTGCTTGCTTTTCATCATTATTCATCGATAGTAATATTTTCTAATGTCTTCACCCAGAATTCGTTGTAAATGATTTTTGCAATACTATTGAGAAATATTTTTTCCACATACACAAGGAATTCGTTTATTATTGTAATTTTTACATGATATTCATTTTCACATTGTCTACACATCGTTCTATTTCAGTCTTTTGAATATTTCTGTCAAGTAAAATTATCAGTTAACTTCACAGTATTACAACATTTACAAACTTTGGATCTGACACAAGACTGTTCTGGTTGCTGTTGAACCTGCTCCATTTATACAGGAAAAATTTATTCCATTTGTGAAAAATTAAAATTTTCTCATTTTTGTAATGCAACTCTTAACATATTCATTACCTCAATTAACAATATTGTACATTAATACCAAATAAAGATAAATCAACTGTACCAGCTCTAACTACTTTTTTCATTATATTCATAAAAATAACATATGTGCAAAAATAACACAATCCATTAATGTATCTGAATGCAAAATTCATTCTGGTAGTTAACCCTAGTATCTAGTTCTAACTCTTCATGATTTATATGTAAAACTACATTCATCTAATTCTGCATAAAAAATTTCATTAAAGAATAAAAACATTGTACCTGAATAAGTGTTGACTACACCACTTAACAAAATTTTTTGACATAATGCTGTGCTGTACAACATAACAGGCATGCATGGTGGATACAAGCAGAAACAGACACAAACAAGATGATACCACAAATGCCTGAAGTGGTAATTTTGCAACATGAAGTCACCCAAGCAATTAATTCTACTCACAATTGTAAAGCCCCTGGAAAAGATAAAATAGCAAATTTCTGGCTAAAGAAATTCACCTCAACACATTCACATCTAACTAAATTATTTAACAGTTACATTGCAGACCCATATACATTCCCTGATACATGGAATAACTTATCTGAAACCTAAAGATCAAGCAGACACAGCAAACCCAGCTAAATATCGCCCCATAACATGCCTACCAACAATATACAAAATATTAACTTCAGTCATTACACAGAAATTAATGACACATACAACACAGAACAAAATTATAAATGAAGAACAAAAAGGCTGTTGCAAAGGAGCACGAGGATGTAAAGAGCAACTGATAATAGATGCAGAGGTGACATATCAAGCTAAAACTAAACAAAGGTCGCTGCACTACGCATACATTGATTACCAAAAAGCTTTTGATAGTGTACCCCACTCATGGTTACTACAAATATTGGAAATATACAAAGTAGATCCTAAATTGATACAGTTCCTAAACATAGTAATGAAAAATTGGAAAACCACACTTAATATCCAAACAAATTCAAATAATATCACATCACAGCCAATACAGATTAAGCGTGGAATATACCAAGGAGACTCATTAAGTCCTTTCTGGTTCTGCCTTTCTCTGAACCCACTATCCAACATGCTAAATAATACAAATTATGGATACAATATTACTGGAACATACCCACACAAAATCACACATTTGCTATACATGGATGATCTAAAACTACTGGCAGCAACAAATCAACAACTCAACCAATTACTAAAGATAACAGAAGTATTCAGCAATGATATAAATTTGGCTTTTGGAACAGACAAATGTAAGAAAAACAGCATAGTTGAGGGAAAACACACTAAACAAGAAGATTATATACTGGATAACCACAACGACTGCATAGAAGCGATGGAAAAAACAGATGCCTTTAAATATCTAGGATACAGACAAAAATAGGAATAGATAATACAAATATTAAAGAAGAACTAAAAGAAAAATATAGACAAAGACTAACAAAAATACTGAAAACAGAATTGACAGCAAGAAACAAGACAAAAGCTGTAAATACTTATGCTATACCAATATTGACCTACTCATTTGGAGTAGTGAAATGGAGTGACACAGACCTAGAAGCCCTCAATACACTTACACGATCACAATGCCACAAGTATAGAATACATCACATACATTCAGCAACAGAAAGATTCACATTAAGCAGAAAGGAAGGAGGAAGGGGATTTATCGACATAAAAACCTACATTATGGACAGGTAGACAATTTAAGAAAATTCTTTATAGAACGAGCAGAAACTAGCAAAATACACAAAGCAATCACTCATATAAATACATCGGCTACACCACTGCAATTTCATAACCACTTCTACAACCCTTTAGATCACATAACATCAACAGATACGAAGAAAGTAAATTGGAAAAAGAAAACACTACATGGCAAACACCCGTGTCATCTAACACAGCCACACATCGATCAAGACGCATCCAACACATTTATTTATTTATTTATTTATTTATTTATTTATTTAACCTGGCAAGATTAGGGCCATCAGGCCCTCTCTTACATCTAACCAGGCATTCTACTTATTTTACATTCATATGTTTTAGTAGGCATGTTAAACTACATCTAGTACAAAAATTGAAATAAACAATTTGAAAGGTACACCTGGGAAATAAATACATATAGAGTTTATATTCTTAGGTCACAAGTACTGTTATAATTAGACATTATTGAAGAGACAGATTTTAGATAGGAGTGCTGGCAGGAGGGAGTATGAGGGAGACTCATGGTGAAGGGAGGAGATGAAGAGAGACATGATGAAACATAATTAAGGAAATATAAAGGAAAAGAAGATTGCGTGGCTAATAGAGATAGATGAAGAGGAAGGCATCTCAGGAGCAAGATAGGAGACGCTAGCTTTGCTATTTGACAGATGAGGGGATTGTCCTTGTACATTAATTTTGTGGAGAACTTTGTGAGGATGATAGTAGGAAATGCTTCAACTTTTTCTTAAAAGCAGCAGGAGATAGAATTTTGCACAAGGTAAGGGGCAGTTTGTTCCAGAGGCGGACCGCGGCAACTGAGAAGGAGTTTGCAAAAGTTTTTGTTTTGTGAGTGGGCGCAGTTAGGATACCAAATAAGAGTGACCTAGTGTTTCGATTATGATGACATGACAGGTTTTTAATCTCTGAAGCAAAGTACTGGGGTGCTTGCGTGACGAGGAATCGGTGGAGTACACATAGAGTGTGGTAGTCACGCAATTTGTCCGGCCGCAGCCACCCTAGCTCAGAGTATGAAACACTAACATGATCATATCGGCGAATGTTGCAGGTGTAACGCACACAGGCATTTATGGTTAGCTCTAGCCGTCTTTTGTTTTCACTACTCATGCCTTGTTGAATTACATCACAATAGTGGAGGTTCGGTAGAACGAGTGCTTGCACGAGCTGGCGTTTCAAGTCCTGTGGAAATATGTTCCGAAACTTTTTGAGAGCATAGAGACAAGCAGACGTCTTTCGGCACACTGCGACTGTATTCTCCGCCCAGTTGAGATGCTCATCCAAAGTTACACCCAAGTTCTTCACTGTTTTCTGATATGGTATTGGAGTACCGTCGAGCAGAATAGGAGGTAGCCGTTTGCGGAAATCTGAACTTACTAATTTCTGATGGGCTATTAAGATAACTTGCGTCTTTTTTGCATTTAGTTTAAGCCCCAGGTTTTTCGCCCATGTCACTACTGAAGACAGATCATCATTCATCTGAGCCATTGCAGTGTTTACATCTTCAGGTCTGACGCTTAGGTAGAGCTGGAGGTCGTCGGCATAGAAATGATATTTACAGGAGGACAGAACCGACGAAATATCGTTGACATATAAAGAAAACAAAAGTGGTCCTAAGACTGATCCTTGTGGCACTCCCGAGGAAACATGTTTCCAGGAAGATTTTTCATTTACGCAGACAACACATTGCTGTCTGTCTTTTAAGTAGCTTTCAAACCATCTCATTGCACTATCAGAGAAATTAAGCTGTTGCATTTTTCTGAGCAATATGTCAAAGTTAACAGTGTCAAAAGCTTTGCTGCAGTCCAGTAGCGTCAATATTGTTGCCTTTCGATTGTCGATGGCACATTTCAGGTCATCTGTTACTTTAATTAGAGCAGTGTTTGTGCTGTGATGTTTACGGAAACCGGATTGAAATTTGTCATATAGGCTGAATTCATGCAAGTGTTCAGTGATTTGGTCATGAACAATATGTTCGAGTGCTTTGGAAACAGCAGGCAGTATGCTAATTGGTCGGTAATCACTAGGCAGTTGCAGGTTTTCGATATTAGGGATGGGTCGAATTATGCTTCTTTTCCATGCAGTGGGGTATATTCCGTTCACGAGGGAAAAATTAAATATGTCAGTTAAGACAGGTACTAAGATATCGGCAACATTCTTAATCATGGTTATACCGATACTGTCGTTGCCTATTGCATCAGAAGAGATTCTCATTATTGCTTTTCTTGCCGTATATGTTGTTACATGTTTTAGATGGAAGCTATCGTTGTTAGTTATCCTGTTTGGGGATTCTTGTGGACGGTAATTATCAGCCGTGCTGGTATTCAGAGGTGCAGAGAAGAATTCATTTAATTCGTTAGCTGACACATGAAAAGTAGTTTCCGATTTTGCCTTTCCGACCCCCAAGCTACGGAGATTCTTCCATAGAGTCGTGGGCGTCAGATCGCTGTATACAAGGGAGCGAGCGTGCCTGATTTTAGCATTGCGAATGCATTGTTTCACTCTGTTCCGTAGCTTTCTGTATTCTTCGAAACGCTCGGGTTTCGGATCTGCCTTGAAACGCCTGTGGGCAGCATCCCTATTAGTCATCATTTGACGTAATTCAGCTGTCAGCCATGTAGCAGGAGATTTTCTTACACGGATTGTGCGCACAGGTGCATGTTTGTCATAGAGGGAAGTGAGTTTATCACCAAGTTCATTAATTTTGCCGTCGATTGTAGGTTCTCTGATTATTTGATGCCATGAGATTTCTGAGCAATCGGCTGTTAGAGCGTCAAGGTCAATACGTTTCATGTTCCTACAAGTTATGTAACGCGATTTGATCCTTGGGGGCTGCATAGAGTAGGCCAGGAATATTACATCATGTGCTGAGAGGCCAGGGGCCGATGTTTGACCAACATCTCTTACTTTGTCAGTCTGTTTCGTTGCGATTACGTCTATAAGAGTATGACTGTGCGCCGTATGGTGTGTAGGTTGTAATGGAGGAATGCTCATGCTATTGCAACTAAACAATCTTCTTAGGTTTATTGCGGAGGGAGAGTCTCTTAGCAGGTCTACGTTCAAGTCACCCGTTACGATGACATGTTCGTATTGACACTGGAGTGAATGTAATTCCGACTGGAAGGAACTCATTGAGTTTATTTTTGGCGGCTTGTACACGATGCCAGTCAAGAATTTCCGACTTTGTATATTTATTTCAATGAACATGAATTCAGCCTCTTTTTCTTCAGCAGGATTTGACGTACATAAGACTTTCGCTTTGAGATCTGTTCGTATATACGCGCCGACCCTGCCACCTCGCTTTTTTGATCTGTCTGCCCTAAGAAATGTGTACCCTGGGAGGTGAATAGATGCAGTGCATATGAGTGGTTTCAACCACGTTTCAGATAAGAGGATTACGTGGTAGTTTATTTGGTTGAAGAGGAGGCTAAGTTCTTTGTAATGTGCAGGTAAAGACTGGATGTTGCAGTGAGCTGCGAAAAGCTCTGACTCGTTCCGCTGAGCAGCCTGGAGTAGGGTGGCAGACTGGTTTGTCCCTTTGTTAGGCACTACCTGCCGCGAGGGGCACTGGCCGGTGCTTCCGCCAAGTGACATAACACAGGGGTGTCCGAGATTTTGCGCGCCCTTTTTGTGATTCCGCGAGTGCCGAAAGAAAGGCAACTGCAAGAGATTTCCTGAGGTTACGGGAGTATAGAAAATGGATTAGTGGTATTCGGTGCAAGGAGAATATGACCAATAATAGCGATGGCTGTGTGTCACTGTGTATCCTATGTCGTAAGAGGAGAAATGTAATTAGCGTATTTGAAACAGGTTAGGGTGGAAATAAGGGAAAGGGGAGTGGTTTAAGAGGCCGATGCTGCCAGCAGAGAGAAGTAAGCTTAATAATTAATAGATTATCGTAGGAAGCTAGAATTAAAATGAAATTAACTAAAGTGATACTGGTAGTGATTATCGTAGGAAGCTACAATTAGATTGAAATTTGCTAAAGTGATACTGATGGTGATTTTTGTTATGAACAATTTAAACTGAAGAGATGGGTGATTAATGAACTAAAGGAGAGACTAATAATTGCAATAGAACTATTGCAGAATGGAAGAGAATAAACTGAGAAAATGAAAAAAGTATTAGCAGTAACTAAAATTAAGTAATGGTTAGAGCTACCGGACACAAAAAAAATGAAAAGTTAATACAGATACAAAAACAATTAGTTGAAGGTACAAATATGGGTATAATTGAAAAGTTAATACAGTTACAAGACTATATCTGAGTATAGGGCTGTTACAATTTGCAAATGGTGTTAAGTTTGCACTTTTGGCTCGAGTAGCTTCACTTAATACTATTCAGTTCTGTCATGTCTTCTTTCCAGCTGCTGTCTTAATGATTACTCTGCCATCCTGAGTCCACACATTCTGAAGACCGAAATGGGATATGGCACTGTTTAAAATCTTTAGCCATTCGTGTGTCAGATCTTCCCTTATTGTAAGCCCTGTCCTTGCTAACTTCTTCTTCTGGGTAAAGATCTCTGCCCTTTTCTGGTACGAGAGAAATTTAATTATTATTGGACGAGGTTTGGTAGCACCTGGTAGTTTTCGTCCCACCCGATGGCTCCTGTCAATGTCTGCCTTGGTCACTTCAACACCTAATTTTTCACGCGCAACCTCTATAAGCAGGTTGTCTGTGTCTTCTTCCTTATTTTCTGCTACTCCAAACAGTCGTAGACTATTTCGCCTTTGGTACTGTTCTAGCTCGTCTGTTGCGGCAGATAGTTTCACCTCTAACTCTCGTGTCTTTTTCTCGTATTCAGACACCGACTTTTTTAGTGCTGTAATTTCGGCAGTATTGGCCTCAACAGTTTCACGCATTTTGGCCAATACTGCTGCCGTTACAGTATTTGATATAGTGCCTGCTATCAGATCGAGATTGTTTTTATCGCGAAGCGCAGTGTTTACCTCAGAGCGGACCAGCTCCGCTATACCGGGAGCCGCGGCCGCACCTTCTGCCAAGAGCAGACCCGCCGCACCTGCGGCTTCCCCGCTGCTGGACGCGCTGCTGTTCACTCTTCTGTTTACCATTTTCTCGAAGATATTGGCGGAGCACAGAAAAAAAAAAAAAATAGCACTACTGCACAGAACACTGTTGTTTACACGATTTCCACTTGTACTAGACAGCACCACCTGCGAGAACACGTTCGAAATCAACTAAATTTCGCGAGCTGAACTTAACACGTGTTACACTGCAGCCACCATGATACATTCAATTTAGAATTTACAAACACAAGAAAGGTAATTAGAGATCATGTTATGGAAAAACATTATATAATTATAAAATTGAAAGGGTAAATGTTCGTTACATTACAACATGATACAAATTTTATTAATGAAACTGGATCATATTCACTAATTATGAAATAAAAAAAAGATTCGCAGAAGATTTGAAGACTGGGTTTATGACGAGGTTATAGCAACAATAAGGAAACATAGAGAATACAAAATTTAAAAACATATAAATATGAATGAAGACCAAAAATCTCACTTATAAAAATTAAATAAAATACAGGAAGATAACATTCAAAGTTTAAATGCAGTACTTGATAGCACTGCAGAAAATTCACATGAAAGAAACAAAGAAATAAATACATTATTCCCTCATGTTGTTCCCCAAACAGTTAATGAAAATTTAAGACCAACTAACGTTCTTTTTAAGTTATTTAATAAGACTTATTAATTAATTAGAACACAATCAACATCTTTACAAAAAACTTAAAGACGACAGACATCCTAATTGTCAAAAAATGTTAAGACTTAATTACAATTCTATTTCAGTAAATTTATATGCAAATGAGACAAAATTAAAGAATTATTTGTTGGCACAATCATTTCAATATTTTAAATGATTGCACTCAAGAACAGCTGACAAATCATATAATTACACTTCATCAAAAATAACTATTTCTAACTTTATACATCTAATAACTTTTCTACAAATTGGACATTTCAAATTTTGCTTTAACCATTCATTAAGAGATTCTTTCTGAAAAGTATTATCATAACTTCTTTTGTCAAACTGATGATATATATTACCTAAACATCAAGAACAATCATTGTTGTCAGTTTGCTCTCATATTACATACAGGTTAAATAATTTTTGAGTAAATGATTCTGATAGATTTTGCTATTCTAAAATATATTCCCAATTAACTGTACCACCACATTCTCTTATGAAATCGTCAGATAATGTTTGTTCACTTTGTATTAATCTCAATTTTATTTTTTTTAAATTCTCTTATAAAATCTTCAAGTACATTTTGTGTACCTGATATACATTCCCAGCTTAATCTGTCTTGAAAGAAATTCTCTAATTATATCTTCAAGAAAAATGAACATTATCTTCATAAATTTTCCCAATTTTATTGATCTTGAAACACTGGTGCGAAATTTTCAGAAAAAACTGGCAATAGTGGTATTGAAATCCTTTGTACTTTATCTTAGAATTCAGTAATAAAGTCTTAGGAAAAATTTGCTCTTTAAGATATAAATCTTGCAAAATAAATTACCTGCAAATTATTGAATAAAATTTTGAGTAATATTTATTGGCTTGACATATCATGTCAGTTTAATCTATCCTTAAATTTTCCTATAAAATCTTGAGAAAAATTTCTTTGTTATATAATTTACCAGTTTATGTTGTGACATAATTCACCAATTTAATCTATCCTGATATTTCTCATGAAATAACATTTAATTTATAAAATGATAGGATATTCCAATCCAATTTATCTTTAAATTCACTCACAAAATCTGCAGACAATACAATGTATCCTGATATAAATTTCCAATCTTCTTCATCAAATGCATAATTAGTTTTTATATAAGACAAATTTTATTTTTATATGTTTCAATTGTTGTTGAATACAATTTATGTAAAGACATACAATTTATTATTTCAAAATTATAATTAAACAATGTATTAAGTCTTTTGTCATCCACTTTAGAATATTCTTTAATTCCTAACTGTTTTGCTTGAACTTTCAATTCCTTTATAGTATAATTTCACACCACATTTTTGTTTTAAGTCATTCCATCATTATGGTTATAAATAAATAAAGTTCTGAATAATTTTTAAGGTGTAATTATTTTGTTCTAGCTTTCATTGAATTGACTTCTAGTCTATTTAGGCTCACACTCCATTAAGAAACAAATTTTATTATTACATTTGTAAAAAAAAGTAACTTTAAGTCATCTACAATGATATAGATCTACAATATTTCAGGGGTTGAAAAATACCATGCTGATAAATCCAATATCAAATTTAAGATAGTGATTTTAATTTTAAGGGGGCAAATTATTGACCTATGGAATTTTGTATAAAATATATTGGTCTCAAATGATATTTTAACTTTTTTGAATGGAATTTTTAGTCCTTAAAAATGTTAAACAAATGGAAAACGATTATGTTGATGAAAATGTTATTTAATCTTTCCTGTGAGGAATTCGATGAAGTATGAGTATACATCCTGAAAGTTTTAAACAAATAATATTTCGTAATTCATTTACTATGGGAGTTCAAGGTATGTGAGTGTGTGCACTGAAAGCATTAAACAAATGAAATAAACAAAGATTATACTGATTACTGATGATACTTTGTGGTATATTGAAATAGAATTTCAGAAGACATTAGAAAAGTAATATTTTTACAGAGGAATCCAATCATTACTATGAAAATATTAAACATTATTCATTACAGTATTCCAGGTTGAGGGAAGCAGAACCCTGGAACAGTGAAAAATATAGAACTAATTTTATACAATATTTTCCGTATGGAAATCCATAATTAAAATTTTTTAAATACAGATGATATTTTATGTTTTATATATAATATCCCATGTCCAAATAAAGGGAATGTGACCATTTTAAGGAAAAGTAAAAGTCATTTCTGTTGAAGAAATACAACATGACAATCAATTAGCTTTAGAGTATGAATTCACCTGAAATGAAACGAAATCTTTAAGACCTAGTAATCTTGTTCAAACTAAATGTATGTTACTGACATTTAATGAGTTCAAAGAATCGATTATGACAATGAATAATAAAAACAGTAAACAAGAAAGGAAAATATTATACTACTAAAAAAATTTATTTGATGATATCAAATATAGATCAGAACAAAAAAATGAATAACTTGCTGTATATTTTAAAAATCAATCGAAAATTGTAGATGAAGAAAAAGAAGAATTAAGAAATAAAAATAAAAAGCTAGAACAGTTCAATACAAACATGAAAATATCTTTTGATAAGATTGAACAAAATACTGAAAATGGGTATATCTACATAGCTACCTCAAAAAGATGTCCTTTAACCAATAATTTTAAGATATGGAAAACAGACAGTTTACCAGTTTGCATACTAATTTTAACTTCACAAAATGAACAATATAAATTTTAAAAATGTACCTATGATAAAGTATACACTGTAAACAAAGCAGGAAAATTAATTCATAGTTTAGTTTATGATGTCATTAGTAAGAAGAATAAGAAATTTTTTGTTTCATTTTACACACCATTACTTGAAATTGTTTAATTAACGATTAAAAATATATATGTGCCTTTTGATTACATCAACAATTTAACTAGAAATCGATTAAGAGAAATATACATGATGAATCCAATTGACCCTAACGAAATTAGATGATGAGGGCATACAAGAGAAAATAAATAAAATTTTGGATGACTGTGTAACTGAAAATTGAAGTTTAACTAGAATGCAATTATTAGATAGATTTGAATTTGACGATGTTGGTAATACAAAAATATCGAATTGTTCTTAGAACAAGAACAAGGGAAAAGTAGAAAAGAACCAATGACACATAAAGATTTTGAAGTTACAATTAATTATCAATTATTTCCAAATAAAAGTACATTTCTAACACCTTTTCATATTTACATTTTATACAACATTTATAATAACTTTTATATACATCTAAGGCACAAAACAAATTGAAACCCTCAGATTAAATCAACGCAAATATAAAATCTTTAAATGTTTCTGACATTAAATCGTTTTATTAACCTTTATTTCAATACCAACATATACTCTATCATCTTCCACCTTCTTTAATAAAACAGTTAGCAGAAGGAATATTACAACCAATACCTAACAGACTGAAATTGTCAATAACGTTATCTATTTCAATATATGTAAATTTTTGTAAGATAACATTATTTTCATTTACCCAACTATTATGTGTATTATCATATCCAAATCATCTAACATATACTTTATCATCCACTTTTCCATGCTTTTTCAACAAGATATACATCAGGCAATATTGCTTTCTGCAATTCATACTTGTAAAAATTTCCTTTTACCTATTCAACATCTCTTATTTTACTTGTTATTGGATTAGAATCAATAACAGATTCAAGTTCAAAAAATTCTGTTGACCAATTGGCTGTATATTCTTCCTCAAATAGTCATTCCAGTTTACTAATTTATAATTCTTACTTTATCACCTTCTTTAAATTTTGCTTTTTCATTAGATACAGCAATTGTTCGTTTATAATTCATTTCATTAACTTTTATTAGTTTCTTTATATTGTTGAATGTTTTGCGCTGCTATATTCATCAACTAATTTAGAAGCTAGAACAGTTGTCTTGTAATTTTCTTGTAAGTCAAATTTTTTCCACATATTTCATTCAAGTGCTCTATTAAATCTATCAACAACAGCTGCTTTTAGTTCAGTACAAGTTGTCTAATGATTAATGTTGTACTTTTTAATCAGTTGTTAAAAATCTGTATTATAGAATTCTTTACCATTATCTACTTGCAAATTTTTTTGGATTTCTTTGCCTAAATATTTTTGCAAAATTATCAACTACATTCTCACCTGTTTTATCTTTAACAGGAATAGCCCAAGCAAGCTTCGAAAAAAACCTCAATAAAAGTTAATAAATATTTATATCTTTTATTTATTTTTGAAATTCGAATCAAATTACCTGGATCCATTCCTACTAGATCTGCTTGCCATAAATCATCGATAAGGAGAGAAATTACATTTCTTCTTTTAAAATTTTTTCTTATTTAATTATTAATGAATATTAATACTTTTTTCATGCATATTTGAAGAGGTAAGCGAATCAGACACTACTTGATCTACAACGTTTTTTAAATGGACTCACACATTTAACTTTTTACAAATTGAACAAAGATCTTCAATTTTTTTTTCCTCCACTTTCAGTTACTGCTCTGTGAGAATTATGTGTTTCAGTACATTTTTTACACTTCAAGCACTAAATATGATTCTCCATTTATATAGATGAAAACTTTAATAAGATTGAAATTATTGTTCCATTCTATCATCATCATTTGATTCTAAAATGAGTTCCCAACCACGATTAATTCACCTGAAAGAGATACAATCTTAACAGTTTGATTTAGACTTATAATTTTCAATTCAAGTAATGAATTATTGAACTGAGTTGGATATAAAATTTGTAATTAATCTTTATTATTACTTTTTATCTCTATTTTCCAATAAGTAGTTAACAAATCCCCAATTATATTGGCCCCAAATAAAATGATTCTCTTGATTTTAACATTGTATTCGAATGTATATTCAATATTTTGTCAGCTCTAACATAATGAAATTTCAGTTTTTGTTTGTCACACTTTGTTTTCTGAAGATTACTTAACTGACTTAGGTTCAGTGTTAAATCAGCCTTTGAGAAATAACCTGCTAAAGTTTTTTGCATTTCCTTTTTTGTAAAGTAATTAGTTAGATCATTTTCATTTTGTTGATTAAGTTTTTCAGTAATTTGTTTAGTAGTGATATAATTTCTGAGTTGTGTTAGAATACTTGTTGGTTCTGGTTTTGTACAAGAATGGTTAACTACTATTCTAAGTACTTTTTTCTAACTGTATCATAACCCATTACTTGGTGTTTTAAATCTCTTATTCTTCTACCTCTGAAATCAATATATCCTTTAGTTGCTTTAAAAATGTTATATAATTCCTAATGAAATTGTTTGATTGAACTTTCTATTTTCGATCAATTTTTGCTTCTCATTTATTTTTAATTTTTTCTTAATTTATCTGACCATTAATCACATGACCTTTAAGTGCAAATTATTTCCAAAAATGTCGATTTATTTTATTCAAAATATTAAATTTATAATTATTTGAACACAGTTTTAAAACAAACAGATACAAATGACCACAAAATACTTCATCGAACTTATTTATCCTTTCGATATTGTAGTATAGATCATTTTCCCCAAACAGTTAACTGGTCGTTTAGGTCGACATAAAAGTTTTCTGGGTATCATACCACATCATTAGACCATTAGTCTCAAAAGAAGGCTGCTGCAACTGTGGCCAAAACGTTGGTTTTTCTCAAGCAGCAGTAGTTTTATACATTATGCTGCAGTACCATACCCAGGAAACTATTATGTTGATTGACTGGCCACAAAAGTCTGTGCAATTATATTAGTTGTTGAGGTATATTACCTCCAAACAAATATTATATTTTAATTCTCATAATAACAAATCTAACTCTAACGAGTACCAGGAGGACAAGATGTATCAAAATTTACTACTCAACATTCCAAATTTTTTGGTTCATTATGTAATTCATGAATCATTTGAAAACCTCTAAAATATTTAATTTTTAATTCCTTAGCAAGTTTTTCTATATCAAAATTAGATAAAGGTTTATTATATTTCTTGATTATTTTTCGAAATTTTTTCTACATTGACTTCTTTTCCTTTCTTTTGCTAATTTATGTCTCTTTTGTTCTTCTATTTTTCCATCAGGTTTTGTCTTGTTTATTACTGCACTTGTGAGTCCTGCAGAACCATCAGCAAGTGATCCAATATTTGCTAGATGTAGTAATGCAGCTCACAGTAATGGTAAAAATCCACCTTCACATTTTGTTAATCCAGATCCATCTTCCTTTTCTGTTAGATATTCCATATTTTTTTCACAACTGGACTTCGACTTGCGCCATAGGGTGGTGGGGTTTTGGGTTCCGGTGGATAGGTCAGGAGTCCACTACACGCAGCAAGCGGCTACATGGGTAGCAGGGGTTGTTTGCCGTGGACTGGGCGTTTTTTTAGGTTAGATAGCCTCGGGCCAGTACAGAAAGGGCAACAGCCTCAAAGGGTGTGTGGCAAAGTCAGGACACGCGGGGACCAAGCAGCAATCGGGACTGTAATTATAAACTTCAAGCACTGATAGAAAGCACCGAAGCCGAAATCGTTATAGGTGCAGAAAGCTGACTGAAGCCAGAGATAAATTCTGCCAAAATTTTTACAAAGACAGAGATGATGTTTAGAAAGGATAGATTGCATGCAACCGGTGGTGGCGTGTTTGTCGCTGTTAGTAGTAGTTTATCCTGTAGTGATGTAGAAGTGGATAGTTCCTGTGAAATATTATGGGTGGAGGTTACACTCAACAACCGAGCTAGGTTAATAACTGGCTCCCGAGTCAGCAGCATTAGTGGCAGAACAACTGAGAGAAAAATTGGAATACATTTCACATAAATTTTCTCACCATATTATAGTCTTAGGTGGAGATTTCAATTTACCAGATATAGACTGGGACACTCAGATGTTTAGGACGGGTGGCAGGGACAGAGCATTGAGTGACATTATACTGAGTGCACTATCCGAAAATTACCTCGAGCAATTAAACAGAGAACCGACTCGTGGAGATAACATCTTGGACCTACTGATAACAAACAGACCACAACATTTCGACTCTGTAAGTGCAGAACAGGGAATCAGTGAGCATAACGCCATTGCAGCATCCCTGAATATGGAAGTTAATAGGAATATAAAAAAAGGGAGGAAGGTGTATCTGTTTAGCAAGAGTAATAGAAGGCAGATTTCAGACTACCTAACAGATCAAAACGAAAACTTCTGTTCCGACGCTGACAATGTTGAGTGTTTATGGAAAAAGTTTAAGGCAATTGTAAAATGCGTTTTAGACAGGTACATGCCGAGTAAAACTGTGACGGATGAGAAAAACCCACCATGGTTCAACAACAAAGTTAGGAAACTACTGCAAAAGCAAAGAGAGCTTCACTCCAAGTTTAAACGCAGCCAAAACCTCTCAGACAAACAGAGGAAAGTCCACTGGACCTGATGGGATACCAATTCGATTCTACATAGAGTACGCGAAAGAACTCGCCCCCCTTCTAACAGCCGTGTGCCTCAAGTCTCTAGAGGAACGGAAGGTTCCAATTGATTGGAAAAGAGCACAGGTACTCCCAGTCTTCAAGAAGGGTCATCGAGCAGATGCGCAAAACTATAGACCTATATCTCTGACGTCGATCTGTTGTAGAATTTTAGAACATGTTTTTTGCTTGAGTATCATGTCGTTTTTGGAAACCCAGAATCTACTCTGTAGGAATCAACATGGATTTCGGAAACAGCGATCGTGTGAGACCCAACTCGCTTTATTTGTTTATGAGACCCAGAAAATATTAGATACAGGTACCCAGGTAGATGCTATTTTCCTTGACTTCCAGAAGGCGTTCGATACAGTGCCGCACTGTAGCCTGATAAACAAAGTAAGAGCCTATGGAATATCAGACCAGCTGTGTGGCTCGATTGACGAGTTTTTAGCAAACAGAACACAGCTTGTTGTTATCAATGGAGAGACGTCTACAGACGTTAAAGTAACCTCTGGCGTGAAACAGGGGAGTGTTATGGGACCATTGCTTTACACAATATATATAAATGACCTAGTAGATAGTCTCGGAAGTTCCATGCGGCTTTTCGCGGATGATGCTGTAGTATACAGAGAAGTTTCAGCATTAGAAAATTGTAGCGAAATGCAGGAAGATCTGCAGCAGATAGGCACTTGGTGCAGGGAGTGGCAACTGACCCTTAACTTAGACAAATGTAATGTATTGCTAATACATAGAAAGAAGGATCCTTTATTGTATGATTATATGATAGCGGAACAAACACTGGTAGCAGTTACTTCTGTAAAATATCTGGGAGTACGCGTGCAGGGCGATTTGAATTGGAATGATCATATAAAATTAATTGTTGGTAAGGCGGGTACCAGCTTGAGATTCATTGGGAGAGTGCTTAGAAAATGTAGTCCATCAACAAAGTAGGTGGCTTACAAAACACTCGTTCGACCTATACTTGAGTATTGCTCATCGGTGTGGGATCCGTACCAGTTCGGGTTGACGGAGGAGATAGAGAAGATCCAAACAAGAGCGGCGCGTTTCGTCACAGGGTTATTTGGCAACCGTGATAGCGTTACGTAGATGTTTAGCAAACTCGAGTGGCAGACTGCAAGAGAGGCACTCTGCATCGCGGTGTAGCTTGCTTGCCAGGTTTCGAGAGGGTGCGTTTCTGCATGACGTATTGACTATATTGCTTCCCCCTACTTATACCTCCCGAGGAGATCACGAATGTAAAATTAGAGAGATTCGAGCGCGCACGGAGGCTTTCAGACAGTCGTTCTTCCCACGAACCATACGCGACTGGAACAGAAAAGGGAGGTAATGACAGTGGCACGTAAAGTGCCCTCTGCCACGCACCGTTAGGTGGCTTGTGGAGTGTAAATGTAGATGTAGATGTAGACTTAATGAAACAAGTACATTTCGGCCAGTGTTTTATTTCTCTTTCTTTTTTGTGAATCAGTTTAAAATTGATCATTACTATGTAATTGTTCATTAATTAATTAAATTTTAATTGAGTTTGGTTTATTTTTGACACTTGGTAGCAAATAATAAAGTTGTTCATTAATATAAATAACAAATTTATAAGGATTAATAATTTAACAATTCCCAACCATTTTCATCAACATCTATACCAGCGACAGCTGAAGAAGTCACATCTCCACCCACTCCTAATTTTCGATTTCCATACATGATACATGTAACTGCAGCTGCAGCTAGTTTTTTTCCCAATTAAGCATCACTTGCACGCTCTCTTTCTTTTGCAGCTAACTGACATTCCTTATCAACTTGTTCAGATTCTAAATCTTTATGATCATGATAGGCAATGTCAAGTTGTTTGCATGCTTCATCTAGTTGATAAATTCTTGTCACCTGCAGAGAATCTTTCATCTAATTATGTCCCCAGATCACAACATCTGTAATCAGATAGATGTATTTCAAATGGAAGTTCGTTAATTAATGTATTTACTAATCCTTTTCGATGTTTTTTCCCTTTTTCAAAATGTATGAGGAAGACTATTCAAAACTCTCATTAAATGTGGAATTCCTTTAGGATTATTGACAATAATATCATCGAATTTATTAGTTAACATCCACGTTATTCCAACTTTTCCATTACGATGTGTGGCCCCTTCCGCCAGAGGTTTGAGTCCTCCCTTGGGCATGGGTGTGTGTGTTGTCCTTACCATAAGTTAGTTTAAGTAGTGTGTAAGCCTAGGGACTGATGACCTAAGCCGTTTGGTTCCTTAGGAATTAACACACACACAATACACACATTACGATAATTTTTATTTCCAGCTAACTCTTCTCCATGAATTTCTATTAATATATCAATTAAATCTCTAACATCATTCATTGAAGCACATTCGATTGGTTTTTCTGTAGATTTCTTTATTAAGCTTTTACCCTTTCTTTCTGGAGAACTTATATCTAAATAATTTGAAGAATTTATACTTGATTTTCTAAGATTTGGGAAATAATCATTAACAATTTTTATCATATATTTGTATTTATTACTTCTTCCCAATTTTATTTTATTTTGGGTACTCTGAGAACATAATGTTCTTGGTTTATATAATATATCTGCAATTTAGGTAAATCAACACCATTAAATTTTTCACCCGTATCATCCATAGTAATCTGTTTTTCAGTTAAGAGGTTCATTAATCCATCTCTTCCTGCATATGTCTTTTTCCCCACTAGTTAATTTATCTCCATTGAATTCAATTGGTTATTTACCAACATATTTAAATATACCAAACAGTCTTAATCAAAAGGCTTTATCTTCACTATGATTAATATACATTAATGTTATTTCACTTACATTTACTTTTTTAGTGTCACTTGCCATTATTTTTTAACAGTGCCTGTCTTGTTTTTACTTTTAGTCTCTTCTTCATACTTCTTCAATACATCCTGTAATTCTGATTCACGTAATCTATAATTGTGTTGTGAACTTTCATAACATTTAGTTGCTGGTATATCTCCAAAATGTTTTGTGCAATGATTGTTTTTCAATGTCTCTATTTACTTCAGTAGCTTTAAAGACATTATCACCTAATCCCTCGGTTACTTATTTTACTTGTTCACTAGCATCAATAACTGGTTGATCTTCCTTTTTATATTTTTCATATTCTGTTCCTGGTTGCTTTTTCCAAAACTTGAACTGTTCTTTCAGTACTTTAGCTTACTTTCTAATGCGTTAAGCTTTTTTTACAACTTCTGGGTCATATTTTGCAAAACATTTATTAGAGATGAAAAAACATTAATTAATCATTTTTAAAATCTAACTTTTAAGTTTAACATTTATGTTTGATGCTTATGTTGTTATGAAATTCTGAATTTAATTTCTCAACTTACTTCTATTTGGTTTTCTATATACTTATATGGATATGGCGTATGTTCTTTCAGACATGTCCGAAAGAACAGACACCATATCCATATAAGTATACAGTTCTGTCAATACTGTCCATGACCTTCCTTTTCTGTGCGGATGCACACGTTACCCAAACTCTGCCGGGACTCGGTAAGAATGTCTTCCATTAGTAATGAGTGTGTTGGGTAGTGACACTATGAATGTAGTGTGTGGAAATATAAGGTGTGAATGCGTGTCTTGTGGGAGGTGTCTGTGAGACAGTCCCTGCAGTTTCACTATTTTCTGTGCCCTCAGGGGCTCAGATGGATAGAGCGTCTGCCTTGTAAACAGTTGATCCTGGGTTCGAGTCCCAGTCGGGATACACATTTTCACCTGTCCTCATTGATATACAGGGTGGTCCATTGATCGTAACTGGTCCAAATATCTCACAAAATAAGCGGAAAACGAAAAAACTACAAAGAACGAAACTTGTCTAGCTTGAAGGCAGAAACCAGATGGCGCTATGGTTGGCCCACTAGATGGCGCTGCCATACGTCAAACGGATATCAACTGCGTTTTTTAAATAGGAACCCCCATTTTTATTACATCTTCGTCTAGTACATAAAGAAATATGAATGTTTTAGTTGGACCACTTTTTTCGCTTTGTGATAGATGGCGCTGTAATAGTCACAAACATATGGTTCACAATTTTAGACGAACAGCTGGTAACAGGTAGGTTTTTTAAATTAAAATACAGAACGTTGGTATGTTTGAACATTTTATTTCGGTTGTTCCAATGTGATACATGTATCTTTGTGAACTTATCATTTCTGAGAATGCATGCTGTTACAGCGTGATTACCTGTAAATACCACAGTAATGCAATAAATGCTCAAAATCAGGTCCACAAACCTCAATGCATTTGGCAATACGTGTAACGACATTCCTCTCACCAGTGAGTAGTTCGCATTCCATAATTTTCGCACATGCATTGACAATGCACGGATGCATGTTGTCAAGTGTTGTCGATCGATCATGATAGCAAATATCCTTCAACTTTCCCCACAGAAAGAAATCCGGGGACTTCAGATCCGGTGAACGTGCGGGCCATGGTATGGTGCTTCGACGACCAATCCACCTGTCATGAAATATGCCATTCAATACTGCTTCAACTGCATGTGAGATATGTGCCGGACATCCATCATGTTAGAAGTATATCGCCGTTCTGTCACGCATTGAAACATCTTGTGGTAACATCGGTAGAACATTACATAAAAAATCGGCATACATTGCACCATTTGGATTGCCATTAATAAAATGGGGGCCAATTATCCTTCCTCCCATAATGCTGCACCATACATCAACACACCAAGGTCGCTGATGTTCCACTAGTTGCATAGTGCATATTATGCCAGTTTACTTAACCGCTGTTGGTGAGTGACGCTTCGTCGCTAAATAGAACGCGTGCAAAGCATCTGTCATCATCCCATAATTTTCCTTGTGCCCAGTGGCAGAACTGTACACGACGTTGAAAGTCGTCACCATGCAATTCCTGGTGCATAGAAATATGGTACGGGTGCAATCAATGTTGATGTAGCATTCTCAACACTGACGTTTTTGAGATTCCCGATTCTCGCGCAATTTGTCTGCTACTGATATGGGTATTAGCCGCGACAGCAGCTGAAACACCTACTTGGGCATCATCATTTGTTGCAGGTCATGGTTGACGTTTCACATGTGGCTGAACACTTCCTGTTTCCTTAAATAACATAACTATCCGGCGAACGGTCCGGACACTTGGATGATGTCGTGCAGGATACCGAGCAGCATACATAACACACGCCCGTTGGGCATTTTGATCACAATAGCCATACATCAACACGATATCGACCTATTCCGCAATTGGTAAACGGTCCATTTTAACATAGGTAATGTATCACGAAGCAAAAGCCGTCCGCACTGGCCTAATGTTACGTGATACCACGTACTTATACGTTTGTGACTATTACAGCACCATATATCACAAAGCGAAAAAAGTGGTCCAACTGAAACATTCATAGCCGGCTGGTGTGGCCAAGCGGTTAAAGGCGCTTCAGTCTGGAACCGCGCGACCTCTACGGTCGCAGGTTCGAATCCTGCCTCGGGCATGGATGTGTGTGATGTCCTTAGGTTAGTTAGGTTTAAGTAGTTCTAAGTTCTGGGGGACTGATGACCTTAGATGTTAAGTCCCATAGTGCTCAGAGTCATTTGAACCAATTTTTGAAACATTCATATTTCTTTACTTACTACACGAATATGTAATAAAAAAAGGGGGTTCCTATTTAAAGAAATGCAGTTGATATCCGTTTGCCCTATGGCAGCGCCATCTAGTGGGCCAACCATAGCGCCATCTGATTTCCCCTTCAAGCTAGACGAGTTTCGTTCTTTGTAGTTTTTTCGGTTGATGCTTATTTTGTGAGATATTTGACCCAGTCACTATCAATGGACCACCCTGTATATCAATGCCCTTCAGCAGGCTGAAAGTATTAATACATAATTCTAATTCTAATTAGGTTTTCTAGTCATGTCGATCATAAAATATACAGATTGATCATTCCAACAATTACTATACATTTCTTAACTTCTAAAATTTTGAATCACTGCCAACAAGCTCATAGTAAATATGATTTAAATGTATGTCAACTCAAGTGTAAAAATTTAAAAAGCTAATATTATCTCTGACTAATGATTTGGTAATTTTAAATAAGTTTGAGATAAATAAAATCAATCTATTCCATTCTGTCTACCTCTAGTAAAATATTCCCTAACTATATTTAGATTTTCACGAATTAAGTCATCAAACACTATTACTTAATTACCTAGACATTGACCTCATGAGTTAATTTCATCATTATTTTCAATAAAAGTAACAATTTTTTCGTAATGCTTATCTTCAATTTTTTATACGTTTTTTATAAATTGTATTTTCGTTGATCCAAACTTTTGGAGTAAACATACAAATGATTAATTTAATTCCAGTTCAACCATCGTGGAGCTAGAATATATTTGTAATAGATAATGTAGTTTTTCCACAACCACTTGGCCCTATGATTAGTGGTAAGTCATCTATTCCTAAAAAAAAGATTAACTACACCTATAAGAGAAACTTATAAAAATGTTACATTAGTTGGTTTTTATAGAACTTGGTTTTTATACAACTTTATTAACTCAAAATATTGCATCAAAGAATAGTGAATCATATTGTGATGGAGAAACGATAAAAATTGCTATAGGTCAGCATAAATTAAAAAATTTAGAAACATTTAGTCATCCAAAAAATCCAGATATTCACATTAACACTGATGAAATTTTATATGACCTAACAGTGTTCAGAAAGGATAGATTGAACACAGTTGTGAAATAGTATGGGTAGAGGTCATACTTGACAATCAGACTAAACTATTAATTGGATCGTTTTACCGCCCCCCTCCCTGCCTCATAAGATATAGTTGCTGAACAGTTCGAAGGAAACTAGAATCTCAATTCAAATAGGTACCCACTGATACAATTGTAGTCGGTGGTGACTTCAATCTATCCTCAATATGCTGGAAACATTATACTTTTAAAGCCAGTGGCAGGTATAAAACGTCATCTTAAACTGTACTGAATTCTTTCTCAGAAAATTATTTTGAACAATTAGTTCATGAGTCCACTCCAAGCATAATTGTTTGTGAAAACATGCTTGACCTCTTAGCAACAGTTAATCCTGGACAAATAGGAAGTATCATGATGGATACAGGGATTAGCAACCACAAGGCAGTCGCTGTTAGGCTGAATACCATAACACCCACAACCATCAAAAAGAAATGCAATTTACATCTATTTAAAAAACTGATAAAAATGATCTTAACACCTTTTTAAGAGACAGTATCCACTTCTACCAATCTTATTATGTAAGTGTAGAAAAGGTGTGGAATCATTTCAGAGAGATAGTGTTGACAACATTTGAGAGATATATGCCACATAAATTAGTAAGTGATGGGACTGATCCCCCATGGTACACAAAACAGTTCAGATCGCTGTCGCAGAAACAACGAAAAAAGCATACCAAATTTAAAAGAATGTAAGATCCCCAAGATTGGCAAAGATTTGCGGAAGTCGAAATATAGTGCGTACTTCAATGTGAGATGCTTTTAATAATTTCCTCAACTAAACTCTGTATCTGAATCTGACAAAAAACCAAAGAGATTGCGGTCATACACTAAGCACACCAGTGGCAAGAACCAATCAATACCTTCCCTAAGCGGTAACAACAGTGAAGTCACTGATGACAGTGTCACTAAAGCAAAATTATTAAACTCGGTTTTCCGAAACCCCTTCACCAAAGAAGATGAAGTATATATTCCCGAATTCCAATCAAAACAACTGCCAAGATGAGAAACACAGCTAGCTCTTTATACTCATGAAGTATAGAGTGCTAACGACAGGGGATGTCATATTGATTCCATATTTTTGGGTTCCCAGAAGGCTTACGACAACGTTCCTCACAAACATCATCTAACTGTGGAATATCGCCTCAGTTGTGTGACTGGATTCGTGATTTCCTGTCAGAAAGGTCAGAGTTCTTAGTAGCATACGGAAACTCATCGAGTAAAACAGAAGTAATATCCGGCGTTCGCCAAGGAAGCGTTATAATCCCTCTATTGTTCCTGATACAAACGACATAGGAGACCAAAACGAATTGCAAAATGATTTAGATAAGATGTCTGTTTGGTGCGAAACGTGGTAATTGATCCTGAATAAAGAACAGTGTGAAGTTATTCACATGAGTACTTATAGAAATCCGCTATATTTTGATTACGCGACAAGTCACACAAATCTCAAGGCTGTAAATTCAACTAAATACAACACGCTTTTCCGCCCTATTCTGGAGTATTACTATGCGATGTGTGATCGGCATTATTTGGGAGTGCTGGATGACATCGAGAAAGTACAAAGAAGGGTAGTTCGTTTTGTATTATCGCGAAATAGGGAGATAGTGCCACAGACATGATACGTGAATTGGAGTTGCAATCATTAAAACAAAGGCGTTTTTCGTTGCGATGAGATCTTCTCGTGATATTTCAATCACGTTTTCTCCTCTGATTGCGAAAAAATTTTGTTGCCACCCAGCTACATAGGGAGAAATGATCATCAAGATAAAATAAGATAAATCAGGGCTTGCACAGAAAAATTTAAGTGCTCGTTTTTCCCGCGAGCCGTTCGAGAGTGGAACGGTAGAGAAACAGCTTGAAGGTGGTTCATTGAACCCTCTGGCAGGCACTTTATTGTGAATAGCAGAGTAATCACGTAGATGTAGATGTGGGTGTGGCACAAGGCATACAAGTCTCTACCACCAAAAAATGTAGGGGTCTGGTCCCAGATTCTTATAGTCGCCAGGAGACAGCCGGGCAGGATGCGACGATGAGGTCCTAGTGACGCTCAAGAGCGCCAAGGAAATATCATTTTCAGTAATACATTTCTTATTTCGTAAGAAATGCTAAGTACTACGCAACTTCAGGTATTAATTATTATTATTTCTTGGACTATGTTTGTCTTCCAAAGCGCCTCGCCCCAGCAGGGTCAGCGGAACAGTGCCTTATCAGTGGAAGAAGTCTGGTTTGCGCTCGTTTTGGAGTGTCGCCAACACAGAGAAGTTTTGGATAACGTCACGGGCGGCCAACGACCCACGGAATCCGGAAGCATCCAGCTCTACGTATCGATCTTCAAAGTGCAGTTGTTGTGTGTGTGTGTGTGTGTTGGGGCTTATGGGCGCTCAATATCGAGGTCATCAGCGCCCTGACACACATTAAAAGGAACGAATGTGGACAGACCTAATGAAACTGAAAAACACACTCAAAGAAAGCAGGAAAAGAAGGAAAAGACAACATAAGAAAGTAAAACCGAAGGAAAGGGAAAACTTAGAAACAAGAATGCCACAGGAAAGTGATATTGGCTGGCCACTTACATAAAATATGGGCGAGCTTGTCACACAGTAAACAAGTTAAAATCCTCTCCCTAAAATCTTTGTAAAAACATGTGACATGGCACAGAACTTTAAAACTTTAACCACATTGGTCCGAGTGTTGCCTAAAAGAGATGGCAGGTCCGCCGGCAAGTCAGCCGCGGCCCGCTGGTCAGAAAATAAAACGCAATCCAATAAAACGTGGCGCACAGTGACCTGGACGCCGCAAGCACCACACATTGGAGGGCCCTCTCGCCGGAGCAGGAAGCCATGCGTCATAGGGCTGTGGCCTATTCGAAGCCGCGTGAGGAGAACCTCGTCCCGTCGATGGGGCTGAAAGGAAGTACACCACACACGCGTTGTGGACTTGACTATACGGAGCTTATTGTGAGTCACTTCCAGCCACTCATCCTCCCACCGACGCATGACTCGTGAGCTCAACAGCGAGGTGAGTGCATGCAAAGGGATAGCACACTGAGATACTTGTAGTTCGAGACACGCCTCCTTGGCTGCGAGATCCGCCCTTTCATTCCCAGCAATGCCGATATGCCCCGGAACCGAGCAGAAGGCTACAACCTTCCCCCGTCGCTGTAGTCGGAGGAGGGCATCCTGGATGGTCTGGACTATTTTGTCCGCCGGATACAAACGTTGCAATGAGTGAGGGGCACTGAGTGAATCGGAACAGACAAGAAATTTAGGAGAGGAAGAAAGTCTCATCTGCTCCAGTGCCCGCAAGATCGCAGACAGTTCTGCATCAAAGACAGTAAAAGTCTGAGGCAGTCGGACCTTGAGGACACGATCCGGAGAAACAACTGAGCAACCCACGGAATCCCCTTGTTTCGACCCAGCTGCATAGTCGTGGTGCTCAGATAAAATGGCAGAAAATGCTGCATTAGAAACGCTGGCAAGAGTGCAATCTCTCTTGTACTGCAATAAATCTAAAATCACACGGGTCCTCTTCAGTAACGAGGGTGGCAGGCGGTTAAAACCCAGGATTTGGGGTTGTACAGACTCCACACCGAGCAACCCAAGCACACGTTGCACTCGGATCCCAAACGGCAACGTAGCCCGGGGGCGGCGGGAAAAAAGGCGGTCCAGAGGTGGATGGGCAACAAGATGGTCAGCAGGCGAGCCGGGAGCTGCAATAAACTTACAAGTTTGGCGCACCAGCAGGAGCTGCCGCCGGATGGTAAGTGGCGGTTCGCCAGCGTCAGCACAGAGGCTGGGTACGGGACTCGCAGCACAGAGGCTGGGTACGGGACTGGTCCGATAAGCACCCGTGGCCAGTCGAATCCCAGCATGGTGAACAGCGTCAAGGATCCGCAAATAAGATGGCCTCGCTGACCCATATACTGTGCACCCATAGTCCAGCCGTGAGCGCACGAAAGCTCGATAAAACTGAAGGAGACGCGCCCTGTCCGCTCCCCGACCTGTGGCTGAGGCACTTGAGGATGTTCAGTGCCTTCAGCGTTCTGGCTTTCAAGTCGCGTAGGTGTGGCAACCATGACAACCTGGAGTCAAAAATTAGGCCCAGAAACCGCACTGTGTCTCTAAAATGTAGGACAGTATCCCCCATATGCAAGGCAGGCAACGTAAAAAGACGACGAGAACGATTAAAATGAACACAAACACACTTATCGGCAGAAAACCTAAAACCCGTCTTTGCAGCTCACTCCTCTAACCGCCGCACTGTTAGCTGCAATTGACGGCTCGCGGATGCAACACTAGAGGAGGAACAGAAAACATCAAAGTCGTCCACAAACAAGGAGCACTGTACTGGACTCCTCACTGTAGACGTTATACTGTTTATGGCTATGGCAAAGAGGGTAACGCTTAAAACACTGCCCTGGGGGACACCGTTCTCTTGCTCAAAGCGATCAGACAGTGTGTTACCAACGCGGGTCCGAAAAAACCGCTGAGACAGGAAAGACCGAATGAAAATGGGGAGGCGGCCACGAAAGCCCCATTGATGCAGTTGTGCAAGAATACAGTGTCTCCAAGTAGTATCATATGCCTTACTGATATCAAAGAAGATACCGATACAGTGATGCTGACGGAGGAAAGCCTGCTGAATAGCCGCCTCGAGGAGGGTCAGGTTGTCGACTGTGGATCGAAATTTTCGGAATCCACACTGAAAGCGGCTAAGGAGCTGTCTGGTCTCTAGCAGCCAGACCAGACGACGGTTGACCATCCGTTCCAGGGTCTTTCCGACACAGCTTGTCAAGGAGATACTACGATAACTACTGGGACATGTGCGCTCCTTTCCTGGTTTGAGGAGAGGGATGAGGATTGCCTCCTTCCACGAGGTGGGGAACACTCCTGTCTGCCATATGAGATTAAAATATTCGAGGAGGATTTCCTTTGACGCCGCTGGCAGATGTCGAAGCATGGAGTACCGGATGCGGTCGTAACCTGGTGCAGTGTCAGAAGTCTCAGTAAGAGCCGAGTCAAGTTCCTACATGGAGAAAGGGAAGTTGTAGGCCTCAGAACTGTTCGACCGAAAGTCCAAGTTCGCTCTTTCGACAGTCGCACGGTAGCGACGAAACGCTGGATCCTGGGTTGCAGTGGCAGTACTTTGTGCAAAATGCTCTGCCAGCGACTGAGCTATGGCTCTGGGTGTCGTTTGGAGGCATCCCTGGTTCAGGACTGCAGCTATTGGTAAATGGCTGCGTTTGCCGGAAACCCTCCGGATGGCTTCCCATACCTTTGTGGAACAAGTGGAACGGTGGATGGAGTCCAGAAACTCCTGCCATGACCTTTTCTTGCTCTCTTTAACGACACGGCGTGCCCTGGCTCTCGTGATACAAAAGGCGGTAAGATTGACCGCTGTTGGGCGGCATTTAAATCGGCGAAGAGCCACACGCCTGTCCCGGATGGCTGAACGGCACTCTTCTGTCCACCAAGGCACAAGGCGCCGCTTAAGAGTGCCAGAAGACTTTGGTATGGACAGGTCAGCAGCATGGTGGATCACAAGCGTGATGTGATCCACCCATTCCTGTACGCTGTTGTGGCGGTCAAAGACAGCCAACCGAGTGAACAGTGGCCAGTTAGCCCTGCCAATCATCCACAATGGTGGCCGCTGCTCCAGCAATACACCATCCAGGAGATGAATGCGGATAGGGAAGTGATCGCTGGAATGTAGGTCGTCAATGACCTCCCAGTGAACGGACTCAGTGAGGGTTGGAGAGCAGAAAGATAGGTCAATGGCTGAGAATGACCCTGTAGCACCAGAGAAATGAGTCGGAGTACCTGTGTTGAGGATGCACAACACTTGAGATGTTAGGAGGCTCTCCAAAATTCGACCTCGAGCACAAAGAGAAGTGGAGCCCCACAGGACATGATGGGCATTGAAGTCTCCCAGGAGGAGAAATGGGTGGGGGAGTTGGTCGATAAGGTCTGTGAGAGCCTCTAAGTTCACTGCATCCAGAGGGGGTAAATAAAGGGAGCAAACGGTAAGACTCCGACGGGAATAAATTTCAACTGCAACTGCTTGCAGGTCAGTATCCAGGGGGAGAGCAGAGGAGTAGTGGTCATTATCGACAAACACGGCGACTCCGCCTTTGGCCCTGTCTCCAGTCAGGTCATCTCGGCGATATAACGTATAGCCCCTTAGTACAGGAGCATCAGATGGTTTGAAATGCGTTTCCTGTAAACACAAGCACTGGGGGCGTTGCCTTGCTATGAGGTTCAGTTCCTCCACATGTGCCTGGAATCCATTCATGTTCCACTGTATAATGGGAGCCATCGATCAGGGTGGAAGTACCTTCATTCTCACTTTCTGTTGGTGAGGAGAGCCCACAACAGGTGGAGGCTCAGTTTTGGGGCGAGATGATTGCCCCAGTCTGACATCAACCTCCATCGCCTCAGAAGAGGAGTCGAGAGAGACGTCAGAGAGAATGACATCCAAATCAGCAGACTGTAGAACGTCAGTCTCCTTTAGTGGGCAAGTCTTCGCCTTTGTCTTTGGCTTCGATTTTCTGGCCTGAGGTGGCATTGGAGCCAAAACCTCAGAAGCAGTAGGGGGTGTGGCAGCACTGGGCAGTGCACAAGACTGGACCCGGGAAGGGGCAGGAAGTTCCATGATGTCAGCTACCACAGCCTGGTCAGAAGGCCGGGGGGAGCAGCAGGCTTCACAGGAACGGCAGCAGCACACGTACATCGACAAACGCAGGTGCTAGTGCTGATAGTAGCAACCTCCGTTTGTGTAGCGGCATTGGTTTTCAAGACTGGCTGTTTGAGAACGGAAGAAAAGGAAGGAGCGAACGTGGGCGGCTGCAGGGACTTGTAAATTTTCTTCGCCTCACCATATGGGATGCGTTTTGTACTCTTAAGTTCCTGGATCTTCCGTTCCTCAAGGAAAATTCTGCATTCCCTACTCCACACAGGGTGATCCCCAGAGCAGTTGACACACTTGGGAGGAGAGGAGCAACTAACTCCCTTATGGGCGGCCTTACCACAATTCCCGCAAGTGGCTTCCCCTCTACAGCCGAGAGTAGTGTGTCCAAAGAGTTGGCATTCAAAACATTGCATGGGGTTGGGGTAATAAAGCCGTACACTGAGACGTAGGAAACCTGCCTTCACATGCTCGGGCAATTTGGTGCTGTTAAATGCAAGGATAAATGAGTCAGTCTTTATCAGAGTACCATCCACCCGTTTCATAACGTGTTGCACATCGACAATTCCTTCCCAGGACCATTCAGCCTTCAGTTCGTCTTGGGGAATGTCAACGAGATCTCTGCAAGACACAACACCCATGCTGTAGTTCAAGGTGTTGTGAAATTCAGTCTCTATCGCAAACTCCCCAAGAAATTGTGCCTTCTGAAGGTTTTGGACTTGCTGGAAGCTAGATGTTTCAACCAACAAGGTGCCATTTCGCAAGCGCTTTACAGATTTTAATGTGCCAGCAATACCTTCTAAGCCTTTCTGGATATACAATGGTGAAACTTTTTCGAAAATCCCATCTTTTCTTTTAATTATAAGAAACACATTCTGCGAAGCAGCATGCGTTCTGTTACTACTACCTGAATCAGGAGGACTGGCTACTCGAGCCCTCTTGTGAGATTGGGTGTTAGAACCTACCAGCGGCCCACCCTTTCCGCTGGGAGGAGAAGAAGAAAAGTCCGAGGGTTCCATCTCGGTCCCACGAGCAGCTAGGGAACTAGGAGTCCACCTAGACAGAGCCCCGCGTGCCTAGGTAAGCCTTATACAATTGAGGTGCGGCAGGCTGCCCAGAGGTTGCCCGCGAACGACTGTTCCACCTCAACAGCCATGCATCTCATCAGCGTGCAGCACACCTTGAGATTGAGGTTTTTTTTTAAAGAGGTTTATTCCATCCTCGCGATCCGGGCGGTCAAGCCAAGATCCCCATTCCCTGAGTCACACAACGTTCCACCGCCGCTCCGCACAGTGGTCGCTGAAGTATGCTCAGAGCTTACGGTGACAGGGGACTGGCGGCGCTTACCAGTCGCCAGCTCAGGAACCCCGGGGTTGCCAAGCCCGTACCCAGCAAATGAATGCTGAGCCCCTGGGGGCAAAGTGCAGTTGTTGACGTCGAAGAATTACACTCAGGAGTTTCGCACCAGGACACTTAAAGTACTACTCTCTGGCTCGTAGGGACTGGCTCTCAGCCCTGTTTAAGGAAAAGGCAGCATCAGTGTCTGCCACAGAAACAGGACGGGCAGCAGCAGCACTCACGCACTCGAAAGTGGATGAAGGGCAGCGTCCAGATCTCATAAGTCAAGCCTCCACCAGACCTACAGTGTCCTTCTAGCCAGGGTCGTTGTTCCCTAGACGATCGGAGACAGCAAGGTGTACCAAAGGTCGACCTCCATAGCCTCCACTCTTACTGGATAGCTGTAATTGACAGAAGGGCTGAACCTACATTCTGGGCCGTCAGCTATCAGCTTTCAACAGTCAGCAATGACATTTGTTAAGAATGGTAGGATATTTATGTTGGCGCTTCCCGTGCACTCTGCGGCAGTGGGGCTGCCTATGCCCTTCATGTGTCCTGATTTTACCTCGCTGTCAGCTCTCCTAGCGAGTTCAGACTTTCGGAACTACACGTTTCAAAGGCTCTTTTCTTCTGGCTCGACACCTGAGTACCTGAATGAAACGCCTTTCTAGACCCACAGGACAGGACAGGACAGGTAGTTTAAGTTGTGGAAATGGGCCAAAATAAGCGGCTGTCAGTTACACTCGAACATACAATCTTTTATTTGATCAATCATTACAAGAGCCAAGAAAAAAATTAAAAAAAAACACACAGCTTTAGTTTTGGAATTTAATTAGCAGCTGGATGCGCCGTACAACCTCATGACTTAAGGGCAAGACCACTTTAATTTAAAAAGGACTGAATGCCAATAACTTATACCTGAACCAAAATCAGAAATTTAAAAGGCAAAGCCTTATCTTAAAACAGTTCCTTGATTAGGCTGAAGGCCCAAAGAGTCTGTCACTTTAAGAGCAAACAACTTAAATTCAAAATCGGCTGAAGGCCCAAATAATCTGACACTTTAAGAGCAAAACAACTTAAATTCAAAGTGGGCTAAAAGCCCAACACTTAAGACTCAATAAAATTAATTTTAAAAATACCAAAGGCTTTTACATAAAACAGTTCTTAATTTAGGCTGAAGGCCCAAACCATCTGACGCCTTAAGGGCAAAACAACCTTAATCTAAAAATCGGCTAGACGCCATACAAGTACAAACAACAAGGACAAACAAGAAAAGGCTGTACACCCAAGAGCGCTTAGAAGTTCTGAGGGTCGGCCTGGAATTCAAACACTAACGCTCGCTTAGGTGAGACAGGCAGTCGGCCCAACCATTGTTGAAGCGACGACAGCCCAACTGACAGACAGTCAACGGACCCACCAACAAGGTAACCTCGCCGCAATATCCCAGCAGCCGACAACAAACTCCAAATGACACAATGTGAACAGTTGTGACTTGCTGGTAGATTAAGTCAAAACTCAACTTTCATGTCCAGGATAGGTGAGCCATGAACCTTGTAGCAATGGGAGCAGCACCACACACACTGACACTGCATATAGGCCGCCGGCGGGCCCGGCCAAAGTACACGTCACAGAGATTTCCTTGCTGCTCCACACCAACCAACCAACTGGCTCTGAGCACTATGGGACTAAACACCTGTGGTCATCAGTCCCCTAGAACTTAGAACTACTTAAACCTAACTAACCTAAGGACATCACACACATCCATGCCCGAGGCAGGGTTCGAACCTGCGACCGTAGCAGTCGCGCGGTTCCGGACTGAGCGCCTAGAACCGCTAGACCACCGCGGCCGGCCAACCAACCAACTGCCCAGGCCCGGAAACGGTGAAAGGACCAAGTATACGTCGACCGATGAGACGACCAACCAACGGTCCTCCCACTCCAATCTTCCTCTGTCGGACAGTTCATGTGTGTCGCCAGTGGTCGGCGAGCACTGGCTGTTGGCGCCTCACCAGCGCTCTGTCCCCCGACTTCACTGCTGCTGTGTCCCAACTGCACTGCTGGTCCATCCTGAACTGACTGCCAGACACACGACGACCCATAAATACTATCGGTCGCTCCAGACATGGTACGACAGTGCACTTTTCGATACGTGCTGCTGCTGCCGCTCACGGGCAAGTAAGGCAAGAAGTTAGTGACGCCAGTAAATGGAATGATAAAACGAGGCGGCAGTATTGTAATAGAAGATGACAAACGGTAAATGAGATAAACACAAGCTGTGCATGCCTCATTGAAGTTGCAATGTACTTAGCATTTCTTGCGAAACTCTGCCTTGTCACTAGTATGACAGTATCCCTCGCCTTCTACACTTCACTTGCAGACTTGAGCACTTCGTCGTTCTCTCATACTTGCCGCAATTCGCTCAGCATTTCCCCCTAGCTGACAGTCTGCTGGTCATTGAAACAGGCAGTTCGCCTTCCTGGAGCCGCCAACTTGGACAAATTTTTAGTGTCCGCCAGTTATGTTGCCGTCAATCAGCATTTCCGTTCCATCAAATACGAAAAAATGCAAACAAACTATCAGCATCGATTTATTGTGTCAACTGGACTTAACCACAAATTAATGATTGATAAAAAATAAATATTACTCTTTCATGAAAGCGCCTAAAAGATTATGAGAGCAGTAGAAGAAATCATGATGACAGGAGTCAGTGAACTAATTTACAATGGGAATAACAAGTCTTAAATTCAATAGAACTAGACCTTATTCAGGGAGAGTGCCAAAATAAAAGTGTGTTCAGTAGTATAGTGATGGCAACTGATGAGCACAGTTGACAGTCTACATTCCACACGAGAACACTAGTCATGGAGCCAAATAAGAGGAGGAGGAGTTCCTTGGGTGATGACTGGCTGCTCACAGTAGCAGTGGTCTAGTGTCTTCCAGATGGGGCTGCTGCTGGAACACGTGATGTAGATGCTAGTAGTTACTCTGCTTTGGAACTGCTTGTTGTGGCTCAGCATATGAACTACCAGAGAATGGCTGGACGCTGTCCTAAATACACATACGGAGGAGTGATATCTGCTCAACATTTGGATGGCACATGATTTGTGGAGGCAAAGTAGTACTTTTGAGCGTGGCACTGTTGTATGGGGTGCATGCATAGCTGATCTTGAGCTGATGGTAAAGCTAGCGCAGCATGGTTCTGTGGTGCTTCAGAACGGACTAGCGCATTTTGGACACAGTGCAGCTTGTTGTGGTTGCTACACCACGCCTGTCGTACATTACCATCTGGGTCTGCCAAGGAAATGTCTCCTGCAGAGCCAGAGCATGGGCAAATTGTAGAAGGCCTTGCATGTATCATCCATCTCCCCAGGGTAAAGATGGAGGACCCATATTGATGCGGGATGGAGATTCTGAGCCTCCTCCCCACCAAGGGAAGAGATGGTGGCTCCATCTCGCAGAATGTCTTTGGGGCATTGACAGGGTGTCAAAATTGATGAAATGCTTTGGAGATGTTGATGCTGTTTGTGGGTGTTGACATCCTTGGAGGCTGAATGACGTCCCTGGAATCAGAGACCACATGGTCTGAAGAATCTGCCAGACACTGGTATGGACGGCCTGAATGTGACTGAAAAGCCGCAGGTGGCTCGGACAGGAACCCATCTGAAGCAGATGCAAAGAGAAAAAAGTATATACAGTCTTAATTTGGGCAGACCAGTCGCCATCGGTGGTAGGTTTGAGAGCTCATTCGCTTTGCATGAGGAGTCATTAGTGGACGCTAGACCTGGGGTGTCCATAGGAAAGTCCATAGAAGAGTGAAACACCCCTCATGCCAATTCTGAGACACAATGTCCTTCGCCTCTCTGGGGGGCGACAGCTCATTGAGCTACAGAAAATATGTGGTCCTGTACTGGTGCCATGCCAGAAAGGGTGAGTAGCACACTCAAAGAATCTGTTAACTCAGTGGCAGACCCATGCAGTGCAGGAACTAGTACTGGAACTGAAGCATCACTATGTGGACTTGTAGCACTGATAGTACTTAAACAGAAACTGACAGGCACCCAGGGCCATCAGTGTATAGCGGAGAAATACCATCATTGACCAGAGTGGATGCAGACACAGTGTATGTGCGTACATCAGGTACAGTAAACAAAACAAAAAACAAATCATTCTACAGATGAAATAATCTTTCCAGAAAAGGAATGACTGCCGGAAGTGGCGCCACAGAGGAGTTCCATAACTTGCTGGAAGTATCTCAGTAGTTCTTGCAAATTTTGTGTCGTACCCAGAGTGTGTTTGTCAGTGCAAAAGCACTTTCAGATGAATGGCACCAAGCATGTTGCACTCAGAGGCCATACGTTGGCCCTGTGGCGGTTGAAGTGCTGCAAGCTCCCAGTGCATTCACAATGGATGAGGAACGACACAGCTGACGTCATGGAAAGTGGAGTGTGCAGTCGAGCACTAAGAACAGGAAACAAGAAAGGACAGTCAGGAATACCTGTGACGTGGAATTTTTATTGTGCCTATGAGCACTGAGGTCTGGCCAGGATTATTGTGGACAATTGTGTCATGGAAGGCATTAGGATGGGAATTTAACTGAGCCTAAGGTAGCTTAGGATTATGTACATCAGTTTTAAAGACATTGAAAAATTTGATATGCGTGAGCACCAGGATGTGGTAAGAAAAAGCTCGTTGTCATGTGCCATCCTGAACTGTGGAGGCCACAACAATTTGGTCCAACCTTTTGATGAAGGTAGGCCATAGCTCTTTCTTCTCATTCAAGTCTTGAAACGGTGGAGCGAAGGTCATCTTCGCCTAAGCCAACGCCTCAAGAACAAGCTCCTGGTTGTGTTGAAGTTGTTGGATACCCCGGGGTAGAGCAGCGGGCCACATTTTGTAGAAGGATTTCTGTTGTTACTGAAGCCAATATAAGTCATGCAGTACTTGCGCCGACTCGTCTGGTTTCTGCGTCGACATGCCAGAACGAAAAAACTTGCTTAGTACGCTGGCGCTTGTGCGGCAAAACGGCACTTACATTCAAGAAAATGCCTGTGGATGCACTGTCAACACTGGGGGTGTAAACGATAGGTCAACAGATGTCGTCGCTGTTGAGAAAAGGGATGGAACGAAACTAGAAAACATGAACCCTCATCGCCAACATTGACGGAATGGAACGAACCATCAGCATTTGATATGTACTGGGTTGGAGGCACAAGAGAAACACAGTCCAAGCAAACAAAGTAGATCAAGTTTATGAGAAAACATCTGAAGTTAAATCTCCTACATGGAGTAAGTTTTTATCCGTTGGACCAACGTCAGACAAACTGAAATGGAAAGTAAAAGTCAGTTCACTTTAAATTTGTGAGCTACACGAAAGAAAAACAACCTCTATCTGGGGTGTACCATACATCAGAAAAAATGAGTTCAACGAACAAAACACCCCGTCACTAAAATTGATGTCTCCTACTTGATAGCACATACTCGATAAATGACTGTCTCAGATCGTAGTCAGTTAGTATTTATTTACATTTTAAACAAAAATGCAAAAATACAAACAGTCACATTCAGCATTGCCTTAGTGCACCAACTCCACTTAACCACAAATAAATGACAGACAAACAATAAAGATCCACAAGAAGAAACATGATGATGAGAATCACTGAAATAGTTTATGGGAGGGATGGTGAGTCTCATATTTAATTAGCACTAGCCCTTATTCAGGATGTGCGACAAAGTCAAAGTATGTTCGTCGGTATAGTGACAGCAGCAACTGAGCACTGTTGACAGTCTATGTTCCATTCAAGAATATCAGTCTTGGAGCACCTAATCCATGGAAGACCAAATACAGCTGGCTGTTTGTAGTGGCTGCGGCGCTGTATCCTGCAGATCGAGCTGCTGCTGGGATACATGGCGGAGATGCTGGTGGTCGCTCTCTTTGGAACTGCTTACAGTGGCTCAGCAAACTCAACTATCAGCGAATGGCTGGGCGCCGTCCTAAATACGTGCTTGGCAGAGTGATATTTGCTCGACGCTTGGACAGCACACGGTTAGTGGAGGCAAAGTAGAGCTTCCGATTGTAGCAATATAATGCAGGATATGTGCACCACTGGTCTCAAGGTTGGCGCCTCTCATGCCGAAGCTAGAGCCCCATATCCCAAGTTGCTGGCTGAAGTTCCACTTCGAAACAGACCAGAGTGGTTTAGACACAGTTTAACTTGTTACCGTTGGTATGCTGTGTCTATTATATTATTGTAGTCTGGGTCTGCCTGGGGAGTGTCTCCTGCAAAGACAGAGTACAGGCAACTTGCAGACCATTCCTAAATACAGCTATGTGTGGTTGCACGTGAAGGCTTCGTATACATGACTATTGAAAACCTACACCTGCAGATATGAATGGTGAACAGAATATGAGTCTAGAGTCTTAGTCTCAGCAACACTTCATTCAATGCTTGGTGCTTTAGGAACCTATTGGGGACAATGGGATCTGTCTCGTCCCAGGCACTGTTCAGGGATAGTTTCATCAAGAGCAACTTGTATTACAATGCCCAATAGGATGTGCCATCAACCTGCAGAAACTATATGTACAGCTGGAAATAAAGAAGTTGTGGAAACGATTATTCATCAGTTTGCCTAAGTACACTAGGTCAAAAGTATCACATCGGAAACAGTGGACCTAGGGACGTTTAGGAGTGTGGAAATCTCGCATACAGACGTATGACACAACTTACACCCAATCACCTGACCACGTTCGAAGTCCGTGAGTTCTGCGGAGCGCCCCATTCTGCTCTCACGATGTCCAATGACTACTGAGGTCGCTGATATGGAGTGCCTGGCTGTAGGTGGCAGCACAATGCACCTAATATCAAATGCGTATGTTTCTGAGGGTGTCAAAATGGTTCAAATGGCTCTGAGCACTATGGGACTTAACTTCTAAGGTCATCAGTCCCCTAGAACTTAGAACTACTTAAACCTAACTAACCTAAGGACATCACACACATCCATGCCCGAGGCAGGATTCGAACCTGCGACGGTAGCGGTAGCGCGGTTCCAGACTGTAGCGCCTAGAACCGCTCAGCCACCCCGGCCGGCTCTGAGGGTGTCCTGATACTTTTGATCACATAGTGTAGGAAGTCTACCTTCGCCGTTTTGGACTGTACTGTTTTCCTTGTAGTATTTCCAGTATGCAGCTCTTGTGTTCTAGTAGTCGTTCATAGGAAGTGGTGTTGCAGTTGCAACCTGTCCTGGATCTTAGTGAATTGTCTTTCAACGATCTCTGTGTTCTGTGAATCGAATATTACGCTCAGCAGATACACCTCATTGCAGCTGGGCTACAGTTTAGCCAGCGTCAAATCAACATGGACCGTCTTATGCAGCATGTGCTGCTAACTTGCAGTGTCTCGCATAGAAGTGCAATTTCATAGGCCAGACCTCTAAAGTTTCGTATGCGGAATCATTGATTTAAGAAAAAACTGTGCACCTTGCGCCTGACAGAATGGTCAGAGATAAATCTTTGGCCAAGTGCAAAGCCAGTCTGGATGAAGTGCTTACAACTGCTCAGTCTTTCGAGGTCCTTCTGGCAGCGCAGCATGCTCTTAAAAATGAAATACAGGTTTCAAAATGAGTTAGTCTGCATCTCAATCAATAGACAGCCGTAGCTTTCAAGTCATCATTCTCTATTTCTGCATCTAACTTTCAGTTGAGTTCAGGTCAGGAACGCCCTCTCTCCTCAGCGTCGCGACATTCTTCACGAAAGTCGATGTCCTGACTGCAGTAGCGGGCAGGCCGAAAGCAGATCCCTGTATCGTGCAGCGGACAGTTCCATCCTGCATCAAGTGGCCCCACCACACAGTAGTGTGGCTTCCAGACACGTACTCGGCGGCGGCAAGAGAGGAACCTTGCAGCCCACCCCATCGTGGCGGCGGAGCAGGCGACCCCCCTGCCACAGCGAAAGCTCACTTTGGACTTGATGCTGTTAGAACAGTGCGTGGAATTCCAGTTGGACACCGGCGCTGCTGTGTCTTTGCTCAGTGAGGGCACATACCAGGGACTCAGCTTGCCTCTGCTGCGACAGTCCCAGCGCTGGAGCCTATCTAACTGCTGCAGGGCCATTCTCTCCTCAGAGAATTTCCGCTGGCAACTAACTACAAAAACGTCGAGCTCGTGCTAATCTTCTTAGTTGTGTGATCCCCTGTTTCAATAACGTTTGCACCTTAGACCCCTTTACCAGTTTTCGGTTCAAAGTAGACATTCTTTTTATCTTGATTCACTGTGCAGTTCGTACAAAATTGTTGCGACAATGCTTGGGTCTGCAAATAATTGAAAAGCTCACATTTCTCTAATTTTGCAGAGGTCGACCACTTTCGTATGTAGTCTGTGAGGCTGTTCAGGCAGAACTCGCACAGCTTCAGAACCAATGCATTATTTCTCCAGTTTGTACCAGTCGATGGACAACGGCTATGGTTGTCATGAAAAATTCGAATGGCTCCTAATGTATTTGTAGTGATTTTAAGTTGACTATTAATTCCTACCCTGACATTGATCTATATCTTCTGCCTCGCCCAGAGGAATTGTTGACTAAACTGTCTGGGTCTACTGTTACTCAAAGATGGATTTAAAGGACACGTATTTCCAACTGATGCTTGATGATGCACCACATTGGTTGCTAGTCTTAAATACGTCATTCGGCTTATACAGGTACAATCGCTTACTATATGGGCTTGTGTGTGTACCTGCCATGTTACAAAAGTATTTAAAATAACTGATTCAATGTATTCCACACTGTGTTAAATATTTGCTATGGAACGCCAGAGGAATCTTGAAGCCGTTTTCAAAGGGTTACAGCAAAACAGCTTACATTATCAGTTGGAAAAAAGCAGTTTCTTTGCTCTCAGCATCAAATACCTGAGGTACATATGCCGGCTTGTACTGACCTTAAACCGTATGTATGACCAGCCACCTTCATCAGGCATTCCAGCGTCTTAAGGATGGACTGAAAACTGTGGTGCGTCATATAAGCCTCGCTTGCCATTGACACCAACAATGGGTGGGTCTCAGTATGGAATTGTGGCTGTTTTGGCCTACAAGTTGTCTGATTGTTATGAGTGCCCAGTTGCCTTCACCTCCAATGCATTAAACACAAAGCAGTTTAATTAGTCTCAAATTGAGGAAGAGGCTTTAGCAATCATTTATGCCATCAAGAAGTTTGATGTGTATTGGTATGGCAGCAAATTCCACTTGTTGACTGACCACAAACCCTTGATTTCATTGTTTGAATACCTTTCTAAGCTACCAAATAAGAAGTCGCAGTGTCTGCAGCATTGGACCAACAGTTAGGACAAATCCTGGGCGATTTCCCGCTGATTGCGTGCCAACTAGTGACGGTGTCGTCCTGCGACCCAGCCCTGAAGAAAATTTTGTCAGTGGTCCAGAAAAGACGGCCAGAATATGTTTCCCACCAGATCGACCCGTTTTTTTTTGTTTTTTTTCACAATTATTTCACCTTCCACCACCAGCTCAGTGTCATGAAGGGCATCTTAACATTGGCCATGGAAGACTCTGAATGTTGGGACGACATCCTGCCCCTGCCCAACCCAACATCCTCCAGCTCCTTTATGCTTCTCATTTTGGATGATGCACATGGATGTGCTGGCCAGGTGGCACGTTTACTGGCCCAGCATTAATGGCAACATTGAATATGTGTACCTGCTCCCTCAGCTAATCATAAATTGCGCAATGTTTCTCGCTGTGCCCCTGCCATCGCGAGCAATGAGAGCAAGTCCATGTCGACTTTACCGGGTCATTTCAGGAAGGTATGTGGCTGCTGTTGTTGGACGCCCTCTTGAACTTCCCATATGTGACATGGATGCCATCCACTACCATCCCTCCTACCATCTGAACCCTTGAGAGTATTTTCGCCATTGAGGGCGTGCCTTGCACCCTGGTGTTGGACGAGTTACAGTCTATGTTAATACAGTTGCACACCTTATGTAGCCATAATGGCATCCAACATCTGCCCATCGCCTCCCAGTCACTTCATCTCCAATGCAGAGTAATGGTCAAATATTCAAAATCCATATGTGGTAGTCCTTGAAGAAGTCATCAACCAAAGACACCCTGCATAGCTTCCTTACAATCCATAATTTCAACCCCCATCAATGGGGTCAGTCAGGCCGAAATCCTGTATGGGCGCCGTTGCTACAAATCACATCTAGTGCTATGCGTATACCGGCCTAGTTGACTTTCTGGTTACCGTTACTGGTATTCTTTCAGTATTCAACTCATGACGAACTTGGCTTCGCTTACAGGTTATACGTTCTTATCAGGAGCGGGCATGAAAATGATTGTAAAAAATCGCATGGAATCAGCACAAGGAACTTCTTGTTGGTTTCAAAGAGCTACCAGCTATCCAACTAGCACAGTAGTGTGTGCTGTGAACTAAAAAGACTGAGGTGTAATGTTCGGGCAGTTTCTGATAGGCCACACATTTCTGTAAGCAGTGCTAAGCGACTCATGAGGTTGTGTAAAGAGAGACTCCACTAGACAGCGGCTGACTAGGAATGAGTTATTTGGGGCGCAAATCAGGCTATACCCTGTGGCAATACAATGGAAGAGTTTTGGTGCAGCTAATGCCTGGAGAACGACACCTGCCATCATATATAGTGCCAACAGTTATGTACAGAGAAGGTAGTGTTATGGCATGGTGGTGTTTTTCGTGGTTAACGTTTGGTCCTCTTATTGTGCTTAATAAAACGCTAAAATACATGTTATACTGCGTACAGTAGAGGAATAGTTTCTCTGAGCTTACAGGGCACCCACTCATAAAGTAGCATCTGTGAGACAGTAGTTTGTGCACAAGAACATTCCGAAAATCAACTTGTCTGTCCAGATTCCCGACCTGAACCCAATGAAACACCTTTGAAATAAGTTGGAACGTCGACATCGCGACAAACACCACTACTTACTCTGGTTCCTCTGGTTCCAGCTCTTGAAGAAGAATGCCCTGGCGTTCCTCAACTGACGTTTAGATGCCTCACTGAAAGTGTCCCCAGCAGAATTCAAGCCTTCACAAGACTGAAGAGTGGACACACACCGTATTAATAACCGTTAATAGGTAGCCGTTGGCGACAGATTCTGCAGTGTTTGCACTCTATATGCAAAGTTTCTCAGCCATAGTTTGGAGACATTATGCACAGCTCCTTTTAGCATTTGAAGTTCCCTTCTCCCCGTTGAATCGCCTTTCTTGATTCGTAGGGAAACACGTAACTAGTTAAAACCTTCAGTCAGTTCGTGAGGTGCATACAGATAGCGAGAAAATGACTCAATAGTCACGAAAGGCAGGATTTGAGTCCATTTTTAATGCAAAAGATAGTAATTCCTACCCATAACCATTTACACATTCCAAAATATAGAGGGTCTTCTACCGATGTATCAACTTTGGCATGTACAATAAGGACTTCTGTTATACCCAGACTGCTTCCCAGAACTCGTGGGTGCAAAGTATCCATGTCGTAGGGCGCATTGCTTCAGCTGTGGAAGAGATGGACTTGTCTGAACAACCTGATGCAAATCAATTAGAGCCAGTTCCCCACATGTATCAAGGAACGATGCATGAATTTCAGGCAGTAACTCCCCCAGGCGAGCCTTTCACTAATATGCTATTTGTAAACCTCACAACCCCCCCCCCCCCCCCCCCCACCCACATGTGGGAATGTTATTTTTTGTTGACAGTCACTGGAGACAATTTTCGGTTAGGAAGTCTTCTTGTTGTTTGGTTACGCCATCAATGACGAATTTCTGGTTGTCTCTGACACAGTTCCTATCCAGGAACTTAATGATCAGCGTGCTGCAATCGCATCTATATTCGAACCTGAGATAGGGTGTGTCACAGATTTCCGGGCTCACATCTCGACACCAACCATACCAGCAGGTCACCTTCTGAAACACAATCCAGGGGGAGGTGCCTGGTTCTCTTGTCTGTCGACTCTGAAAGACCACCAGAGATCTTGTTTACCAGGTGGAGCCGTTACAGCCACGAGTGCTAGCATCTCCTTGCTGTGGAGCCACTCACCATAACACTGGTCAGTAGGAGCCAGCACAGGACCACAGGACTGCTTCACTATCGTCTCATAGACATAATCGTGGATTATTGGTTCTTGATCTCTGCTTTCGCTCAATCTCAGATTTTCCCTTTCTGGATTACTCACTGAGGTCAGTCCAGCTTCATCAGGTATCTGTTGAGTCGTTTCCAACTTTCAATCAAGTCTCGGTCACAGTAAGGACAGGTCAATCAGTCATCCAAACCGTTGCCCCTGCAACTACTGACAAGCATATTGGCCTACTTCAGGAACCACTTGTTAGTCTGGCCACTCCACAGATACCCCTGTGATGTGGTTGAACCTAAAGAAGGCTATTTGTATCAGCAGGGCCTACAAGCCAGCCCGCCTTGGCAAGGTCCATGTTTGTGGGAATAAGGCGGGAGGCGTATTTTTTAAAACAGCAATGACAAATGATGCTACTTTTCCAGATCTACCCAAATAGTATCATAGCAGTACCGTAGTTCATTTCTTAGGGATATTCGACCCTAAACTCGATTGACCCTTAAATGACAAAGTTTTTTTGGGTAAAGAGCGGTAAAATAAGCCACTTTCGTCGGCCTATATCTTTCATATCATATAGTTAAAATGTTGAAGTCAATATAGACAGCATCCCATCGGTCGTCATAGCCAGATGGTTTCGGTACAAACTTTTTTAAAGCTCAGCTGTTTATTTCTTTAATAATTCCAGTCAGTCTAGATTTGCAGAAAATTTAATACCCATTTGTTTTGCAAGTTCATAAGCTTTTTCCAGCAATAAAGGTCCTGACATGGGGGCATCTCAGCCCCAAGCTTATTTGAACCAAACAAGCAACATGGTCTCTGCATCTTCGAGTTGAGCCATTGTAATATGTTTCCCTCCTCCATCAAAAGTATTGGCTTGAAATATCGCCCTAATTTTTTCCTTCTTTTAATTATTGCGTAGTGTAGAGTTAGCAGTGCCAAGCTCAAAATATATTTCCGTTTTTTACCTCTGCTTTTCATCAACCGCCTTAAGCAGCTCCAACTTCAGTCGAAGCGAAATGCCAATTTATTTTCACTCAGTTTAGAATATGAAATGATTTTGACGCAAAATTCACTGATTTCGACACACAAGTCATCGAATTTGACACACCCTCCATCGAATTCGAAACTTGAACTGTTTTGGCAATGGTGGCACCAAAAGACAAGCGGTAACATTATTGACTTTGTTAAAAAATAGGCCAATAAATCTGGGTTATGATGCAGCTGCAGCAAACAGTATATTTGTTTGTCTGAGAAACGATATCTTTTCCTGTTCAGAGATCTTTATTTCGTGTAAAAGGAAAGAAAGTATCAGAAAACATGGTACACGGTGTTTCAAAGACATTTATCCTATTTCACTATCTGAATCAAGACAGAAACTTGGGTTAAATTCCTACTTATACTTAGAACTAATAAGTTTTTATTTCCAAAATAACAATCCGTCTTTGCTATGGTATACCTTTTACGTGCATGTACGTAAAGCCTTGAGGTATTTTTTACAATTGTATTCAGTGTCAGAGTTTTAATTTACCTCTCACAAACGTTCAATGTCGCCTTCACCAGACGCACAATAAATATCCAGACGATAGTCAGACTCGTCCCACACTTTTATGGGCTTGTCTAGAACTACTCATTCATTGGTGTTACTCTGCACCATCGCATTTCACCCAAAGTCGTTGGGAGAGGCGGCGCATAGATGCAGTCTTTCACAAAGAATACAAAAAAATGACATACTGTAAGACCTTGGAGGCCAAAGAACACCGCGAGATCCGTACGCCCCTTATGCCCAATTCGTCATTGAGGCAGTTCATTGTTAAGAAGTGCTGTTAATACAGTTGCCAATGTGGTAGCGCATCTTCCCGTCGAAAAATAAAACTTCTATCACGCATTTACAATAGCACAAAAAGCCATACCTTTAACATATTCAGATAAGTGATCCCTGTACACTCTTTTCTCCAAACAGCTTTGGAGTGTCTCTCTGGCGCTCAGGTGTGATAAGTGTGTGTTCCCATATCCTTACATTGTGGTTGTTCCCTTTTCCACTTAGTGGAACTTAACCTTTTCACTCGACGAAACGCGTGAAATCAAACTGTTTTCTCTCACTTCCGTGCTCGGAAAGAATTCACAAAACTCTAAGCATTTTTGCCTGTCACCGTCATAAAGGGCTTATACCAAGTGACTCCTGTGCGGTTTAGAACACATAGGTCAGAGAAAAATGCGTCAAACAGGTATATGAGAAATGTTAACTCTCAACTAGCAGACTGCTGTGAACTATCTCGAAAACTGTGTTGCATTCACTCTGCGTCTATAACGAGCACATGGGGCGACCTGGAAATTCCTGTTACATAAACCACCAGTGTCCTAAAACCGCTCGTGCCATCGTGGGATGCTGTGAGCTGTAGGGCGTGCAGTCTCATGCTCTCGACGAAAACCACACCACAAAATTATTGCTGAGTTTTACGTGTTAAGCAGAGAACGTGAAACGCCGCATGTTGCTGTTTCCGCCTTAACTACTCGACGCGAATGGGGTAAACAACGAGCGAGCTGTGTGCATCGGGGAGGCCTCTACCAGCAACATCACGAACCAGTATTTACATCTGGTGCCGAGGCAAACTTTTATTTTCGATGCTAAGGTCGGTAAACAAGCGACAACATGTTCCAAAACACCGCGCATAAAAGGAGATCTTTTCGGGGCTCATATCTCGGATTCTATTGGTGATAGAAAGATAGGTCAAGCGTTTTCGATAGTCCTTGGACAGGCATCGCCTTACTGTCACAATCCTACAGTGCAGGGTTAAATTTTGAACAGTACACACTTCCTCCAGCGTAAACAAATGAGGCAAATCGGTTCGTTCTTTTTTTATTATATGTGATCTATGGTGCGACTCTAAGGGCTTAGGGAGGCACCATTTAGTTCATGCGCTGTTCCTGAGAAAACCCAAAAAACGTGGCAATGTTACTGTGACACTGTACTACTTCCCCATATGCATATTTTCTGTGGTGCATTCGGCCCTGGCTTCATTTTTATGGACGCGCGACCGCATCGAACTTAAATCCCATCGAACAGGTATGGGATGTGTTAGGGAGACATATTGATGTCCACAGGCACCAACAACCATTCAGCAGTTGTCAACTGCATTTGTGGAGGAATGGAACGCCGTACCCCAAGAACTCCTTATCAATCTTATGGTCAGCATGGGAGCACATTGCAGAGCTTGCATTGCCGTTCATGGTGATCACACACCCTATTAAGAACCATGTCCAGATTTCAGGTGGCCATCATAAATCAAGTTGGCCTCAGCGCAGTTACTTTCTTTGAATAAAAGTGTCGTTTCTGTTCGTCTCATCCCGTATTTATTTAAATTACCTTCTGTACCATGCTGTAACATTGGTTTTTTTTATCGTATGGCCCAAGTTTCACCGAGCTATATTACTTAGCAGTAATATATCGTGCAAAAGTTAATTTCATTTCTGAGTTTTGCGCATCAGTGTAGCTAACACACTGTCAAGTACACAGAAATGTTACTTATTAAAATAAAGAACTTCATCAGAAAAACCATTTTAAACATAATTATGCTGCACAGCCCACCTGGGAATAGAAGTTGACTGTATTAACTACACTGGTGTCCAAATCTAATTCATTATATCATCGTACAAACTGTCAACAGAAGTCCATACGCTCGCGTCCTACACGGAAAGTGACATTCTGGTCAACAACGTAATACCACGCCAACGATAATGTGAGGCCACATTCAAATGGGGTAGTGTTTGCCGGGTAGTCCCATATCCACAATCGCTGTGTACACAGTAGTGTTGGACTAGAAGCTTAGACATTTAAGAAAAATCCCAAATATTAGCATTTCAACTTTTTTTATTTTGTCTTTTTTCTCGTCTTACAGCAGTCACTTTTGTTATTCCAAGAAAGCTAAGTTCACGGTCGGGTGAAAAATATAAGCTTTTCCCAGTAGGTATAATAAAGTGACCGTCATTTACATCCTGATGAATAATGGATCGGCATTCGAGGGTGCGAGTTGTGTAGTAAATGAATTGCTCGTCTTGTTTCAAATAAATTAGTAGTATCACAAGACTTCAAGATACTCCTTCTGATTTAATTTCGAAATCAGACGCCTGATGAACTTTCATTGGTAACGCGCCTAGAACTCGACTTCAGCATAGCTCTTTAATGACTGTATGAACAAGACGTTCAATTGTTTTCTTTCTTTAATTAACGTTTTATTCAAGGATGAAGTTTATTCGTGTCTGTTTGTTGCGAAATTTGGAATAAAAATTAAAACTTTGAGGTTCACTGATGAGATTGTAATTATGTCACGTATGGCAAAGGACTGGGAATATCAGGTGAGTAGAACGGATAATATCTTGAAAACACACTGAAGCTGCAAAGAAACTGGTACAGGCAAGCGTATTCAAGTACAGAGTACAGAAACAGGCAGAATATGACGCTGCAGTCCACAACGCCTATACAAGACAATAGGTGCGTGTGGCAGTTGTTAGATCGGTAACTCCTGCTACATTGGCATGCTATCAAGGTTTAAGTGAGTTTGAACGTGGTGTTACAGTCGGCGCACGAGCGATGGGACACAGCATTTCCGAGGTAGCGATGAGGTGGGGATTTTCCCTTGCGACCATCTCACGAGTGTACTGTGAATATCAGGTATCCGGTAAAATATCAAGTCTCCGATATCACTGAGGCCGGAAAGAGATCCTGCAAGAACGGGACTAACGACGACTGAAGAGAGTCGTTCAACGTGACAGAAGTGCAACCATTCCACAGATTGCTACAGATTTCATTAGTGGGCCACCAACAAGTGTCAGCGTGCGAACCATTCAACGAAACATCATCGATATGGGCTTTCGGAGTCGGAGACCCACTCATGTATGACTGCACGATTCAAGGCTTTACGCCTCCCCTGGGCCCATCAACACCGACATTGGACTGTTGATGACTGGAAACATACTGCCTGGTCGGACGAGCCTCTTTTCAAGTTGTATCGAGCAGATAGACGTGTACGGGTATGGAGACAAACCCATGAATCCATGGACCCCGTATGTCAGCAGGAGACTGTTCAAGCTGATGGAGGCTCTGTAATGGTGTGGGGCGTGCGCAGTTGGAGTGATTTGGGACATCTGATATGTCTAGATACGACTTTGACAGGTTATCCTGTCTGATCATCCATTCATGTCCATTGTGCATTCTGATGGACTTGGGCAATTTCAGCAGGACAATGCGACACCCCACACTCCCAGAATTGCTACAGAGTGGCTCCAGGAACACTCTTCTGAATTTAAACACTCCTCAGACACGAAAATTACTGAGCATATCTAGGATGCCTTGCAACGTGCTGTTCAGAAGAGATCTCCACTCCCTCGTGCTCTTACGGATTTATGTACAGCCGTGCAGGATTCATGGTGTCAATTTCCTCCAACAAAATTTCAGACGTTAGTCGAGTCCACGCCACGTCATGTTGCTGCACTTCTGCGTGCTCGCGGGGGCCCTACAAGATATTAGGCAGGTGTACCAGTTTCTTTGGTTCTTCAGTATACAATGTAAACATCAACAAAAGTAAAAGAAATATAATAGAGCGCAAACTAATTAAATCAGGCGATGATGAATGAATTAGACTAGGAAATGTGATACCAAAAGCAGTAGACGAGTTTCACTATTTGGGTAGAAAAACATTTTACGAAGAGAAGTGAAGAGAATATAAAATGCAGACTGGGAATAGCAAGAAAAGATTTCTTAGAAGGAGAAATATGTTAATATCTAATATTCATTTATTTATTAGGAGGTTTTTTTTGAAAGCACGAGTCTAGAGCGTGGCCGTGCTCGGAAGTGAAACGTGGACAGTGAGCGGTTTAGAAAAGAAGGCAACAGAAGGATGCTGAGGATTAGATGGATAGATCGGATAACTAATGAGCAGATACTGAATCAAATTGGGGAAAAAAGAAATTTATGGCACAAGTTAATTAAAAGAAGAGACAGGTTGATGCCACATCTTGAAGCTCAAAGGAATAGGAGAATTCCTCAGGAAGAACGAGTATAGAGAGTTGCTTTAAATTAGCCTTCGAACTGAAGACTACAACAAAAAATTTTACGTCTGTTCAGCCAAATTATCGTTTTAGTATTAATGAAAAACCGTATTCCATTGAACCTTTTATTCCTAAGAGCAGGTTTTCATATTCTGACATAATATTTTTACACCCTAGAGAAACAGATCAAAGGAATCAGTCATATCTGCGCAGATGAATAAGCTATTTGCAAACATCTTTTCAGTCGACAAAGAGCAAACTGAATCCGCTGAGAGGCAGATTCTAAAATCGAAGTGTAAGATTAGATATGGAGCGGACTGTGGCCCTCTAGGTCACTATCACAGTGTTTGTTTAAATCTACTGCTGTGAGTTCAGTATAGAGTTCCTTCTTTCAGTAGCGTGAGGTTTCGGCAATTTCTAGTCAATACTGTATGTTGCTCATAGTTGGATAGAATCGCTAATAAGGCAGTGGGAGGAGCTGACTCAGCCTATCTAGAAAAGTAACTTACGTCGTCGAGCTGCCCTTGTGGGCACTGCTACGTAACGTCCGGTCAAAACAATAACATTCCCCGCATGGCCGAGATGACTGCAGGTCAGTTGACCAGCGTTTACGTAACCCCTACGCAACTTCGGACCTCTTTGTACGGTCTGTTTACATCGTGAGACAGCGTTTAAAACGTTCGTGGGGTATTACGTAAAGCTTACGCAACGAAAAATTACAGCTTCTGCTATGAAGTCAAGATCGATGCTTCCATCGGAAGCAAATATTGATCGGTTAGTAAAACTTTCTTTGACGGAGGCGTTCACTTCCGGAGTGAACGTACTGCGGGAAACAGCTCAAAGTTGTAGCCCGTATTGAAGGCATCACCCATATAATTTTTCTGTGGAAAGAGACAAGCAACTGAAACCTGTAGCAGCTACATTACGGTTGGCTTTTCTTTCTGCTTCCTCCAAATGTTAGAATGTGACTGCTCCCTAAATTAAATGCTCTACTTCGCTGTCCGACTTTTTCGTTGGGTTTCACAACAGCAGCAAAAATTTCTGGCATCCTGCCTGACCCAGTGCGTAAGGCGGTCGGATACTGCTGTATCGCACAAACTGGAACGTTGCTTACTCTCCGTTTCAGCCAAGGCCTACTTCAGTGTACGAACTTTTCCGGGACTCATTGCTTTACGTTTCTTATTCAGGGGTAAGGGCTGTACTTAATAGATCAGTGGAACAGCGCGAATCCTTACCATTTTAGTAAAATATTAACTTATATAAAACAAATATCGCCTTTAATCGCAATGTTTAAACATGTCCAAGTATAAAACAGACAAGTGCACGAATTAAGGTATTTTCTTACCATGTTAGCCCCATTTTTGTGATTTCATTCATTCCTAATTTTGATTTTACGTTATCGTTTTTCTAACTCAAAATTGTTACACACTATTAAAATTTTATTGATAACATGTATTTTATGGACGTTTCATGTGATCAAGATTTTATTATTGTCTCACTGAAGATTTGAAAAGAAGTATTGCATTCAACGCGGCGTTATATGTTTATATGCTTGTGTTTTTCACAGCATTTAAAAATTGGAATTCAATTAGTTAATGGACCATACGAGCATGTGCGGAAAGATACACTCTTTACGGGTGGCAACTCATGAGACATGTCCGCAATTAGCAATCGAAGACAACAAAATCATACAAAAACAAAAAAGGAGTATGTTACAGCGATTTAGGATCGACTTAATTTCACCATGTGAGAAAAAGAGAGAGGTTAGCGTTTGTCGTCTTGTCCACAGTTAAGTCATTTGAGACTGAGCGTTTACTCGCTTGTCAGAAGGGTAGAAATAAGTGAATCAGCTTTCAGTCCGGAGACTGGTTTGATGCAGCTCTCCATGCTACTCTATCCTATGCAAGCTTCTTCATCTCCGAGTAACTACTGCAACCTACATCCTTCTGAATCTGCTTAGTCTACTGCTTGGTCTACCTCTCCGATTTTTACCCTCCCCGATTCCCTCCAGTACAAAATTGGTCATCCCTTGGTGCCCCAGAACGTGTCCTACCAAACGGTCCCTTCCTTTAGTCAGGTTGTGCCACAATTTCCTCTTCTCCCCGATTCTATTCAGTACCTCCTCATTAGTTATGTGATCTACCCCCACCTAATCTTCAGCATTCTTCTGTAACATCACATTTCGAAAACTTCCATTCTCCTCTTCAGAAACACTTTCCTTGCAGTAGCCAGTCTACATTTTATATCCCCTCTACTTCCACTATCATCAGATATTTTGCTCCCCAAATAGCAAAACTCATCTACTGCTTCATTTCCTAATCTAACTCCCTCAGCATCACCTGACTTCATTCGACTACATTCCATTATCCTCGTTTTGCTTTTATTGATGTTCATCTTATATCCTCCTTTCAAGACACTGTCCATTCCGTTCAACTGCTCTTCCCGGTCCACTGCTGTCTCTGACAGAATTAAAATGTCATCGGCAGACCTCAACGTTTTTATTTCTTCTCCATGGATTTTAATTCCTACGCCACATTTTTCTTTTGTTTCCTGTACTTCTTGAACAATAAGCAGATTAAATAACATTGGGGATAAGCTACATCCCTGTCTCACTCCCTTGCCGACCACTGCTTCCCTTTCGTGCCCCTCGACTCTTATAACCGCCATCAGGTTTATGTACAAATTGTAAATAGCCTTTCGCTCCCTGTATTTGACCCCTGTCATCTTCAGAAATTTAATGAGTGTATTCCAGTCAACATTGTCAAAAGCTTTCTCTAAGTTTACAAATGCTAGAAACATAGGTTTGCTCTTCCTCAACGTATCTTCTAAAATAATTCGTAGGATCAGTACTGCCTCACATGTTCCAACATTTCTGCGGAATACAAACTGATCTTCCCAAAGGTCAACTTCTACCAGTTTTTCCATTCGTCTGTAAAGAATCCGTTTTAGTGTTTTGCAGCTTATTATTAAACTGCCGCATGGGGTAGCCGCGTGGTCTGAGGCGCCTTTCCACGGGTCGCACGGTTCCATCCTCCGAAGGTTCGAGTCCTCCCTCTGGCATGGTTGTGTGCGTTGTCATTAGCGTAAGTTAGCTTAAGTCAGATTAAGTAGTGTGTAATCCTAGGGACTGATGACCTCAGCAGTTTGGTCCCACAGCAACTTACCACAAATTACAATTACTTATTAAACTGATAGTTCGGTAATTTTCACACGCGTCAACACCTGCTTTCTTTGCGATTGGAATTATTATATTCTTCTTGAAGTCTGAGGGTATTTCGCCTGTCTCATACATCTTGCTCACCAGATGGTACAGTTTTATCAGGTCTGGCTCTCTCATGGCTGTCAGTAGCTCTACTGGAATGTTGTCTACTCCCGGGGCCTTGTTTCGACTCAGGTCTCTCAGTACTCTGTCTTTGCTCAGTAACATATCTCCCATTTCATCTTCATCTACGCCCTCTTCATTTCCATAATATTGCTCTCAGGTACATCGCCCTTGTATAAGCCCTCTATATACTCCTTCCACCTTTCTCCTTTCCCTTCATTATGTAGAACTGGTTTTCCATCTGAGCTCTTGATATTCATACAAGTGGTTCTCTTTTGGCCAAAGGACTCTTTTAATTTTCCCGTAGGTAGTATCTATCTTACGACTAGTGACATATGCCTCTACATCTTTACGTTTGTCCTCTAGCCATCCCTGATTAGCCATTTTGAACTTCCTGTCGATCTCATTTTTGAGACGCTTGTATTCCTTTTTGCCTGCTTCATTTACTGCATTTTTATATTTTCTCCTTTCATCAATTAATTCAATATCTCTTTTGCTATCCAAGGATTTCTACTAGCCCTCGTCTTTTTACCTACTTGATCCTCTGCGCCCTTCACTATTTCATCTTTCAAAGCTACCCATTCTTCTTCTACTCTATTTCTTTCCACCATTCTTGTCAATCGTTTCCTAATGCTCTCTCTGAAACTGTCTACAACCTCTGGATATTTCAGTTTATCCAGGTCCTATCTCCTTAAATTCCCACCTTTTTGCAGTTTCTTCAGTTTTAATCTACAGTTCATAACCAATAGATTGTGGTCAGAGTCCACATCTGCCCCTGAAAATGTCTTACAATTTAAAACCTGGTTCCTAAATCTCTGTCTTATTATTATATAATCTGTCTGAAAACTTCCAGTGTCTCCAGGCCTCTTCCATGTATACAACCTTCTTTCGTGATTCTTAAACCAAGTGTTAGCTATGATTAAGCCATTCTCTGTGCAAAATGCTACCAGGCAGCTTCCTCTTTTATTCCATACTGCCAGACCATATTCACCTACTATTTTTCTTTCTCTTCCTTTTCCTGCTATCGAATTCCAGTCCCCCATGACTATTAAATTTTCATCTCCCTTAACCATCTGAATAATTTCTTTTATCTCATCAAACATTTCTACAATCTTTGTCATCTGTGGAGCTAGCTGGCATATAAACTTGTACTACTGTGGTAGGCGTGGACTTCGTGTCTATCTTGGCTATAACAATGTGTTCACTATGATGCTCGTAGTAGCTTATCCACGCTCCTATTTTTTTATTCATTATTAAACCTACTCCTGCATTGCCCCTATTTGATTTAGTATTTATAATGCTGTATTCAATTGACAAGAAGTCTTATTCCTCCTGCCATTGAACTTCACTTCCCCACTATATCTGACTTTAACCTATCCATTTCCTTTTTTTAAATGTTCTAACCTACCTACCCGATTAAGGGATCTGACATTCTATGCTCCGATCCATAGAACGCCAGTTGTCTTTCTCCTAATAATGGCATTCTCCTGAGTAGTCCCCACCTGGAGATCAGAGTGGGGGACTATATTACCTCCGAAATATTTTATGCAAGGGGATGCCACCATCATTTAACCGTACAGTAAAGTTGCATGCCCTAGGGAAAAATTACAGCTGTAGTTTCCCCTTGCTTTCAGCCGTTCACAGTACCAACACAGCAAGGCCGTTTTCATCTACATCTACGTCTACGTGATCTCTCTGCTGTTCACAATAAAGTTCCTGGCAGAGGGCTCAATGAACCACCTTCAAGCTGTCTTTCTACCATTCCCCTCTCGAACGGCGCGCGGGAAAAACGAGCACTTTAATTTTTCTGTGCAAGCCCTGATTTCTCTTATTTTATCGTGATGATCACTTCTCCCTATGTAGCTGGGTGCCAACAGAATGTTTTCACAATCGGAGGAGAAAAGTGGTGACTGAAATTTCGTGAGAAGATCCCGTCGCAACGAAAAACGCCTTTGTTTGAATGATTGCCACTCTAATTCAAGTATCATGTCTGTGGCACTATTTACCCTACTTCGCGATAATACAAAACGAGCTGCCCTTCTTTGTTTCTTTGTACTTTTTCGATGTCATTCGTCAGTCCCATCTGATACGGATCCCATACTGCACAGCAATACTCCAGAATAGGGCGGACAAGCATGGTGTAAGTAGGCTCTTTAGTAGACCTGTTGTACCTTCTAAGTCTTTGGTTTACTCTATCCACAACATTATCTATGTTATCGTTCCAATTTAGGGCATTTGTAATTTCAATCCTTAAGTATTTAGTTGAATTTACAACCGTCAGATTTGTGTGACTTATCGCGTAATCGAAATTTTGCAGATTTCTTTTAGTACTCATGCGATTAACTTCAAACTTTTATTCATTCAGGGTCAATTGCCACTTTTCGAACCATACATATATCTTATTTAAATCATTTTGCAATTCGTTTTGGTCATCTGATGACTTTACAAGAGGGTAAATGACAGTATCAACTGCAAACAATCTAACAGCGCTACTCAGATTGTCTCCTATGTCGTTAGTATAAATCAGGAACAATAGAGGGCCTATAACACTTCCTTGAGGAACGCCGGATACTACTTCTGTTTCACTCGGTGACTTTCCGTCTGTTACTACGAACTAGTAAAGCTAGTAAAGCTGCATGTCCTCGGGAAAAATTACGGCTGTAGTTTCCCCTTGCTTTCAGCCGTTCGCAGTACCAGCACAGCAAGGCCGTTTTGGTTAATGTTACAAGGCCAGATCAGTCAATCATCCAGACTGTTGCCCCTGCAACTACTGAAAAGGCTGCTGCCCCTCTTCAGGAACCACATGTTTGTCTGGCCTCTCAACAGATACCCCTCCGTTGTGGTTGCACTTACGGTACGGCCATCTGTATCGCTGAGACACTTAAAGTAGTAAAGGAGTTTTGCTATTTAGGGAGTAAAATAACTGATGATGGTCGAAGTAGAGAGGATATAAAATGTAGACTGGCAATGGCAAGGAAATCGTTTCTGAAGAAGAGAAATTTGTTAACATCGAGTATAGATTTAAGTGTCAGGAAGTCGTTTCTGAAAGTATTTATATGGAGTGTAGCCATGTATGGAAGTGAAACATGGACGATAACTAGTGTGGACAAGAAGAGAATAGAAGCTTTCGAAATGTGGTGCTACAGAAGAATGCTGAAGATAAGGTGGGTAGATCACGTAACTAATGAGGAGGTATTGAATAGGATTGGGGAGAAGAGAAGTTTGTGGCACAACTTGACTAGAAGAAGGGATCGGTTGGTAGGACATGTTTTGAGGCATCAAGGGATCACAAATTTAGCATTGGAGGGCAGCGTGGAGGGTAAAAATCGTAGAGGGAGACCAAGAGATGAATACACTAAGCAGATTCAGAAGGATGTAGGTTGCAGTAGGTACTGGGAGATGAAGAAGCTTGCACAGGATAGAGTACCATGGAGAGCTGCATCAAACCAGTCTCAGGACTGAAGACCACAACAACAACAACTACGAACTGTGACCTTTCTGACAGGAAATCACAAATCCAGTCGCACAACTGAGGCGATATTCCATAGGCACACAGTTTGGTTAGAAGACGCTTGTGAGGAACGGCTTCGAAAGCCTTCTGGAAATCTAAAAATATGGAATCAATTTGACATCCCCTGTCGATAGCACTCATTACTTCATGAGTATAAAGAGCTAGTTGTGTTTCGCAAGAACGATATTTTATGAATCCGTGCTGACTACGTGTCAATAAATCGTTTTCTTCGAGGTGCGTCATAATGTTCGAATACTGTATATGTTCGAAAACCCTACTGCAAATCGACGTTAGTGATACGGGCCTGCAATTAAACGGATTACTCCCACTTCTCTTTCTGGGTATTGGTGCGACTTGAGCAATTTTCCAGTCTTTAGGTACGGATCTTTCTGTGAGTCCGCGGTTGTGTATAATTGCTAAATAAGGAGCTATTGTATCAGCACACTCTGAGAGGAACCTGACTGGACCGGAAGCCTTGCTTTTATTAAGTGGTTTAAGCTGCTTTGCGACACCAAGGATATCTATTTCTATGTTTCTCATCTTGGCAGCTGTTCTTGATTATAATTCAGGAATATTTACTTCGTCTTCTTTGGCGAAGGAGTTTCGGAAAACCATGTTTAATAACTCTGCTTTAGTGGCACTGTCATCAGAGACTTCATCGTTGTTATCGCGGAGTGAAGGTATTGATTGCATCTTGCCACTGTATGACCAGAATCTCTTTGGATTTTCTGCCAAATTTCGAGACAGAGTTTTGTAGTGGAAATCATTGAAAGCATCTCGCATTGAAATACGCGCTATATTTCGAACTTCTGCAAAACTTTGCCAATCTTGGGGATTTTGCGTTCTTTTAAATTTGCATGCTTTTTTTCGCTGCTTCTGCAACAGCGATCTGACCCGTTTTGTGCATCATGGGGGATCAGTACCATCACTTATTTGTTTCTGTGGTATATATCTCTCAGTTGCTGACTCTCTTTGAAATTATTCCATAGCTTTTCTACGCTTGCATGATCAGATCGGAAAGAGTAGACTGTCTCTTAAAGCAGTGTTAAAGGCATTTTTATCACCTTTTTTAAATAAATATAGTTTGCGTTTCTTTTTGATGGTTGTATGAGTTACGGTGTTCAGCCTAGTAGCTACTGCCTTGTGGTCGCTAATCCCTGTATTCGTCACGATACTATTTGTCCAGAATTATTTGTTTGCTAAGAACTAATTGTTCAAAATTAGTTTATGAGAAAGCATTCAGTACAATTTCGGACGACGTTTTATTCCTGCCGCCGGCTTTAAACGTATAATTTTTCCAACATATCGAGGGTAGATTAAAGTCACCACCGAATATAATTGTATGAGTGGGGTACCCATTTGAAATGAGACTCAAGTTTTCTTTGAACTATGCAGCTACATTATCATCTGAGCCGTGGGGTCGGTAGAACGATCCAATTAATAGTTTAGTGCGATTGTTAAGTATGAACTCTACCCATATTATTTCGCAGGAACTATCTACTTCAATTTCACTAGAAGGCAAACTACTTCTGACAGCAATAAGTACTCCACCATCAATTGTATTTAATCTACCCTTTCTGAACAGTGTTAGATGGTTTGAAAAAATTTCTGCTGAACTTATTTCCGGCTTTAGCCAGCTTTCTGTACCTATAACTATTTTAGCTTCAGTGCTTTCTATTAGGGCTTGGAGCTCTGGCTCTTTCCCAACACACTGCGACACTTTACAACTACAATACCGATCGTTTCTACAATTAACTTACTGTGTTTTACCTGCCCCCTTTTAGACGGACGCCTTTTTTGTGGTTCCCTGAGGCTCTCTAAAAAACCGCCCAGTTCCTTCCACACAGCCTCCGCTACCCGTGTAGCCGCTTCCTGTGTGTAGTGGACTCCTGACCTATTAAGTGGAACCCGGAAACCCACCACCCGATGGCGCAAGTCAAGGAATCTGCAGTCTACACGGTCACAGAACCGCCTGAGCCTCTTATTCAGACCCTCCACTCGGCTCTGCACCAAATATGCTATCGACGATGCTGCAGATGGTGAGCTCTGCCTAATCTCGCAAGCAAGCCTGGCGGTCTTTACCATTTCCGCTAGCTGCCTGAAACCAGAGAGAATCTCCTCCAATCCAAAGCGAACCACGTCATTGGTACCACCATGAGCCACCACCTGCAGTTGGCTGCACCCTGTACTCTTCATGGTATCCGGAAGCAGCCTTTCCACATCCAGAATGACTCCCCCCGGTATGCACACGGAGTGCACATTGGCTTGCTTCCCCTCCTTGGCAGCCACGTTCCTAAGGGGCCCCATTACGTGCCTAATGTTGGAGCTCCCAACTACCAGCAAACCCACCGTCTGTGAATGGCCAGACCTTGAGGGCCGAGAAGCTTCCTCTGGAACAGAGTGGATGATTGCATCCGGCTCAGAAACATCGTCAGCCACAAATAACGCCCAAAACCTGTTCGTCAAACGAACTGGGAAGGCCCTACGATCGGGCCCTTGAAAAGTTTTCCGCTGCCTGCTGGACTTTGGAATGATCTGCCACTCTACCACGGGTGAGGGGTCAACCTCAGTGTAGACAGTACCCGGGACGACCACAGCAGTGGACTGAACGAGAGACACGTGGGATGTGCTTGATGTCCGTCGCATCCCCGCATCTAACTCCCCACAGTGATGCCCCTTGGCAGCAGCCTCAGTCTGTGTGACGGAAGCCAACGCAGCCAGGAGCTGAGAGCGAAGGGTCGCCAACTCAGCTCGCATCTGTACACAGCAATCACAGTTCCTATCCATTGCTGCAGTCGCTTCCGTTTGAAGCTCGTAAAAATATATAACAAACGAACGATGTACTCGCCTTCTTAGCAGCAGGAACAAGATGTGCTCTCTCTCTTTGACAGTTTATGGTTAATATTACAAGGCCAGACCAGTCAGTCATCCAGACTGTTGCCCCTGCAACTACTGAAATGGCTGCTGCCCAACTTCAGGAAACACACGTTTGCCTGGCCGCTCTACAGATACCCCTTCGTTGTGGTTGCACCTACGGTACAGATATCTCTATTGCTGAGGCATGCAAGCCTCCCCAACAATGGCAAGGTCCGTGGTTCATGGGCCTCCCTCCTTACATTCGTCCTCTGGTCATCACTGCTTACCTATTTTGCACTTCCTGTCGATCTCATTTTTGAGGTTTGTATTCCTTTTCGCCTGCTTCATTTACTGCATTTTTATATTTTCTCCTTTCATCAGTTAAATTCAATATCTCTTTTGTTATCCAAGGATTTCCACTAGCCATCGCCTTTTTACCGACTTGATCCTCTGCGCCCTTCACTATTTCATCTTTCAAAGCTACCCATTCTTCTTCTACTCTATTTCTTTCCACCATTCTTGTCAATCGTCCCCTAATGCTCTCTCTGAAACTCTCTACAACCTCTGGATCTTTCAGTTTATCCAGGTCCTATCTCCTTAAATTCCCACCTTTTTGCAGTTTCTTCAGTTTTAATCTACAGTTCATAACCAATAGATTGTGGTCAGAATCCACACCTGCCCCTGAAAATGTCTTACAATTTAAAACCTGGTTCCTAAATCTCTGTCTTATTATTATACAATCTGTCTGAAAACTTCCAGTGTCTCCAGGCCTCTTCCACGTATACAACCTTCTATCATGATTCTTAAACCAGGTGTTAGCTATGATTAAGCCATTCTCTGTGCAAAATTCTACCATGCAGCTTCCTCTTTCATTCCATACCCCCAGTCCATATTCACCTACTATTTTTCCTTCTCTTCCTTTTCCTGCTATCGAATTTCAGTCCCCCATGACTATTAAATTTTCATCTCCCTTAACCATCTGAATAATTTCTACAATGTCTTTGTCATCTGTGGAGCTAGCTGGCATATAAACTTGTACTACTGTGGTAGGCGTAGGCTTCGTGTCTATCTTGGCTACAATAATGTGTTCACTATGCTGTTCATAGTAGCTTATCCACGCTCCTGTATTTTATTCATTATTATACCTACTGCTGATTTTGTGTTTATAATGCTTTATTCACTTGACCAGAAGTCTTGTTCCTCTTGCCATTGAACTTCACTAATTCCCACTATATCTGACTTTAGCCTATCCATTTCCCTTTTTAAATTTTATAACCTACCTACCTGATAAAGGGATCTGACATTTCATGCTCCGATCCATAGAACGCCAGTTGTCTTTCTCCTGATAATGGCATTCTCCTGAGTAGTCCCTGTCTGGAGATCCGAATTGGGAACTATTTTACCTCCGAAATATTTTACCGAAGAGGACTCCATCATCATTTAACCATAAAGTAAAGCTGCATGCCCTCGGGAAAAATTACAGCTGTAGTTTCCCCTTGCTTTCAGCCGTTCGCAGTACCAGCACAGCAAGGCCGTTTTGGTTGATGTTACAAGGCCAGATCAGTCAATCATCCAGACTGTTGCCCTGCAACTATTGAAAAGGCTGCTACCCTTCCTCAGGAACCACATGTTGTTTTAAATAGGCCTCCTTCCTCCCCTATAGCCCCACCTTTTCCTCTCCAAAAATGCCGCCATCCTCTAGTGTCGACGCAGCACTTAAAACAAGGTGCTGTAAGTAGCAAGACTTATTGCCATAAACCGAAATATAAAAGCGGAGGCATACTCTGCTATGCCTCAGGGAGCGACGACACACTACTCAGAAATACACCTCTCTCTGCAGGTGTGAAGCAAGTGATGAGTTTAGAAACTAAAAAGGAAGAAATAAATTAAGACAGAAATGAAGGCAAAATAAAAAACAGGGACGGCAGCACACACAAATGAAAACGAAACTGGCGAGATAATCCCATCGCTCATAGAATTAACGAAGTAATAATCCTCTAAGATAGATTACGTGTTTTCTAATTTCCCAATAATTTTCCATACAAGGTTCACACAATTCCCATGTTACCAATTGTCATATCATTAGTAACATAGAACAGTCTATTCTAGTGACGCCCAGAAGGCCAATGTCAAATCTTGGATATAGGCAAGTCAAGGGTAGTTTGAAAGTCCGAGTGACAGAGATCCGGGGTAAACTCAGGCAATTCCTGGACGAGGTGCCTCAGTCAACCCGGAACACCTTTTGATAACCATGAACCATTGCAACTTTCAGAAATCTTGCAAAGGTAGTGGTATATTTCCGGTCAGATTCCGCCAGGCGATGCTGGCTCCACAGGTAGTCCATGAAAGAGACAGCATCGGTGAGGGAAAGGTCATAGATCGTGAAAATGGTGTGGCCCAAGAGCCACACCATTGCGTTACGTCGCGTTCGGGGATTCGTCTGAATATCAGGGATAAGGAACCAGTCGATGGACACATTGTCCGGTGTCGTCCCACCGATCAGCACTAATAGCACACGTGCAAGGTCCCACACTTCTGTGACGTGAGGGCATAAGAGACGATTCTCTCTGGTGTCTACGTCACCACATCGGCCGCAAGCAGCCGATGGCCGTAGGCGGATGGCCGCCAGGCGATGATTAGTGGATATTAAATTGTTTACGACACGATACCATAGTGCTGAAACTCCCGTGGGAAGGGCTGGGTTGTTGATATTAGCCCAAGCTTGGTGCCAGATGACCGACGGTCGTCTGTCCTCTAATTTATGTGGTGTGGGCTGGCCTCGAAGGGCCTGGTAAAGGCGCTTCGACGTGCGTGCCTTGTCAGTGGCCACTGTTAGGACGTAACTTTGATTGAGGTAATAGTCCTTGACTGTCGTCATCCGGAACGGAATATGTGTCAAACACACTGGTGCACGCGCCGATCGTGGGCGATAACGGTCGAAAAGAACCGCTGTTGTCCCACCTGGGTCAGTTTCACGCAAGGTGGCGATACGGTGAATCAGGAGGGCCGCACATTTGCGGGGAAAGTCAATGAGTCCAAGGCCCCCATCGACCTTTAGCAGTGTACAAGTCTGCGCATCAACTTTGAACAGTGCATGCCGCCACAAGAGCCAATATACTGTTTTTGAGATGGCTCTGCCGGTTTCTTTCGGTAGCGTAAGGAGTTGTGCTACATACCATGCCCGTGATAGGATGTAAGTATTAATCAGTTGGATTCGTTGATGGAGGTCGAGTCGTCGATCAGCGCGACTCACGCAAAGTCCTCTGATGCGCGTGAGAATCCGCCTGCACGTGAGTGTTAACATGCGCTGCGGACAGGCAGTCACCTCAAGGCCCAGGATACGTTGTTCCCCCACAACTCGGTACCATGGGCGTTCGATGGTCAATGATCGTGGTCCTAGCGGGATCAGCACCGTTTTGTTGGAATTTAACATGGCACCGGATACTCGTTCATAAACGTTGAGAACTCGGCGAACTGAATCGATGTCCCTAGCGTTTGCGACGAACACACCGACATCATCCGCGTATGCCGCATTGCGGAAGGTGACGCCTGGGAGAGCGACACCATCGACCATCCGTCCGATGTCACGCAGCATGGGGTCCAGCGCTATAGCGAACAAATACATTGACAAGGGACACCCTTGTCGGACTGATCTTCTGGTGGGAATTGGTCGTGATCGGCAACCGTTCACAACGATTGTGGAATTTGCTCCATCCAAGAAGTGCCGGATGATTCTTATGAAGCGCTCCCCAAAACCCATCCGCGACATAACGGCCAGCAGGTAAGGGTGGGAGACCCTGTTAAAGGCACCGGCGAAATCTAGGGAGAGAATTGCAGCCGGGGTTCGAGTGTCGGCGGTGAGTAAGACAGCATCACGGTATATAGAAGCGGCGGTGAAGATGGTTCGGTTCGAAACGCCACATGATTGAGTGGGGCAAAGTACCTTATTCATTACCTGTTTAAGACGAGAGGCTACGTTTCGCGCCACCAACTTATAATCAGTGTTAAGAACGGTGATAGGACGCAGGTCTTTAGCTCGACAGTGACCTGTGACCTTTGGAATAAGGGCAATACGTCCAGCTAGAAATTCGGCGGGTAGTTCGCAACCAGCAAAAATCTCCTCGCACATTTTGCAGAAGCGGTCTCCTAACAGGTCCCAGAATTGTTGGTAGAATTCATAAGGGAGACCATCGGGGCCAGGTGATTTTTGTCCCGGACAGGCACGGAGGACAGATGTGAGGTCAGTGAGTGTGAGTGGCTCGGTTAAACAGTCGCGGTCTCGATGATCCAATGAAGTTGGGACCCCACCGATAAGTGCTCGTTGGGCGGCGACGTCTACCGCAACATCCTGTAAGAGGTGCGTATAATGGTCTGTTAGGTGTTTGAGAACTTCACGATGGTCTGTGAGGCGCGTACCATCGTCTGTTTTAAGGCGTAGAATGGTGTTCTTCTTTGCGTGATTCCTTTCAGAGGCAAGGTGATAGCTGGATGGCCTCTCGCCCTCAATCAGGGATGTGGAGCGGCACCTCACCACCACCCACTCGGCCTTCTCCCGAGAGAAGCGAAGGACTGTCGCTTTAATTTTGTTGAGGCGCATGCGTAGCTGGTCATACCTGTCAGCAGGAAGGGTTAGTGCATCGTTTAGACATTGTTGATAGAAGTCTAATGTGCTACGCTTCCAGTGTGCGACTTCGCGACTATGTTGCTGGATAACACGTCGCAGCCGTGGCTTCGCACAGCGGAGCCACCAAACTACAGTGGTAGGGTACTTCGATGCAGTAGCGATGCAATCCCGCCATGTTTTCGTGACAAGGGTGCGTAGTTCGGGCGTTGGGAAATGAAGTGTATTCATCTTCCAATAGGTGCCCCGAGGAACCGGGGTTGGGCCCGTGATATGCAAGGAGCAAGAGTACGCACAGTGGTCACTAAAGGCCACAGGAATGACTTGGACGGCACAAAGGGCGGAAAGCAAATCAGTAGAGACATAAACACGGTCAATACGGCTTGCTCCAGTGGGGTAGATGTGAGTAAATTGTGTGTAGGCGGGATGAAAGTGGCGCCACGTATCATTAAGGTCAGCCGCCTGAAGGAGTGAAGCGAGTGCTTCACACCTCATAGGCGTTGGGACCTGATCAGCATCGGCTACCACACAGTTAAAATCTCCGCCAAACACGATAAGACGACGAGCTGTCAAGAAAGGGGTGATATCTGACGTAAAAAGTGTTCTTCTGTGATGCCTGTGATTAGCTCCTGAAGGAGCATAGACGTTAATAAAAAGTACATCCCGAATGATACACGCAAGAACGCGACCATTGGGTAGTTTTGTAACATTGGATGGAGTTAACTCTGATCTGTATAGCAAAGCAGTGCCCCGCCTGGCGTCAGGTTCGATGTTATATAGTACCTCATAACCAACCAGGTCAGAGAGAAAGGGGGCACAAACCTCCTGGAGAAAAACCACATCAAATGCACCAAGGCGCAGAAAGTCCTTCAGAGAGCGTAGTTTTACTGGGTTGGAGATGGAGTTGATATTTACTGTTAAAAGGGAGAGGGCTCCCGGCTGATGGTCAATTGCAGCCATGAGAAAACAACACAGAGAAAGTAACGTCAGATGAGGTCATGGTCGTATGTAAGCAGGTGCGTAAATATCGAAACTGTAACCCTGCTACTTCACCCCGGATGTTAAACACAAATACCAGACAGCTCATGTGGGAACGAGCCCACTCAATCACGCATTTCGTCGTCTTCGTCGTCAGCCCAGTTCAGTCGTCCCCCATCGGCGGGATAGTCCGAACCAGGCGGCGCAGACGGCTCAGTCGCAGCGGTATGTGAGAGGGTTTGTCTGGCCTCTCAACAGATACCCCTCCATTGTCGTTGCACCTACGGTACGGCTATCTGTACCGCTGAGGCATGCAAGCCTCCCCACCAATGACAAAGTCGATGGTTTATGGGGAGAAGAGACCACTAAAACAGACAATGAACACAGATCCGGACGTCCAAGAGTTCTTACATGTAAGGAGAATCGAGGGATATTTTGTCTTGCACAAAAAGATCCCTTTGAAAGCAAACGGTCTTTTGTATCGGGCAACCATTCAACATCCAACAAACAGGTCAGTGCTCGAACTACTAGGAATGTTTTGAACAAAGCTGATATTCACGGCATATTTCCCATAGAGAAGCCATTTATTTCGGAAGTTAACCGACGAAAATGCTTGCAGTTCGCCTAAGAGGATGTCAATAAATCGATTGAATTTTGGAATACTGTGCTTTTTTCTGACGAATCTAAGTTTAACTTGTTCGGATCTGACGGAAAAGGAAAAATATGGCGCAAAACCAAATACAGAGCTCGAACCACAGCATGTCCTGCCTACAGTAAAACATGGAGGAGGAAGCTTAATAGTTTGGGGATGCATGGCAGCATCTGGTGTTATTTAAGGCGTCGTGGATCATCGGAAGTATATCATGTGTTGCGAGGCCATTTACGTAGCGCTGCACAGAAACTGGTCTTGATGGCGTCTTTTACTTTTTGCAAGAAACTTACGGCTCTGAGAATTCTGGAGTGGTTATTACACAATTCTCCAAGAAGGGTCTTCACTCCACAGGGAAGCGGGAGTTTCAGACGGCGTTGTTAGAGGAATGGCCAAACATCTCACCAGATATTGCTCGCCTCTTGGTGCTCTCCATGTCAACACGTCTACAAGGTGTCACCAATGCCAACGGTACGCACACGGGTTATTAGCATTGAGTTACATGAATTAAAGAGACTTTAACTTCATTTTTATGTAGGTAAACTAATATTTTTGGTGTGAGAAACCTATTGTACTAGAGGAAACTTATGTTCACTACTGTACATTTAAATAAATATAACAGTGTCTAGGCATCACCTTTAGTTGTTTGTAATATACATGTAATGGTAGGTGTGCCAATAATTTGTGGCCACTGTACGTCCTCATAAATTCCTGAAGGCTTGTTCTACATTGGCTCAAGGCATGCACAGTGATTCTCGGAGGAAACACGACAGAAATATGAGTCCCAAATGCAATGATACGGAAATCGTATAAGTCTCTAATGAACTTAATTCTAGCGACAGCTGAGAAAAGAGCATGGGCGAATATCGACAAAGTATCCAGAGAGAAACTACCAGTCTGCAACGGAATGTGCGTGGTTATGAAACTTCCTGGTACATTAAAACTGTGAGTTGGCCCGGGATACGAATCTGGAACCTTACTTTTCTCAGGCACTGTTCTTTCCAACGGAGCTATTCAGGCACAGCGCACGATCTGCCAACAAAGCGTCATATCTGCTAGTACCTCATCTCGTTCCTTATACCCTTCAGGGATGTTCTTCTGCGTACCCTATGGGACTAGCACTCTTGGAAGAAATGATGTTCTGGAGAAAATCTTTGATACGTTTTGGAAAAAATGTCCTAGGCCGTGGCAAAGCCACTTCTCTGCAATATCCTTTTCTCCAGGAGTGCTAGTCTAGCAAGATATTTAGGAGAAATTTTGTGAAAGCTGGAAAGTAGGAGAGAGGTACTGCGAGATGCAAAGCTGTGAGGGCGGATTGTGCGCTGTGCCTGAACAGCTCAGTTGGTAAAGACATTGTCAGAGAACGGCAAGGTTCCAGGTTCAGATTTTCACCTGTCAGTGAAACTCATTCACAAAGTGCTTACGATCCATCATGATAAGAGATTTCAATCTCCATCTTCCTTCCATTACATTAGGCAACAGAAACTCTAATCACAGTCATCCACAAGGGAGAAGTCCTTCAGCAAATCTTAGTGAACACCAATAACGCCCGTGAACCTAGTTCATTGGTTCAAATGAACAGGCATCTTACTTTTACTTTATTCGTGTTGTAGGTGTGCGTAGTGGTGTTGAAAACACTGCAGCTTGCTAAAGCTACTATCAGTAGTGTTTAAGCCAAGTATATAAACACATCCAAAAGTCGATGGCAATGTGATAACAAAATTTTGAGAAATACTCGGACTTTTAGACGCCCTTGCCGAAATACGCCACAAGTACTAAAATGTGCGGCTTGCAACGAACAGAAGGCCATGTGAAGTGCACATGCACGAAGTTAACAAGGAGTTTCACAGTAGTTATTCACTTCATATGCCTCCCACGTATAAAAAACAACCGTTTATGATACAGTAGGAAACAATGTTATCTAAATCACACAGTCTATGTCGAACACTAAGAAAAGCAAAGAAACAGACGCACGATACTAAAAATATTTTAGCAACAAAATTACCGGAATTGCATAATAAAATCACGAGTGACAAACGCGTTCCTGGTGCTTGTGACGCAACAGTTGCAACTGTACGTGTTTCACTTAATTGTTTATGTCCGCCAATGCAAAATATTGCTTGGCAGTCAAAGGAGGGAGGTTTAACCGCAAGAGATGGCCCATTGGCAGCGGCGGATTTAACAGCAGGCCCTGCTGGGAGACCAAGTTTGCTTCAATAATCATTGATTCTACACCCATACCATGCACCCCACTGTGAAATGCACAGCAGAGGTTATTTCCCATTGTACAGCGCAGTATGAAATTTTCCCTTTCAGTTGACGTATGGTGTGCACAATTAATCTTGACTACGCTGTCGCTACGGTAGCAGTACCTGGAAGACAGTGCATCCCGAGACTGCTCACGTAATACTGGTGCTTGAAACATTATAAGTAGGCTTCCGAGGGATAGTTCGCATTCACCTTCACTTCTCCCCCAGTTCAGGTTTTTCGGCATTGCGTGCCGCTAGACCACAAGTTTGTCAGTTAGATAATTACGTGTTCCATTGATCGATCTCATGATAACCGTTAAGATGTGGAACGTATCAAGTGCATAAGAAGTGCACACACGGATCAAGGCCTAAAAAAAAAAAATTTAGTACCTACCTCATTCCCTTACATGGCACAAAATGCATGTAGATTTATTTATTCCTATTCAACAACTGATCTATGGTCGTCAGGATGATATGATTTCAATTTATTTTTGAAACTCTTACTGCTGTCTGTCAGGCATTTTGTTTCATCTGCTAATTTATCGAAAAGTTTTACAGCACCGTATTTTACCTCTTTCTGTGCCAAAGATAGGTTAAGTAGAGGTTGTGTAAGTCTGCCTCTCTTCTGGTAGTACTATAATCATGAATGTCACTGCTGTTTTTAAACTGGTGCACGTTGTGAGAACAAATTTTATTACTGAGTAAATGTACTGTGAGGCTGTTGTAAGAACTACTGACCTTTTAAATATATGCCTGCAAGATGTGCGACTATGAGCACCACACATTATTCTTGCTACTTTCTTTTGAGCAGAGGATACTTTTGGCCTAAGTGTTGAGTTACCCCAAAATACTACTCCATATGACATCAGAGAGCTTATTAATTTCTATATCCTCAAAACTGGCAATTATTCTGATTGCAAAAGTTGCTGAACCTAGTTGCTTTAGGAGATCCAAAATATGAATTTTCCAATTAAGATTCTCATCTATAAGTAAACCCAGAAACTTAGTACGCTACTGGTCTCTATTGACGTGTTATATTTATTGAAGGTTCAAAAATGGTTCAAATGGGTCTGAGCGCTATGAGACTTAACTTCTGAGGTCATCAGTCCCCTAGAACATAGAACTAATTAAACGTAACTAACCTAAGGACATCACACACATCCATGCCCGAGGCAGGATTCGAACCTGCGGCCGTAGCGTTCACGCGGTTCCAGACTGTAGCGCCTAGAACCGCACGGCCACCCCGGCTGGCATTTATTGAAGGAACTGTACTCCTTGCAGCAGAAAATTGAGTATACTGTGTTTTTTCAAAGTTCAGAGAAAGCCCAATGGAACTGTACTTCTTGCAGCAGAAACTTGGATGTACTGTGCTTCTGCTTTTCTTTTTTTTCTTTTCTTTTTTTTTTTAAGAAAAACGTTCAGAGCAAGCCCAATCGCAGGAAACAAATTAGTAACTTTTCCAAAGACATTATTTGTATCATTTTCTATTGGAGTTTCTTTTACTGGATTAATAATGCTGCCTGTACCTTCAACAAACAGTGTCAGTTTAGCTTCTTATTACAGATAAGAAGGGGGGTCATTCACATATATCAAGAACAGAAGAGGACCCATGATTGAACCTGTGGAACACCTAATGTAATTTCACACCAGTTAGATGAAGTGAGAAACCTCCTTAAATCATGTAAACCAAATAAAGAAGCTTCTTGCTTCCTGTCTCATAGATATGACTTAAACCACTCATATGCTGTTCCAGTTATACCACATAATTGTAATTTCTGTAACATAATTTCATGGTTCACACATCCAAATGCTTGGTGACCTTTTGCTAATTAAAGACTTTTATTATGTGGGCAGTGAAATTGTATATTGCTGCCTCAGTAGAACAGCGTTTTTGATATCCGAACTGTGATTTACTAAGTATCCCATTACTGTCGAGAAGGCTAACCACTCTTGAATACATTACTTTCTCGACGATTTTTGAACATGCTGGTGGTAATTATTGACAATTGTGGTGTCCTCTTTTTTTTTTGTAGAGAGGCTTGACAGTGGGATACTTTAACCTGTCTGGGAAAATATCTTGAATTAGTGATGCATTACATATGTGGCTCACATCAGCTGTAACTGCTCACATTGTTTTAATATCTTGTTAGAAATGTCATATACTCCAACAGAACATTTATTTTTCAAAGATTTAGTGATCTTCTTTATTTCACAAGAGGTTATTAGGTTAAAATTAATCTGACTAGGATTTCTCAAAACTGACACTTCCATGTACTGCTTGGCTTTTTCTTTTGAACTATTCGCACCAATTTTTTCACCTAAACTTAAGAAATGGTTGTTAAATACATTAGTTACTTGTGTGCTGTTGGTTACGATGGTCTCATTCTTTTAAATAGTAATACTACCTACCCCAGTGGTTACTTTTCCTGTCTCCCTTCTAACAACATTCCATACTGAATTAATTTTATTGCCCCAGTTGTTAATTTCATCTCTAATTTCTTGATTTTCTGACAACTTTTCTCAGTATGTTACAATAATTTTTATAGTGTAAAATTACTTTTGGGTCTTTGCTAATTCTTGCTGTCACATACAGTTTCCTGTTTCTTTGTGAAGACACTTCAATGCCTTTAGTAATCCAAGGTTTCTTTGAAAACTGTATGGTGTTACATTTGGTATTTTTTTTGGGCAGCAGTGTTCAAAAATGATATAAATTTATCAATAAATATGTTGCATTTGTCATTAGCATTTGGCTAACTGTATACATCGCCCCAAATAACTTGTGGCGCCGATGAAATCAACACCATCATCGATATGCATTCATCTTTTGACTCTAAGCATTATCTTTGGATGTTCCGCCATGTTCAGTTCAGTTCTTTGTGATCCTTGTACATGTTAAGGTTAATAACGAACCATTGCTAAATGGGTGTGATTACTGGTGCAACCAACGCTGTTATCCTTCTCACTGGTGACCCTGAGTTGTAACATCTTTCGTTTTCGCCATTTTACTGTGTCCGGGACCTCCGCGTCAGTTATTTTCGCTTGTATTACATCGACACAGCATTCGAACAATGACTTCGGCCTAGCGGCTAACACCGGATTTTGTGATCGACATACATCATGTTGCGGGCGATGTACACCCACCAGGATTGCAACACGATGCCTCTCACTCAATGATTCCGCCGATTTCGCCAGACGTTTTCGAGCCTGCAACAATAAATGAGGTTAGGAGTGCGCATGACTCCGGCTATCAAACGCCTTTGTTCGTGCAACATGTGCCCTCCCTCATCGACTGTGCAGTTACCTCTTACGGATCTCCGTGCAGTGCGGGACCAATGCCGATTTCTGCAAATGCTTCGTCGGACAACCTACTACCGCCAGGACAACGATTTGCCACGCCGCAATCCGTGCAGTACCACGCGGATACCTGCCACGTGGCCGGAACTGCTTTGTTCACAGGTTTACCTCCTCAGCATCCGACCACGCCTGCGCCTGCCTCGGTTCAGCATCAGCAGATGCCTGCCTACTTCGATACCTCAGCCTGCAACAGGAACAATAACTTATTATCTGTGCTGACCTCCACCTCCATCCCACTGCTATGCCTCAGTGTTTTGTGCCACGACATTCACCTTATCCGCACACTGTTTTGAGTGGAGTGACTATGAACAGTGAACATTCACACATTCCGTCCCATGTTCAACATCATTTCCCACACTGTGCTCCTGGACAGCCCGCACCTCCGCAGCCTCCCTGCAACACAGGTGGCCCTGGCTCTGATCATATGTCGAACTTTCCATGGACTAACACGCATTCTCAAACTTTGAACTTTTTCTCACCTGTCGCCCCCGCACCGGCTCCAGTCGAGCTTCCGCTACTGTTCTCGGCACATCTCGGTACCTCATCCGCGTCGGTCTTCTGCTACACATCAATCCAAACACACCCGCAATGTGTTGAGTTTCCACAACCACAATCGACACATTACGGTGTCTCACCCATGTCGGCCTTCCGCGTTGCGACGGATGGAGCTCAACCACAACGTGCCACCTTCACGCTGCCACCCAAACAGCCATTGTTGCCACATCCCCTGGAGGCACACTCTCCTGGAAAACTACAGAAACAACAGCTCGATTCAGGCAGTGCCCCGACGAACTCAACTCAACCTGTTCTTCCGAACATTCTACAATGCTTACCGACGCTGCCGCTGTTTAATCCCGACAGAGCAACAACCTGGTTCAAAATTGTGGACGAAGTGTTCAACCATTACAAACTCGACGAGTCAACCAGGTTTGTGTGCCTCATCACCCACCTGCACGACCAGGACGACTTGATTGCTGACCTGGTCGACGCCCCAGACTCATCTACTCGGTACACTCTAGCCAAAAAGACAGTTCTACATCGTCTTGCACGCTCAACTGAGGCAATATGGCAAGTGCTCCACGTCGAGCAACTAGGCAACAACAAACCTTCCCAGCTCTGGGAACGGCTACGTGTCCTGGTCAGCACTGATCTATTCTCTAACACAGCTCTCCTCGCCATCTGGTCAGATAAACTATCTCCTCACATCCGCTTTGCTCTGGCTCAAAGGTCTCCTGAACCTGTCGAGCAAAGAATGACAATTGCTGACAAGCTACACGATGCATCACTGCTCTATTTCGCCAGCCACTGCCTACCTGACAAGTCTCAAGTTCAGGCTCATCGCCCTGCGGCTGGATGTGGCCGGGGCCGTACTGTGCCGACCGTTCCGCTCGCTCTGGGAAGCAGTAAACAAGCAACTGGGACGCCACCGGCTCCACCCACAGTCAGGCCCCCTCCTGCAACCGAATCTGCTGCGGCCACCGAACCTCGGCCACCGCCACTGGCAACAAACTTCCTGCAGGAAATGCAACCACACTACCTGTACTGTTACTTCCACACTCGGTTTGGTGATGCTGCACGGAACTGTAGACCACCCTGCTACTTCCCAAACGCCAATTGCAGGTAGGTCTGGCTGCCGCCTCCTGCACAAAACGTGACAGGCACCCCCCAGTGTTCAATTCTGTCTGGGAACGACCGGATAATTGCGAACGACTTTACATTAAAGACATTTCGTCAGGATACCTTTTCCTAGTGGACACAGGCTCCGATGTTTCACTGCTGCCTACATCCTTAGCGCCGTCGAAAATCCGTCCTCATCATACTTCACTGCAAGCCACGAATTCAACTAAACTACAATGCTTGGGTTCAACTTCCCACGTCGTCTCACTCTCCGCAAACTGCAAACTCGAGTGGACTTTTCTAGTGTGCGAAATTGACAAACCTATACTAGGCATTGACTTCTTGCGTCACCACAAACTTTCACTGGTCCTAGTGCGAAACACCGTGTTGCACCATCCATCCAAGACTCACTTCCCCTGCGCTCCGTCGAGCAACCCCCCCCCCCTCCCCCCCCCCCCCCCGGGACACATCGGTCCAGGCTCATCTCATCCATACATGCTCGACTCTGTCGACGACGTTACGTCGAGCTTGAACATGTCGCTCGCCTATGCAAGGAAAACTTCAAGCTCTCCCTCCGGCTCCACAAAACACAACTCCAGCTCTCCGATGCAGCAAAGGAATTACAGACAATACAGCAAGGACAAAGCAAGGTCAGTAAGTGCGCCAAATTTGCTTACAATCCCAGCAATCGAGCCTCCGTGTGTTTACCTCATGCTACCCCTCGCAACTGTGCTATCAAGACTGCCATAACATGTACTGACAGTTCTGCAGGGCCACACCCTCCTAACACGGCAGCGTTTGACACCCGGCCGGACACAAGTGCGCAATCGCGACGAGCGTCACGTGTTCCCGAACTGACGGCTCCTACCTCGCCCCGCACGGACAGCACCTCAAACTATGCAACTTAAGCTTCTGCCCGCCGCCTTGAGATCACCACTGACAACACAAACAGTGCACTCGCGCCAAGCGTTTCGCCTGCGACCGTGCTGCCACAGGCCGCACCCTCAGACAATGGACTCACTAGCGGCTCACGAGCTCTACCAAGCTCATCCGACCACTGTGCCACTGCTTCGGGCTGGCGGCCGCCTTGTCGCGTTGACTCATGGGACACTTTGCTGCCTCGGCTCCTGTCGGATCCGCCAAGTGGCCCAAAACACCACGACCACGCCTCGCCTGCACCGCCCGCCACACATTGTAAACAAACCGCCTCCCGTGCCGCCAGCAACATTTCCGTCGTCACCAATGGCACAGTTCACAAGCTTCGCCTCACGTCAGGTCCCCCGATCTCCAGTAAACCACGTCGACTTTTTCCCGAGCACCTCTCCAATCTTAAAAATCAGATTTCTGAACTTCTAAGCTCGGGCGTCATTGAACCATCTGCCAATAGCTGGTCTATGCCCATACATATGACACCCAAGAAAGACGGGTCCTGGCGCATGTGCGTAGACTTCTGTCAACTAAACGCACGAACAATTATGGACACCTACCCCATACCCAACATTGCCAACATTACCAGTTCCCTTGCAGGTGCGGCCACATTCTCTGTCATTGATTGAAAACGGGCGTACCACCAGATCCCCATGGCACCTGAAGACATCGAGAAGACAGCAATCACCACCCCGATCGGGTTATTTCAGTTTTGATTTATGCTCTTCAGTCTGAAAAACGCAACCCAGACTTGGCAACGCTTCATCAACGAAGTGCTATTCGACCTAAAATTCTGTTTTGCATATCTTGATGACATTCTTGTGTTCATCTCCTCCATCGAGGACAACATTCGACATGTGCAAACTGTTATGAACACTCTCTCAGCAGTAGGCATCGATACCAACCAGGACAAACTGCAGCTACATCAACCTGCTGTCACTTTTCTTGGTTTTCAGGTCTCTGCCGATGGCATTTCATCGCCCCCTGAGAATGTACAAACAATACTAAACCTACCCAGACCTTCGTCATTCAAAGAGCTCTGGCACTTTCTGGGATGGTTAATTATTATCGCCAACACCTACCTTGGGCTGCGGAGATTCAGGCTCCATTGACGGACGCCTTGGCAGGAACCAACACTTCTGGATCTCAGCCCGTTCCATGAACCTCTGCTATGACTGACTCTTTCACTGCCCTCAAAAATCCTCTTGCCTAGGCCTGCACCATCACGCATCCTCATCCCAATGCGCAGCTTTTCATCACCACAGACGTGAGCGATACTGCCAACGGCGCTGTCCTTAGCCAGACAATTGACGGCCAAACTTCGCCTCTGCAGTTCTTCTCGCGCAAAGCTCACCAATGCACAACGGAAATATTCCGTGTTTGACAGGGAGTTGCTCGTGGTCTACGAAGCGATTAAGCGTTTTAAGACTGATGTTGAGGGACGTCCTTTCTATTTTTTAACAGACCACAAACCCCTGGCTGCAGCCATTACAAACCCACCAGCTGACCCGCCTCCTCGCTGCTTCAGATACATAGACTTCATATATCAGTTCACCACCGATGTCGGACACATAAAGGGTGCTGACAATATAGTTGCTGATTTCCTTTCACGAGTCGACGCAGTCCATTCACTGTTAGACCACTCTGAACTGCCTAACCTCCAACCCGCCGACGAGGAAACACAAAACCTGATTTCAGACTCTACTTCTTCACTACACTTCGTCCACACCACCTTCCCTGGCATTTCTGGTGAGATCTGGTGTGATGACAGTACGGGCATGTTACGCCCCCTCATTCCAACCACACTCTGTCGAGCTGTCTTCAACGCATTGCATAATTTAGCCCACCCCAGTGTTCGTGCATCAGCCCGCCTCATAGCGGAGTGCTTTGTGTGGAGAAATGTCAACAAGGACTGCCAGCAATGGGCACGCTCCTGTGTCACGTGCCAACGCTGCAAAGTACACAAGCACACTTCACCCACCCTCGCCGCCTTTTCAATCCCTCCTGAGCGTTTCCAGCATATTCATATTGACTTTGTCGGCCCTCTCCCCCCCCTAACGACTTTCGTTATGTTCTATTGTCTATCGACTGAACAACTTGCTGGGTCGAGGCTGTCCCCCTCCCAATATTATGGCAGAAACTGTTGCTCGAGCTTTTGTCGAGTCATGGGTATCGCATTTCGGATGTCCAGCTATCATCACGACTGACCAGGGCAGACAATTTCAGTCAGTCCTGTTCAATGGGATTTGTAACATTTGCGGCATCCAGCGCATCCGTACCACAGCATATCACCCGCAAAATAACGGGCTAGTCAAGCGCAGGCACCACACTTTCAAGGCGGCTCTTCGTTGCCATGACTCTCTATGGACGGAGGTCCTTCCTCTTGTGCTACTCGGCATTCGTGCAATTTATAAGGAAGACCTCAAAGGCACAATAGCTGAGTTCGTATACGGTCAGAACACTATTCTCCCTGTCGAACTTGTGAGCCCTTCCGCTTCTCTCCCTCAGTCTGACTTACCTTACTTCGTGGGCTGCGTCAGACGCCACTTCATCAACCTCCATATCCCCCCATCCGCCAGCCATTCCTGCCCTAAGATTCACGTCCCGAAATCTCTGGACAGTTGAGAGTACATCATGCTCTGAGATGACACTGTCCGTGCTCCCCTACAACCTCCATATACTGGCCCGTACCGAGTTCTCCGGCGCTCAGCCAACACCTATGACATCCAGATGAAAAATTCAGCTGTTACTGTTACAGCCTCTCTCAACAGACTTAAGCCTGCTCATGTCGAGCCGCCTCCTACCCCGCTTCAGGCCACGACCACGCCACTCACTGTCGTGGCTCACAGCACTCCGACCACTCCCTCCACATCGGACTTACACACTCCGTCGAGTGACTTCCACCTCCAATCGTCGAGCTCTCCTCTGACCTTGCCCTCCACTGCGGTCTCACGCACTCCGTCGAGCGACCACATGCTACCCACCTCGAGCTTACCTACGATCACGCCCTCGCCGCCGGGCCCTTCGCCGGTCCCTTCGACCTTTCCACCATTGCCTGCCTCGCCCTGTCGAGGTTTCTCACGCCCCCCACTCTTGAACGTGCCCTCGCTTGAGGTGTTTGTGCCTGTACCCCCAGACATAATCCACGACATCTCAATAATACTGCACGATTATACACAGTTCGTTGTGTGTTTCTCTTCATCCAGTGCTCCTGACACTACCTCCGCCATTCCCTGTCACCCGGTGAAATGTGTTCTCCTCCCGCCCGACGTCGACCTCGACATGCTTCGTGTGTTCGTCACGCCCACCGGAGACATCGTTGTCATCGCTCCATTCCGCCTGCAAACCGCCGGCCTACCTGTCGCCGCATGACCAGCACGCCCAGTACGACGCCTGGCTCGCTTCAACGACTTCCAGGTTCGGTGGCTGAACCTTCCTTCGCATTTACCCACACAGCTCCCCAACAACGCTGTCGAGCTGACCGTGATCTGGCTCCCGTGGACCACCCCTGCTGACGCTATAGTCACCCCCCCCCCCCAGCCTCTCAAGAGTACTCCGTACTGCGGGCGGGTGGGGGGACTATGTGGCGCCCATGAAATCAACACCAACATCGATATGCATTCATCTTTTGACTCTAAGCATTATTTTTGGCTGTTCCACCATGTTCAATTCAGTTCTTTGTGATCCTTGTTGTGTGTGTTAAGGTTAATAAACGAACCATTGCTAAATGGGTGTGATTACTGGTGCAACCAACCTGGTAATCCTCCTCAAACATTTCTTAAACTTTCTCTGAAGTGCTCTATAGGTACCGAGTTGAGCAACCTTAAACTCTTACTTAATGGTTTCTGAAATGTACACCCTGCTAGGTTTTGTAAGTTAATCAATTGCGCATCATGGTCTGATAATCCATTTATCACAGGAAAAGCACGTGTCAGCCAAACATCCTCTTGCTGTACAAACACATCATCTATTAGAGTGCTACTCTTGAGGTATACACATAGGGAAATTGTTCACTGACTCTAAGTTATATACTTCTAGTTCACTTTTCTTATCAGTATTGCTTAGAAATTTTACATTGAAATCACCACAGATTAATAAATTATTCTTTTTGGGTGACAGATAGCATAACAGGGAGTCAAACGTTTTTATGATTAGCTCCCAGTCTCCTAATGGGGACCTGTATCAATACTACATTATCTGGCTGTGTGGTCTGATGGCACAAACTTCAAAGTGTTGATCAACCCATAATTTGCTTCTTTCTCCCGTTTTATATTTATACCCTTGCTTTGTGTTAATGGCAACTCCTCCATTATCCATGCTAGATCTGCAAGTGTAAGATGCTATATTATACCCATTTATACTGACACTTTCCACACCCACAGCTACATGATGTTCAGACAGACAAAGTATATCAATCATATTATTATTTTTGAGATCATCTAAACACACTAACAGCTCATCTGCTTTATTTTTAATTCCCCCTGATATTTTGATGAAGTAAATTGATACTACCCTTAGCTTTATCCCTGTTTACTGTATATAAAGCTTCTTTTACTCTTTTTTTTATTGTTGGCTGCATGGACTTTGGCTTTAAGCTAAAAAACCTGTCTGCCTGATCCATTAACCACAGGGACCATTCCTTGTGTGACTGTGGCCCCCCTTTATAGTATCTGGTAATATATTTCTTCAGTCACAAAGCTGATCTGATATTTAGTACGTTAATATTTTGTTCATTAGGAGATAGGGCAGAACTGTAGTGAACAATTTCCAGAAGTCAGTGGCAGCAAGGCAGCAGGTCAAATGCCTCAGCGATCAAGGGAGAGACGGATTTTGGTGCTTTTTTACATCTGTATAAAAGTCTCTAATTTTCCTAAAATCTCCAGGAAATCAATGTGTGATTTCTGTTTTAAAACCTGGAAAATCGTCAGAAGACCACAAAAACTATAGGCCAGTATCCTTGTTGTCCCATCTGCACAAAATCTTCAAGCGAACATTGCTGAATCTTTTAATTCATGTCGTAGACCCAGTTCAATTACCAGAACAAGCAGGTTTCAGGTCAGAAAAAAGCCTTACATCTTACATCCCCAATCCCATGCAATTTATTGAGGATGGCTTTGAAACTTGGAAAATTACAGGAGTAGCTTTTATCGATTTGATGGCTGCTTATGACACTGTCAGCCACCACAAACTGTTACGAAAGATCTACGGGATAACAAAAGGTTATGGTTTCACCAAACTTACTCGTAGTTTATCCCACAACAGAAGAGTTTACGTGGACTTCCAAGGTCAGCATAGTCGATGGAGACGCCAAAGAAATGGACACAAGAAAGTATTCTTTCACCAATGTTACGTAACCAACGAGCAACCACTTTCAGTGAATCAAAAAGATTTCCTTTATGCTGACGATATAGCATTAGTGAGTTGAGGGAAATCTTTTGAATAATACAAAACCCACCTGACAGATGCAGCGAGAGAATAAAGTGTATAACTCTAGCAATAAACTTCGTCCAAAGCCAGCTAAAATTCAACATTGTGCATTTCATCTTCAGGCATGTAGCAAACTTAACATCACATGCCAATGGATACAATTAGTAAATATGCACCATTTAAAAATATCTGGGAGTCACTGTGCATTTAATTGCAAGAATCTGAGAATGAAGGTGGAAGCTAGAAATAACATCCTTTGCAAGATCACTGGTGATAGGTGGGCCTCTCGACCACAAACTGTGATAATGTCAGCACTAGAAACATGTCACAGTTCTGGAGAGTATGTATGCCAAATCTAGTGCAAATCAACACACATGAACACAGGTGACAATGCACTAAATAAAACTTGTAGTCTTATACAGGTTGTCTGAAACCTACACCACTTGTAAGACTCTACCAGCTCACAGGCATAGTGCCACCAGATATTCATCATGAAGTAGCTGGCAATGTGGAGAGAACAAATCAGCCGTATTAGGAAAACCATCCATTACATGGGCACATTCCAGTAGCTTTAAGGTTGAGGTCCAGACCACGTTTTCTCAGGATCACTTTAGTCTCACAAACAACAGCAACTACAGCAAGGAAACAACTACGGATTTCATGACTTGAGATAACTCCACTTCGCCTCTCTCTTTGTCAAACCTCACAACCAGGCATCAACAGAATTGGATCAAATGGAGATCACTCAACCACCTCCATTCTGGAGTTCAAAGATTCAGGAGTAACTGCAAGAAATGGCACTTCCCTGTGGACACTACTAACTGTGACCACCTACTGGATTGTCAAGTATGTCCTGCATTGAATGGTAACATACTTGTCTTGATCAACAACAATTTTTTAATTTTTTTCATCTCACTGCAATTTCAGGATAACTGCATCATCAGATCTGTGGTATGAAACAAACAACATAAGACAAGTTATTTAAAGATGCAAATTACAAGAACACAGTGATGCTGACAAATGTACCTGTCAAAATCAATGCAACTGATACTGAATTACAATGCAAGTGTAATTCCTGTAGTAAGTGACCTCAATACCTTTCTTCCACATTTTTATGGTTTAAAATTATTGAGCTTTTGCAATTTTGATGTGCCACGAAACATCGCTTTTAATATCTGAAATTTATGTACTTAGTATTTTGGACTTTGTCATTGCCTGTGTTAAAAATCTATCAGCTTGGAATGTAACAGTTGCAGCTTTGTTACAATGTGATTTTTCTATTAACAAAATTTTATATATTTTCCAGTTAAATAACTAATGTATAATAATAAGCATTGGCATATACCAGTTTGCCAGTTGTTGTAGGCGTACTGCGACTAGCAACACTTACCAGAAAATTGTTTACTTTGCGCCATGTTAAACTGCTCATATCTGTTTTGGCACTGATGGTGCTGAGGAATGGAGTAGCAGACAATAGTGTACTCTGTATTGATTTTGACAGATATGCTTGCCAGCTTCAGTGGGTTGTTGACTCTCTTTTAATATTTTGTCTTATATTGTACGTTTCATAACACAGCTTTGATGAAGGGGTTATTCTGAAACGTGTAATGAGATGAAAAAATACACTGGCGACCAAGAGAAGTGTGCTACCATTCAGTGCTTAAGATAGTTACAGATCTCTGGAGGTACTTCTTGTCTAAAGTAATGTGTCCTGTATCCTGCACGAAAGATCTTGCAACTCTGAACATGTTTGAATTTACAAGTTTTTGTTCGACAGCAGTGTACCTTGACTATTCTTTCTTTCATTTGCTTTTAATGGTAAAAACTATGTATTGCATTTGTTTCTGACTCAGATTAAAAAGGAAAAGATGGTTGTCTGTCGAATCCATAATGATTTCAACAGAGGGAGTTTCAGTCCCAAGAAAGGTGACAATAAGTGAGCATAAAATGTGTTACACAATTCAACATCCGACTGACATATGAGATATAGGCTATAGGTCCTCATTGTTTACAGCAATCTAACAACCCTTCTTCAAACTTGGAATGACCAGTGCATTTTTCCAGTCACTTTGAATGCTTCCATCCTCCAGCAATCTACAATAGACTGTTGCTAGAAGAAGGTAAGTTCCTTTGCAAACTCTATGTAGAATGATATAGTATCAGATCCTATAACCTTTCTGCTCTACAGCAGTTGTAGTTAGTATTCCATCCACCAGTCACAGCAATATGAATCAGGTGTTTGTGCAGCTATTGAAAGGAGGAAGTGTAATACAATCTCCTCAGTGAAGACATTTTGGAAGACGGAGTCAGTATTTCAGTCTTCTCTGTGTCATACTCAATCTCTGTACCAGTATGATAACTAGATGATTCATTTACTGACTTGATGCAGATTAAGACTTTGTATAACATTTTGTCATATCAACAGACAGACCTTTACGTTTGAAATAGTTGAGCGATTAACACGTGGTTCTCATTTTGGTCATTTTGGCTTTGTTCAGTTTTTGTTGCCAACAAGGTTTTGGGTATGTTTAAATATGTGGTGAGTTCTTTCTATCTCATCCCTCAGAATTTATATCAACATGCATCTGTCTAAGAGATATTGTACAGTACTCTTCAATGTGATATGAAACAAACAGGTAACATACCAAAAACCTTACACTGAAGAAAGACTGAGAAGAAAAATGGTTTATACGTAGTTACTTTAACCTAAATGATTATATTTGATTTGGAAGATGACGACGTTATGGCAGTGAACATTTACACTGCCGTTATCATTTTGTGACATTAGATGTGTAGCTATATGCTTTAGAAGAAAACGACAGAAGTAAACAACCATTTGTTATTCTGCATTTATACTTGTACAAAGCAGCACAAAACTGACACAAAATTTTAGAGCACTAGGCTTCTCTCATAATAATACATATGTCAGATTCTTTTATCCTTGGTGTGATGCCTTGAGGCAGATGACCTCAGGACCAGTCAGGTACCCCAAATGTGTACAATTCATCAAACCACTGCAACACAGTTCGAGAGAAATTACATGCGTTTTTACTTTGCCAAACATATAGGTCTTCAACACACAGCTGCAAGTGAACCAACATCTACATAAATTAACCTAATCAAAGATGGCAGACATACCAGGCCCCTGTGGAGCCATTCCTCATACGAGGATGTCATCATGACCATAAATTGTACCACATTCTCAAAGAGGATCAATCATGTGCTTTGTGGCACACTTGTGCCCTGACATTAATCAGATTCGCTATTGTCCTGACAGTCATTTTCCAAATTTCTTGCATAGAGTGGAAGTGTTTTTGAAACCCTTGGCAACCTCTGTGCCCTGTGATGTGTAGGTACAGAAGTAATTGTAAGGAATGTGTGCAACGTGATGAGAAGAGCTGCAGTTGCTAATATCCTGTTGTTGGCCACCGAAATAGTCAGTGCTCTGCTCAACTTTGACCACTATTATGATCAGAGCTAAATGATAGTAATCCCAATCTTTCACACATTAATGATATAATTAAATCAAGGGAAAAATTCAGGAAAGTCACTTCTTTCTTGAAACTGAGTTATTACAACAGCTTGATTCAGACTGTTCGCCTGCCGCTGTTGAAAGGCTAATACTGGGGAAAAACCAAGCGAGCCCAGAGATATTAGCATTCAAAGTTCTGCTGTAAGGGGAAAGAAGCAGGTAAGTCAATTTTTCAGGGGAAAGAAGCAAGCAAGTCAGTGGTGACTCATCTGTCCACGAGATGGTAGAGCAAACAAATTCTTATGCAGCCTCTCACCTCCAGTAAATTGGAGGCAAGGAAAAACAAAAAGGAGGCGGCTATCTCCATAACTTTGCAAAAAATATATCCCTGCCAAACATAGCAATCAATGATGTTTACTTTAAGTGGCAACTTTTGACAAATACATTCAATACCCATGTTATAGCAACATTATATGTTCATCCTGAATGCACTGCAAAAAAGGGTGCAAATGAAATGATGTCATTCAACTTTTGCTTCATCACTCATTCCTTGAATGGGGGCATTGAAGAGCTCTATACAGGGTGTCCCAGGGGGAATGGTCAATATTCCTGGACATCACAGGAATGATAATTTGAAGCAAAAAATCTGAGTAAATATGAGATCTAAAATGCATACCTTAAGAGCTATGAGCTCTTCTTCATCTAGAAGACTGTGAAACAAGTCTTTTGTAGTGTAAGCTCTTAACTGTCTATATTTTGGGAGAAAATAATATGGACTAAAACAAGAAAACATGATCTGATGAACATTGGCTCTAAACTCTATTCTTTAAGGGCTAGGAGCGATTGTTCAGCAGCAAAGACGAACAAGTGCTCATAAGTTATGCATCTTAGAGCCTATGTTTACTGGACTTCTTTGCTTGAAATGATTGTTCCTGTCATATCCCTGAATATGGACTGTTCCTCCTGAGACATCCGGTATATTTTGTGATTCTGTTGGTGGTCAAAATAAAACTTCACTGTCTTCCTCTTCACTCATTATGTAACTCCCAATCAAAGTAGTGGCCTGAAGAATATCTAGATTACATTCCCCGTGCTTGGCTATGGACACACCCCAAAATTTTAAGGAACTGTTACAAGCATCCAGATGTAATGCATTTTCTTTGACTGTGGTCAGTGTTAATGAAGAACTGAAAAATGCTGTTTCACTAAAGTAGCAGTAGGCCGCAAAATGCTCTTTCAAGTTTCAGCATATTAAAATAATATCATCTGAATCCATCCACTTCCACATGCTGAAATATAAATGATTCATCACAGAGGAATGCAAAATGGTACCATAAGGATACCATGGCAATATCAACCAATGGATGGGCTCTTTGAACTGCATAAATTTGCTTATAGTGGTATACTTAACTTCAGAGATCCTTACTTGTCTGGTAAACAATAGCTTTGCAGTTATTTTATGTTTGCTGTAATTTATCTCAAACAATTACAATCTTTATTCTATTCTGGGTCTCCTTCCAATTCTCCCAGTAAAATATAAAGATCCGCAAAGCCTGCTTAAATTTTACCATCCTGGTGCTGTGAAGTTCTTGAGTCAGCTGCCTCACAGCTACATATACGTGATGTGAGTACTGTCACTGTATTATCACAACCAGAAATTTTTCGCTTGACTTGCTTATTTCTTTCCTTGTACAGACTGCCAATTGACTGAATTTTGAGAAAATACTTCTTTCTAGGAACACTCCAGATGCCAATAATACTATTTCCACCTTTAATTTATGAAATAAAACATATTGTATGTTTTTATACATTCACTAAACAAAATTCAAGTCTGAAAATCATTATTTTTCTAGTTGCATAAAAATTGACTTAACTTGTTCTCTCCCCTGGCCCTTCAATTGACAACAACAGTTGATTCTGACAGCATTGGTTTCACTTAAATTAAGATATTTATGCCTGACCTAAGAAAAATACATCTGTACAACCAAACATTACACAAGTGGTGGGGGAAATCTACTTGGTCTTATACATTGATGGCGCTAATAATGGAAATTTCTTTTCATGTTGGTACATGTTGCACAATAAAAGCAATCAGATATCAGACTGAGCTAAAGAATAATTTTGTTTGTATGGATTTTTAAATTAGTTGTACTGTGTGTTCCACTAAATGGAAAAATTGGAATACCGTGCTTTTACAAAATTCATCAAAGGACAGTGAAGATTTATAATAAGCCTGTCCCTTCATTTTCAACAGTTAAGAAATGTGCCTAAGTCAAATGGGACTGTACTCCACTTTAAGGTGATCCACTCAAAGGACACCCAACACTGGAACCACAGATGAAAACAACGGGAAAGATGGTTGCTGTATATATCACATGACAAAACAAATTTATCTGATGTTTGGACCATTGAAAAAAATGCAACTGATTTCCTATGCTCAACTGTTACTGTGGCTGAGATATGGGACCAACAACAAAAACAAACAGTCCACTGTACTTGTTGGAAATGCTATGACTAACATTCTCTGAGGTGAAAAAGAGATTATTTTTACTTTTTTTCAAAATAATTGTGTTGGAAAGATTAAAACGATGACCAGTAGATACTATGCACATCTTCTCAGCTGGGTGGACAAACTTATAAGGGAGACAAAGCCTGGACTCCGAAAGAACTGTCTTCATTAGGATGATGCATCTACCACCTACTGGGACAATTGAAAAGTTCTAAGTATAAAATTCTGAAATAGCCAGCCTGTTATTTATGATCAACGCACACTGAGCTCCGCCTATTCTCACATCTAAGGAAATTTGGGACTGGAAAGTGTCGAGCTCCACAAAGAGGTTACAGCCATAGTTGTGTATTTTGCAGATCAGCCTGAATCACACTATGGAGTGCGCAACTGTCACTCAAACAGTCTGCACAAAGTCTATAAAGACTTACAGCCACATGTCACACTTGCCAGTTCAAAAATCTCAATAGAGGGAAACATTCCACGTGGGAAAAATATATCTATAAACACAGATGATGTGACTTACCGAACGAAAGTGCTGGCAGGTCGATAGACACACAAACAAATATGTGACTTACCAAACGAAAGTGCTGGCAGGTCGATAGACACACAAACATACACACAAAATTCAACCTTTCGCAACAAACGGTTGCTTCATCGGGAAAGAGGGAAGGAGAGGGAAAGACAAAAGGATGTGGGTTTTAAGGGAGAGGGTAAGGAGTCATTCCAATCCCAGGAGCGGAAAGACTTACCTTAGGGGGGAAAAAAGGACAGGTATACACTCGCACACACACACACACATATCCATCCGCACATACACAGACACAAGCAGACATTTGTAAAGGCAAAGAGTTTGGGCAGAAATGTCAGTCGAGGCAGAAGTACAGAGGCAAAGATGTTGTTGAAAGACAGGTGAGGTATGAGCGGTGGCAAATTGAAATTAGCGGAGATTGAGGCCTGGCGGATAACGGGAAGAGAGGATATACTGGAGGGCAAGTTCCCATCTCTGGAGTTCTGACAGGTTGGTGTTAGTGGGAAGTATCCAGATAACCCGGACGGTGTAACACTGTGCCCAGATGTGCTGGCCGTCCACCAAGGCATGTTTAGCCACAGGGTGATCCTCATGACCAACAAACACTGTCTGCCTGTGTCCATTCATGCGAATGGACAGTTTGTTACTGGTCATTCCCACATAGAAAGCTTCACAGTGTAGGCAGGTCAGTTGGTAAATCACGTGGGTGCTTTCACACGTGGCTCTGCCTTTGATCATGTACACCTTCCGGGTTACAGGACTGGAGTAAGTGGTGGTGGGAGGGTGCATGGGACAGGTTTTACACCGGGGGCGGTTACAAGGGTAGGAGCCAGAGGGTAGGGAAGGTGATTTGGGGGTTTCATAGGGATGAACTAAGAGGTTACGAAGGTTAGGTGGACGGCGGAAAGACACTCTCGGTGGAGTGGGGAGGATTTCATGAAGGATGGATCTCATTTCAGGGCAGGATTTGAGGAAGTCGTATCCCTGCTGGAGAGCCACATTCAGAGTCTGATCCAGTCCCGGAAAGTATCCTGTCACAAGTGGGGCACTTTTGGGGTTCTTCTGTGGGCGGTTCTGGGTTTGAGGAGATGAGGAAGTGGCTCTGGTTATTTGCTTCTGTACCAGGTCGAGAGGGTAGTTGCGGGATGCGAAAGCTGTTTTCAGGTTGTTGGTGTAATGGTTCAGGGATTCCGGACTGGAGCAGATTCGTTTGCCACGAAGACCTAGGCTGTAGGGAAGGGACCGTTTGATGTGGAATGGGTGGCAGCTGTCATAATGGAGGTACTGTTGCTTGTTGGTGGGTTTGATGTGGACGGACGTGTGAAGCTGGCCATTGGACAGGTGGAGGTTAACGTCAAGGAAAGTGGTATGGGATTTGGAGTAGGACCAGGTGAATCTGATGGAACCAAAGGAGTTGAGGTTGGAGAGGAAATTCTGGAGTTCTTCTTCACTGTGAGTCCAGATAATGAAGATGTCATCAATAAATCTGTACCAAACTTTGGGTTGGCAGGCCTGGGTAACCAAGAAGACTTCCTCTAAGTGACCCATGAATAGGTTGGCCTACGAGGGGGCCATCCTGGTACCCATGGCTGTTCCCTTTGATAGTTGGTATGTCTGGCCTTCGAAAGTGAAGAAGTTGTGGGTCAGGATGAAGCTGGACGATCACCTGCCACCGTACCTAAAACCTCTTTCATCATTACCTTAGCCAGCTTCATCCTGACCCACAACTTCTTCACTTTCGAAGGCCAGACATACCAACAATTAAAGGGAACAGCCATGGGTACCAGGATGGCCCCCTCGTACGCCAAACTATTCATGGGTTGCTTAGAGGAAGCCTTCTTGGTTACCCAGGCCTGCCAACCCAAAGTTTGGTACAGATTTATTGATGACATCTTCATGATCTGGACTCACAGTTAAGAAGAACTCCAGAATTTCCTCTCCAACCTCAACTCCTTTGGTTCCATCAGATTCACCTGGTCCTACTCCAAATCCCATGCCACTTTCCTTGATGTTGACCTCCACCTGTCGAATGGCCAGCTTCACACGTCCGTCCACATGAAACCCACCAACAAGCAACAGTACCTCCATTGTGACAGCTGCCACCCATTCCACATCAAACGGTCCCTTCCCTACAGCCTAGGTCTTCGTGGCAAACGAATCTGCTCCAGTCCGGAATCCCTGAACCATTACACCAACAACCTGAAAACAGCTTTCGCATCCCGCAACTACCCTCCCGATCTCGCGCACACACACAGGATATGTGTGTGTGTGCGAGTGTATACCCCTTCTTTTCCCCTAAGGTAAGTCTTTCCGCTTCCGGGATTGGAATGACTCCTTACCCTCTTCCACGTGGAATGTTTCCCTCTATTATATTCCTATTACCTTTATATGTTGCCAAGATCCTCTCCTTGTAGGAATTTACTAATGAGTAGTCTTTCTGAAGTACAATGTATGTAATCTGGTGCTATCTAAAGTCATGGCTAGCAATGACTCTTGTTTGATCAATTTCATGTATGACAAGAGCCTCTTAGCTTTAGCTGATTATTGTGGCATCGTGTGATGTAATAAGTGAGTATGTTTGCTTCACAAATATTTTCCTATTAATATTTTATTATGTTTATAAAAAATTTCTGTAACTGGTGTATACATTTATAGGGCCAATACTTCTGAAGAAGATATTTTTAAAAATATCAAAACCATGGTCAAGGAATAAAAACCTTTATTTGCAACTGGTTGACTGATTTTTCAATGTATTCAGAATTACACAGTTGCTGTTTCGCAACCATGTTTAAGATTTTGAAGCTCAAGCAGTACTCGGGAATGGGTCGCTCATGTGTTGTATAAGCAGTCTCCTTTACAGATGATTGACAGTTTCCTAAAGTCGCCCCAATGAATTGAAGTTGACCATTCACCTCCCTACTACCATCCTTAGGTGCTTGCTACATTTCATATCATTTTGCAACATTACAACTGGATTTTTAATTGAAGTGATTGTGTCAAACAGTACACTACTACTAACACTTATTTGAACATTGAGGGTTTGTTTTTCCTACTCTTCTGCATTACCTTACATTTTTCTTATACACTGAAGTGCCAAAGGAACTGGTGCAGGCATGCATATTCAAATACAGAGATATGTGAACAGGCACAATACGGCACTGTGGTCGTGCAAAGCCTGTATTAGACTAGTGTCTGGTACAGTTGTTAGATTGGTTGCAGATGCTACTGTAGCAGGTTATCAAGACTTAAGCGAGCTGGAATGTGGCGTTATAATCGGTGCACGAGCAATCGAACACAGCATCTTCGAGGTACAGATGATGTGGGGATCTTCTTGTACAACCATGTCACGAATGTACTGTGAATACCAGGAATCCTATAAAACATCAAATCTCTGACAACACTGTGGCCGGAAAAAACCCTGCAAGAACGGGACCAACGATGACCAAAGAGAATCCTTCAGTGTGACAGAAATGCAACCCTTCTGCAGATTTCAATGCTGGACCATCAAAAAGTCTCAACATCTTTGTTTTCAGATATATAAATGTAATGGACATCACAAGATAAAATATTTGCCTAAGATACATGTACCTTATGCCAGAGATTAAGGCCAGCTGCTACAAATATACGGACTCAGGCAAACAGGAAAAATTGGGCTACAGAGGGTGCTAAATACATGCGCATAAGGACTGCGCTTTGGTTGTGTTGAACAACAGCATGTTATAATGAAGTAAGTACGAAAATTCCTCTACAGGGCTATCAAAAATATAAATATTTAAAGGTTTACATTACATATAAAATTACAAATACATTTGCTGACAGTGTAGTATTGTACATAACTTCATTATGCAAAAGGTAGAGTTCTGTTTACAAGAGATAACTGTTACAAATGTAATGGGGAAAGAAGAGAAAGTATAAGTTAAAATAATATTACTAATAGGAAAAAACTTCTGCTTAGCACTATAGAAGCTTAAGCGATAAGAAAAATGGGAAAGCAGTGAGCCCTACACAGGGTGTCCCATTTATCTTGACCACCCTCTAAATAACTGATACTCCAGAAGCAAATTACAAAATGTTTCAATTCAAGGAAGTGTTCTTTAGCCGCCAGTGGGAATCAATCAGCACGATTGGCTTCGTTGTAGTTTCGTTTTTTACAAGGATATGAACAGCGGTATGACTTTTTTAATGGCACCTTGTATTTTTTATTCGGTAATTCATTTCCTCTCCTAAAGACCTACTCAAAAAGGTATCACCGTGTACCATTCACTGAAACACAACATTATTAATTACATAACACAAAACTGATGTTGACACTCCCTGTGCTTAGTGCAGGTACTCGGAGTAATGCGTCCATGTGCTGATGTTGACAGAGAACAAATGTAAACATAAGGAAAATGCACACCCTCCACCATCGTCAGTTGAAGAGATGTGCGAGTAGAATGTACACCAATGAAGAGAAGGTAGAAATGCTATTCATCTATGGGGAATGTAAGCTAGCAGAACAGTAAATGCAATACTGTTTTCTTATGTATGGGTACATTTAGTACAGTAGTTTAGTCCTTTTAGATACCGTTGTGTAGAGTAGGTAAACAGTAAAGGCTGTCCTTCCCACAAACTGCATCGACATAACATTTCTTTTATTGTTGTTGTTGTTGTTGAAGGTAGGCGAAATGCTACGCAGGCAATGGAACTGTACAGAGAGCGATATCCTGACAAGAATCCACCTTCCCAATGGATGTTTTCTCATCTTGTTGCGATACTTCAGGAAACAGGAAGTTTCAATCCACGACAACGCAATTGTCATAGCACTCACACAAATGAAGCTGGTGAAGTTACTGTTCTCGCTTCTGTTGCTACGAGTCCACGTGTGAGCACACAACAGCTTGAACATGAGACTGGCCTTCCTAAAACCAGTGCACATTGTATTCTTACATGTCACTGGTTCCATCCTTACCATGTACACCTACATCGAGAATTGCATGGGAACGATTTCCAGAATCGTGTACAGTTCTGTCAGTGGGCACAGCAGCTAATCCTCGCCAACCTGAACTACTTCCTCAATGTTCTATTTACCGATGCATGTTCCTTCTCAAACAAAGGACAGGTAAATACAAGGAACATGCATTATTGGTCCAGCGACAACCCATGATGGCTTAGTCAGGTGGAACATTAGCATCAATGGAGGGTTAATGCCTGGTGTGGGATGTTTGGTGCTACAATTATTGGCCCTTATTTCATCAATGGTTGTCACGGCACAGCGTATGCCAACTTCCTCAGATGAATTCCTCCTCCTCTTCTGGATGAAGTGCCGCTAAGAACCAGAATGTTTATGTGGTATCAATGCGATGTATGTCCAGCACATAATGCCTTGCATGCACATCATGTTCTGAATTGAAGGTATCCTGCCAGATGGATTGGTCGAGGAGAAACAGTTACTTGGCCTGCTAGGTCTCTTGATTTAAATCCTCTGGACTTTTTTTCTTTGCGGATGCATTAAATACATTGTCTATTGCAATATTCCAACAACTCCAGAGGACACGCAGGAACATCTCGTGCTTGCTTGTAATTCTCTTCAGCAGGCAACTCTGGAAGCAGTAAATAATTCTTTCAATCAATGAGTGTGCCAGTGTATCTGTGTCCAGGGTCACCACTTTGAGCACCTTTGAATGTTGCACTCCTGGGCAATAGTACAGGAGAGTCAAATCCAATTTTGGTTTTACTTGGTTTTCATTTGTTTTCTGATAACTCCAGCAAGTGGACGAGTTTGTGATCCCGGGCTCAAACTCAATGTTATGTAATTAATAATGTTGTGCTTCTGTGAATTGTACACTGTGCTGCATTTTTGAATAGGTCTTTAGGAGAGGAAATGAATTACTGAATAAAAAAGTATAGGGTGCCATTTAAAAAAGTCATACCACTATTCATATCTTTGTAAAAACCAAAGCTACAATGAAGGCAACCATGCTGACTGATGTCCCCCCAGATGGCTAAAGAACATTTGCTTGAAACATTTTGTAATTTGCATCTGGACAAACAGTTATTTAGGGTGGTCAAGATAAATGGGAGACCCTGTATACATGTGCATAAGCACTGCGACTTGCTGGTGTCAAGTATTTTTTTGAGAATTGTGACATCATGTGATGTAACAACTGTGTACGTTTACTTCACAAATATTTTTCTATTAATATTTTATTATGTTTGTAAAAAAATTATTTTGTAACTGGTCTATACATTTTAGGTGATTTTTCAATCAATACTGCTTGAGTGTTTGGGAGCCCCATCAGGTTGAACTGAAGGAAGATATCGAAGAAATTCAGGTGGTGTACTGCTTGAGCTGTTAGCACTAGGTTCAAACAAAAATCAAGTACTACAGAGATGCTTCATGAGCTCAAACTGGAAATCCTTGGAGGAAAGATAATGGTCTGTTTGCTGAACACTATTGAGAAAATTTAGTGAACCAGTATTCGAACCTGAATGGAAAACAATTCTACTGCCACCAAAATACACTTTGCATATGGTCTATGAACATATCATAAGAGAAATCAGAGCTTGTATGGTGGCATACAGACAGTCGTTCTTCCCTTGCTCTATTTACAAGTGAAACAGGAAAGGAAATGGACTAGTAGTGGTACAAGATACATTTCACCATGCACCATACAGTGGCTTGCAGAGTCCATATGTAGGTGTAAGATCATGCACATGAGCACTTATCCAAATCCCCTCCCATTGTGTTTCTCCCTCTCAACACCCCTTCTACCTTCTCACTGCTGCTAGTCCTCTAGTCAGGATGCAGCAATGGGAAATACAATACCTGTGTGAGTGTGTGTGTGTGTGTGTGTGTGTGTGTGTGTGTGTGTGTGTGTGTGTGTGTGTGTAGGGAGTGAGAGAGGGGGATGGAGGAGAAGGGAGAAAGTGTGAGAGAGAGAGCTAGTCTTTTTGCCAAAATCATAAAACTTTTTTGCTTCTTATATTTTATTATTCTTTCCCTCACACACAAGTTCTCCAAAGTGACTAGGTACTCAAATAAAAAAGTCATGAAAAAATGATTTTTTTGAGAATTGTTGGATTTATTTAGAACATCTTTTCAAATTCCAGTAACAAAAAACACAGTCAGATAGAAATAAATAGTGCATTAACAACATAATGAATCAAGGAACTGTGCAAAATTTAAAAAGAAAAACTGAACTGTGAGAACTGGAACAAAAAGCTTAAATTTCTATTAAAAATCATACAAACAGTCTAAGTGATACTAAAAAGTTAAAAAAAGGTTGACAAACAGAAAGAAAATTGTAAACAAAATGATTTTCCAATTTAATAATCTAAAAGACACTGCATAATCACTTAACCATAAAGAATAAAATCTACAGAATAGTATACACAATCATGTATGTTCACTTTAAAATTAGTAGGTCGTGCAACTAATGAATTTAATTATATTTAAAGACATAATAAACATTGAAAATAGATATAAATTACACTTAAAAAGAGAAGAGAAGAAGCAAACACAAATACTTATTACAATTTGTGTGTCCAAACAGAGAGCTTACAGAAATTTACAATTTAAAAAGTAACCTCACAAAATGACTAGAAGCATCACAAAAGGCTTCTATTTTAAAGCCAACTGAACACTGACAGTTTATGACTAGAAAAATATCAAATTAGGATCAAAGCTCCAGTTTTATAGTGCTCGCACAAATGCGACAACATATTGAAGAACAATGGTGTGTAAAAAAAAAAATCAAGCATTTTAGTAAATGACAATTGCTAACAAAACAAAAAAGCTAACAAAAAACAGCAGTGAAGGAGTCAAATATGAAACCTATCATGAAACATTAACATCACTCATGTTAGTTTCTTCAACCGCGCAATCTTTGGGCTATACAGTCTTTACATCAGATGTATGAAATTTTCTTGCAAATTCACCCTTACAATAAACTTTCAGTACTGATACTCACAAATGGTCAGTTTGTTTTGAAATAAAAGATCTGTAACAATGCAGAAGAGGCGTGGGTACTGGAAGTAATGAGGCAAGTATCACATCATTCTTTACAGTGAATAATCCTCCTCACTAAAGCCAAAGAACACTAATGATGAACAACATTATGGTAGAAATGAATTTGGTTTCTGACATAATGACTTGTTCCTCTAAACTATTCTGTTAGGAATTTGAAACAAAGAAAATGTACAAAATCTGTTGTTATAATTTTTATGAAAAATCTCCAAGGAAATGGTTGTCAAAATGTGCATAACTGATTGCAGATGAGAACTGCTTATTTCTCCTACCCCATACAAACTGTGAGATGGGCAAGAATGACATTCTTGCATTAAAGCCAACAAAAAGGAGAACACACGAGAAATTCCCACATAAAGCTTTATAGAGAAGATTTACAAAAAATCTTCAGTACAGCTATGGGTGCACATACGGCGACCTCGTATGCAAACTTGTTTATGAAGGACCTGGAGGAGTTCTTCCCAACCATTAAAACTGCTACACACATCCATCTGTTGAAGACACAATGATGATACATTCATGAAAGGGACTCAAAATATGTCCTCATTCCTGTTCTACCTTAATGCTTTCTCATTATCTATATCGGCTGGTCCTCTTCGGCTCAGTTAGCTGCTATTATGTACATACACTTCGATCTGTGTCTGTCTTTGTAGCTGAGTGGTCAGTGCGGCTGACTGCCATGTGGTTGACCTATGTTCAATCCCTGGTACTGTTAGGATTTTTCCTTGGTGGGAAGACTGGTATGGGGTGCATGCAGCCTCATGAGGAGAAATGAGGAGCCACCAAACCACTTAGCAGCGATTCCAAAGTCAATAAAACCCACGACAACCAGGAGAGTGGTGTGCTGACTACACACCCTTCCATACCGCATCTAATGCCATTGTCAGAGGATGACATGGCGGTCAGTCAAACCCGACTGACCCATTAGGGCCAGAATGAAGAACTTTACCTTACGTTACTTCTATCCTTGGTTCTATAAAAATTTCTCTCCACATCAAATCTGCCAACAATCAACAATACTTCCACCATGTTATCTACCTTCCATTTGACAATGAATGGCCTCTCCCATTCACTCTTCACAGCCACAGTGACAACCTAGTTCCTTACTGAGAATGCAAAACACTGTCACCCCACCTGACCCAGTTGCAGAGCTCCTGTGTAATATCCTCTCAAACTTATAATATTTCAATCACACTTGCTACCCAAATGTTAAGGAACATTAACTTGGTGTGGAACTGCATCTCCATGAGATCCATCTTAGCTCTCCCAAATGGTATCCCATCCTCCCCCCCCCCCCCTCCCTCCACAAACAAACACACACACACACACACACACACACACACACACACACACACACAATCTAAAAAACCTCTTAGTTTTTTCTCATGCTACTTTTGCATCCAACCTCTTACCACATGGATCACATACATGTGAAGGGTTCCAGTTGAAGACCCACACAATGCATCACCCAACATTTGATACTCCCATTCTGCCACAAATATCTTCTATCACATCACAAGCCATGTCACTAGTGCAAGCAATCATACTATATATCAAGTCTGTTACAGCTAAGCTTTTAATGTGAGCTAGGCCTGTAAATAGTTTTTTCATCCCTATGAGTGGCCATCAACACTTTAGTGGCTTCTTCACATACAGATACCTCCCCCCCCCTCCCCCCCCCCCACACACACAACAAAATGGGCCTCTGATCCATGGAAATACTATGTATCTTTTTTTCCTTGATGTGCTTGTCTACCACTTAATGCCTCAAAGGTTGTCTTGGTTATTCTTTTGATTTTATTTGAAGAGAGGTATGGAGATATGGTATACTGATGTGGATATATCATGAATTTTGTCTCTAGTTTTTAGTAAAAGCTAACTTTTGGCATATATCTAACAGAATGGATAAAACAATAAGTCAGAGGTAGAGGAATTCAAGCTTATAAACAGTCTTACCAATAGTCATTTCCATACCATTTTTGTGAATGGATGAGTATGGTCTGAAAATGATAGTGAAACAAAATTTATCCTTCACCAAACATAAAATCCTGTAACAAATATTCTAACTTGATAATAAACCTTTATACACTATTTGATATCCAGAAATTATCATTACTCACACTTTTTATTGGAATCTTTCAGTTTCAGGTGAAGCAATGAAACTTTGATGCACTGATATAAATGAGATGAAACTGTGATAATCATTCTCAATAACAATCAAATTGTAAAACATACAGAAATATAGTTGGAAAAGAGAATTCTTCAGAAACCATGTCTGTACATAAAATGTTTTGTTTCCTGTCACTCTCTGTAAATTCAAAGCTACTAACATGATCTAACTAATGAGTTAACTCCTGCTCTTCTTCAAGTAAGCAATTTGCTCAAGTAGTCAGTATGATACATTATTAGATCATGCCTTCATTTTCCTCAGACAGAAATATTCACTCTGCTACCAAAATACACAAAAAAGGTAAGTCCATATCACTACAAGCCTAAATTCTTTCTACTTGCTTCATTCTTACAGTACCTACTAGTTAACTCTGACAAGTGAACAGTGGGAACAAGAGTTTCTCAAACAGTAAATGAAACACTTTTATTTGAGAATACACACCATTTACTATCTGTAAGATAGTTTCATTTACAAGATCAGTGAAATGCCTTGCATTTATATCTGAATGTATCACATTACAGTTCCTAACTTTTTTGTCACTGTTATTATTTCTATACTTTCCAACTACCATGCAAAAGTATAATACTTATGTCACTACATATTACAGTTTATTTATCCATAACAGAGTACAGTATTGATTACAACAAAATAACAACACTCCTGCTTGTAACAATGCTTATGAATATATGCATACAATTCAGAATAAAAAATTATTTAGCATTACATCATGCATGGAATTTATCACCACACTTCTGAAAAAAATGTTTAGAGAGCTCACTTTTATGAAATTTTAAACTTTTTTTCAGAATTAAGATTTTTCCACAGAAATTAACACATGCCAGAAAATTTCACCAGGTATTTTTAACACAAAACATTTTTTAAATTCACAAACAAGTATTGAAGATGCTTGAAAATGATAGCTTCCATTTTAACAGACTTTAATATCAGTAACGCAAAAGAGAGTACAAAACAGAAGCTATACAGTAATTAGTTAACAAGTTTTGTGATAAAGGTACTGTAAGCAACAAAGAACATTTTAAGAGATGTCTGTTGCCAATTAGAAATGCATTAACAGTAGATCACTTACTTTCTTGCAGATGATACTTTAGCTTATTTACAATTATCCGAATCAAACAACTGAAAATCCAGGATGGAACAATGACAATATTATGAAAAGGATAGCTGCTATACACCATAGCAACAAGTTGGTGTGTGTGTGTGTGTGTGTGTGTGTGTGTGTGTGTGTGTGTGGTGAATAGCAACTATCCCTACCATAATGCAATTAACTGAATGATATTCAGAGTTCTACCACAAAAATACAACTGAATATCAGTGTTCATTTCATTGATGAAGTCAAAAATCATGTTTGAAATGGTACACACTTTTAATTTGTCCATCTCTCCAAATTTCAGGTAACGGAAAAATGACAAACACTAATGTCATCTATTAAGAGCATTCTGCTCATTAACCTTGAACTCACCCACAAGATGATGTTCATAATCATCATACAAATCCAATGAGACATTGGTATAAAAAATCAAGACAATAACAATTTACCAAACTTATTTCGCATCATTTTCAGAGGAAAAAAAAGTTACTGTTTCTACACATAATACACACAAATGATGTTATTTGTTATAGCTGGCATTTAACTTGCCAGTAAATCTCATTAGAATAATATTAAATTAAGCTGTACTTACAAACAAACACATGTTGACACAAAGTTATGAAGGACATACTGTATTAACCCAACTCTAAAATGGATTTTTCTACTCAAACACATGGATACTTACAATTATGAATGTTCAACTGATCTCACACACATTTTGACATTAAGTTAATTTTAGTAATGAAGCAGAGGCCACAAAACATATGTAGGATGTTTGGTCTAATAGAAACCATTATTTGTGAGTGGCATCAAAAGAAGAATACCTGTTCTACACGGAAAACTTAGAGGGAACCTAAGCAGGACAGGTCATGGTAACACGTTGTACAATATGCACAGCAGAAAAACAACAAAGGGTTTCCTACCATTCAAAAAATTACCAGAATGAAGGCAGTGGGAATAAAACAGAATTTTCCTACAGTAAGTGTCTAAATTCCCAAGAAATCTTTTCATCATATACAGGTCATCTGATTGTCTTACAATCAGGTAAATACAGTACTTATACAGTCAGTAATGAAATGAATCTTTGAACTGTGTTAACAGCTTTCACTGATTCAATTACAGAGGCACTCTAACAAGTACAATTACAAAGCATGGATTACTTCATACCAACTTAAATATGTCTGGATGATATAATGGCTGTATAATCTTGTTTACTACTGAATTTTCTATGTCCAAACATCATATAGTTACAAACTCAAATAAAGTACTCTACATGCTTGACTACTGCAATCTTACTTTGCATTTTTAAATTTATTTTTCTCTTTAAGAGTTTGTTTAGAATAGCACATAACACATTTTATTTTGGGTTTAATGAATACTAAAATTGCAGAGATCATGATCAAATCCATACCACCAAAAGTCTGTGGTCTCACATTCATGTTAACTAAAATAGGCAGTTATGTCTCAATAGTATAAATGAGCCTTGCATGGTAAAAAATGTTCCACAAGAACCAGAAAAAACTGTAAACAGTCTGAAAGCAAGATGAAATTAGTAAAGATAAAAAGAATATGAAATTTAAATAGCAGCTTTGGTCACTATTTTCTACCAGCACTATATAAAACTTATTAATGAGCCAAGTATGACAACACACACACAAGAAAGGAGTGTAGTATTACCAGGTGACATACAGTCACCAAAAATAACTATATCCAGATATAAAGTTTCATAGCAAAATTAAATGTCCTTTTTACCACAGACAAGTTTCGTTCCACATCTTTTGATGCTAAAAATGATATCTAAAATTTATTTGCATATAATTTACATGATTGTACAGAGTGCTATGTTTTTTCGATTCACAGTTTAAGATTGAATGAAAATAACAAACCTCTTTTTCAGGAGCAACAAACATAATTAATTTTCCATAACAAGAAGCAGATCAGAATTTAGAAAAACAGAAATGAGTGTAGTATGAAGGCTTTCACGACCGGATAACATATATTCTGGTAAAGATCTGGTCTGGTAACCACGACCTCACATCCCGGAAGGTTTACCAGAAGAAATGAGTGTGTTGGAAATATTAACTGTCAATTTCAAATGTCCCCCCCACCCCCCCAAAAAAAAAAAAAAATCATTATAATTATGTCTGTAAGTTGAATGAAGACCACAAAGATAAAAAAAATTATTAACTCTATCACTCTCGAAGTCAAAAAGGATCAGAGTGACAAATAACATTTAGGAATAATGTTGCCCCAAACATTCCATAAAATGAGATTTATTCCCAGAGTCATGCTGCTTTCACCTGAATGCAGCACTAACAATACAAGTAATTCTCTAAGTCATGAAATCATATACTATGATGGGAATTAACGATAGAGGGAGACCAAGGTTGAACACAGTAAACAGGTTCAAATGAATGGAGGTACAAGGATGAAGAGACTTGCACAGGATACAGTAGCTTACAAAGCTTTTTCAGAGTGAAGCCTGTAATTAAGGCACTTCAAATGAATAGAAAGATCTACAACACAAATTTTGAGTAACTGTTATTTTTCCTACACACACCAATAATGTACTGGAATATTTTATAAGAAGCGAAGTAACATTTAAGGACCATCTAGGTGTTATAATAATACCAGCTTATCGTGATACTGCCAGCAGAAATTCTGAAATGCCTCTTCAGAAATTACCAACTCCGATTCTAAGTAAAATTGCAATAGAAAAGTTGGTGGGATTTGAGGAAATCATCAATTCATGTTAGGACAGTTACAATGCATTTTATTTTACTAATAGTGAAGTACATTCTTTTGGTAAAGTACTCAATTATAGACATTTCTGGATTTATCTTAAAACACTACAGCATGTTTGTGATTTCTTGTACTGAATATACTTACTGTAGTACTTGTTTATGAGTTGTTTTCAACCCATTTCTTTTTTCATTGTTAGACATTGTTGTTTTCCACCATCACTTCACTGATTGCTTGATTCTCTTCCAACTAACCTGTACCCCAGATGCGTGCTATGGGGTCAGTGCTTTGTTATACCAGCTATTCTCAGCTTTTTGGACCTCAGAGCCACTATGACTCATTCAAGTAGCTCCTCAGCTCATCTCCTGTGGTCGAGTGCCCCCTGTTCTTATCCTTTCACCGAGGAAAAAATCCTGGCATTACTAGGAACTGGAGCTGGGTTCTCTGTTTGACAGTCAGACATGCTGACTGCTCAGCTACGGAGGTGGATGTCAGATGATGTATACCTATCCAAAATAAGTTCTCTTGCACTTACTGTGGGAAAGGTGAATTACTGGGGAATATTTATGAGGCTCTCATTGGTAAGCCAGCACTATTTGTTAAGTTGTACCAAGAAAGTATCCTAACAAATCAGAAGCAAAATTTTTGTTGCCAAGTGGCTGAACCAGAAGATATGATATGCCACAGGAACACAAAAGAGCATGACTACTTAAATATAAAAGAATGGAAGAAATTTACCATCACTCATTCTGAAAACTGAAGCATTTAGTTGTTACGATGGTCTCATTTGTGAAAGATTACACATACTTGACAAAAAAATTATACACAATGAAGGCACCAACTAATGAAATTTTGATGGGCTTCAGTATGACAACATCATTTAAAAATAATGGAGGTCATTGGCAAAAATATCACTTCAGATACATATGATTTGTTCAACTTCTATCTGCAATCAAGATACTTTTACAGAAAATAAGATATTTCTGAACAATTTAATGCCGTTTCTATGAGCTCACGTTATTGTCAGAAAGTAACCAGCCAGCCATTACATACAACAAAAATAAACAACTCCTGAGAAGCCACTTTGTTAAAATAAACACACATATTTCTTTTCTGAAATGTTTGGTATCAGTGTCCTGTATGCACTACTGACAGCCCTATTTTAATAAATAAATATGGACAACCAATTAGAATGTAATAATTACTAAGCAACAATTACAATTTCTTCCAAAAAAGTGTACAGGCACTTCCCCTTATATAGCAATGTTACAATGTGTTCGGAGAATGTTCAGCCACTTGAAGGACACTTGATGAAGATACCCACAGCATGACTGAAATTATAACGTCACAAAAAATGAAGAAGAAATAGGAGGAGGAGGAGGAGGAGGAGGAGGAGGAGGAGGAGGAAAATGATGTGGCATTGCAACCTAGATGATTTAATTTGGATGCACATCATTCCATATCATTGTACCCATATCATTGTACCCATATCATTATACCCACTTACAGTGTCAGATTATTCTAATCAACTAACTTGTCTCATTCTTTCACCCTCTGCTAATTCTCTATACTCTTTCTATCACTCTTCATTCCCTTATAGTCCTTAGTTCTGATGTTTACTATCCCCATTCCCCACAAGACATCTTTCAATCATGCATTCTAAGAGACTTTTTAATACTCCCTTATTTGCCAGTTCTTTCTATTCTATCAACATTCTGCTTTTGTTTCCAAGCTTTATTTGTGTCTCATTTTTCCCCTTGCTTAAAGAAACTGCAAATGCACACCTGTCAGTAGCTTCAATTGTACAGCTTTCTAACCATCTAGTTCTGTTCTTAGCTATTTCTATTATTGAGCAATAATTCCAATTTTCTAATAAAGATGTACAAGCAACATTACAGTGTGTTTAGAAATTGTTCAGCCACTTGAAGAACACTTAATAAAGAGCCCCACAGCGTACCTGAAATTGTAACTTCACAAAAAAGAAGAAAGAGGAGGAGGAAAACAATGTGGCATTACAACCTAGAAAATTTTAGTGGGATACACATTATTCCACAACATCATACCCATATCATTATACCCAGTTATACTGTTAGTTTGTTCTAATCAACTAATGTGTCTCATTCTTTCACCATTTACTAATTCCCCATACTCTTTCCACACTCTTCATTCTCTTATAGCCCCTAGTCCTGCTGTTTACTGTTCCCATTTTCCACAAGACATTTTTCTCTCATGCATTCTAAGAAACTTTTTCATACTGCCCTATTTACCAGTTTTTTTTTTCTATTTCTATTTCATCAATGTTCCACTTTTGTTTCCAAGCTTATTTGTGTCTCACTTTCCTTTGTTTAAAACTGCAAAAGCACACCTATTAGTAGCTTTAGTTGTACAGATTTCTGACTATCTTTTTCTCTTCTTAGCTATTTTGTTTTTATGTGTCTCCTTTACAACAATCAAAGGTTACATCAATCAGAGAGAATGTGGATCCAATGATGTAGGACAAGAGAAAGGAGAACAAAAAAATCATGCTGAGCAACTACAGAGAGCATGAAGAAGGCATGGAATACAAACATAAGAAAGAGTCACATAAGTGATCCACACAGCTCACAAATTTACTTTGCTGCTGCTGATACTGACTGAAGCAGCAAAGAGGAGGGCATATCAAAGACAAATGAGCAAATAGCATTAAAAACATTCAATTACTCATACAAGGTGCAACATAAATGAAGATATGTAAAATTTTAAGAACAATAATACTAATAATAAAACACGAAGTTAGTAAAAATATTTGAATCCCTCTCCTATACGAAATGACAGTTGTTACAGATACTGTACTGCAGGAGAGCAGCTGACTCAGAATAAATGGACAGACATCAAATCAGAATATGTATAATTAAATTCATTTACTCTTGATGAACAACCTCTATCACAATGCATGATTCAATAATGCAATTTCGGGCAGTAAAATTTTCACACAACGTGCCAGGTAAAATCAATGAGCAAAGCATATAATCAAATTACTGATGAGATGTAACATAATTTTTATTAATTCTGAACGTAAATCAGATCAATCAATGTAAGAGGAAAGATAGGAAACACAGCATTGATTAATATTAGATACATATAAGCAATGACTGAATGATAGTGACAAAATAAGATTTGGGACAATAAAATGAGAGAAAGGAAGTGAGCAGATCTCATTGATCACAAGAATAAAGTTAAATAATGACAAAAGAGAATGGGAGGAAGGATGTGGTGGGATCTGTATTGATGTAACCAAGTGGGTAAGCATTTAGTCATTCAGTAATTTTCATTTCTATGGACTTAGATGTCTGCTCCTTCTTGTGAGCAGCGCTGATACATACAATTTTCCTGGTGTTCAGAATGTGCCACGTTTCAGTTAAAAACTGTTACAATGAAACTTAACGTAACTTAAATGGTTTATTTATGTACATACATCATTCGTATTATTTTTTTCATACTTTGGATGCTAACAATATACAATTCCTAGAGCAGGAAGTCAAAGCAATAATAAATATACCTTTAATCAACTGCTACATTTCATAGTTGCAGTCGATATAAAATACAGTTTTTAAAAGGAAAATATTCACTGATCTCTTCTCTTTTAATCCGGTTTACCAATACCAAAAAGCAACAAATATGATTAATTGTTTGTAAGTTACAATCAAATTACTTCATGCAAAGAAAAAAATGGCAAGAAGAAACTGATGACTATCTGATCTGTATACCATATGCACGATACAAAATAAACCTATTTAATGCTAAATGCTGTACATATGCCTGTACCAAATTTTTTTTACATATTAAGGTTTTTTGACTTCTTCAGTTCAAATCTTTGCATTAAAGTATGGTTGAAGCAGCTGCCTTTACACTTTCATTACACTCTTTTAGATAAACTACTCCTCTACGACAAACTACCCCTCTAACCACTCAACAAAGAAGAAATAAATATTATATTCAAAGATGTTTCAGACTTGTTGTCAGTTGTCGTTAACCACTGTGCATGATATTTCCACTGGACATCTGCAAATTGAAATATCATGGACTGTAGTTAATGACAACTGGCGGCAAGCACAAAACTTTTCTGAATATTCAGTTTGGTGGGAAAAATGTTAAAATTCACAATGAAAGATTATGATTTAACACCCCATTACACCTGATAAAGTTAGTGTTGATTAAAGCATTTGATACTGTTAATTAACTAGCTATAATTTTTCGAATGCTCATTATATATTTGAAAAATCAAGGCAGTATGCATCCTTCTATAGAGATACATTGCAGAAATATAGTCCTGAAACACACTGACTTGCATCTCTGAAACATTGTTTCTATGGATAGCTGTTAAATAAGGCACATGTAGGAAGAAGGTACAACCGAAGGTGAGCTTGCTCAGAACATAGAATTTAGCAAATCATACAGTAAGGTAATTAAAATATATTAAAGCCAATGGTACCCGTCAACAAGTTGTCAGGGAAGTAAGAAAATACATAACAAACAACATGGAAACATAACAAACTAAAGAAAAAAAGAAGAGCTGTTCAAAAATGTGTCTCGAGGACTAAATGTATGGTGCGAGTTACATTCTTACCAACAAATAAGTTCATATTCTGCATTTTGCTTTTTCACTTCCTTATTTTCTTAAAAAGATGAATAAACGAGGATTAATAGTGGAAGGAGTAAAGCTAACCACTCACAGTATAATTGAGGCATTGAGTGGTCAACAGGAGCTCATGAGCTTTCAGTCAATATTCTTCTTCAAAGGTAACTAATCTCTCTCTCTCTCTCTCTCTCTCTCTCTCTCTCTCTCTCTCTCTCTCACACACACACACACACACACACACACACACACACACACACACACAGAGAGAGAGAGAGAGAGAGAGAGAGAGAGAGAGAGAGAGAGAGAGAGAGAGAGCACTGCTGAAGTTGAGCAAATTGTTTTCAACAGCACGTTCTGCCAGTGGGTGGTCAATATTGTTCTTGTTCACAGTCAGGCAATGGCCACACCCACTTTAAACGCTGTTCAAACATTACAGTGTTACGCCATGACTGCTTTCACAAGTAGCCCTGCCTGTGACAGTGCAGGATATGTCTGTTAAGTAGTCAAAGTCCTGGCAAAGGATGTGGTTAATGCTGGATTGGCATTGGATAATAAGGGCTGTGTTCTTTTGCAACTGGTTCACAGAAGTGGTTGGAGGATCAGAGACTTGTGTCGATAAGACAAGGAGTTCTGTTTACAGACTAGATTTTGAGGGTAATGTCACAGCAGACTACCCACGGGATTGCTTGCCACTGCAGCTGTACCATCCGTGCATGCCCAGAATGTATGGGACAGACTTTTTACTACGGAATGGATGGCAGTTATCAAAGTGGAGGTGCTGTTGATGGTTAATGGGCTTGACACTGACAGAGCTTTTTGTGGAGCAATTAAAGTGGTGTACATCAATGTCCAAGAATGCAATACACTTTGCTAAAGATCACCGAGTGAAGAGACAGGAGAGAAGAAGCTGTGGAAGGAAGAAGACAGTGTGTCTTAACCCTGAGTCCAAGTCAAGAAGGTATTATCAACAAATCCAAATGAAATAAGAGATACAGGACCTTAAGTGGCTACAAAGGATTCCTCCAGATGACACATAGGCAGGTGATATGTGGGTGGGTGCCCACAGTCCTGCCACAGATTTGTTTGTAAATCTCTCCCTTGGAGAAAAAGTGGTTATGGGTATGGGTATTGGTCAGGTGTATTAGGAAGGTGGTGGGGGGTTTGGAATCAGCAGGACATTGAGAGAGGAAGTGTTCAATAGTGGCACAATCAAACATATGGGATATTGGTGTACAAGGAGGTGGCCTCAATTGTGATGAGTACGGATACAAGTGGGAATAGAGTGTATATGACTGAAAGATGATGAAGCAACATAGTTGGGATGTAGTGCTGGGACAATTAAATTGTCTGACGTAATACAGCCTTTCATGTGCATATAGTAATAGTTAATTCCAAGGAGGTACAATGAAAATATTACTAAGTTTTCAGACAATCTCGTTTATAACTTGTCACTCACTCACATTGAAAACAACCGAAAAGTTGCAATGGAAACGTCACTGAGCTTTTGAAAAATCTTTTTTGTACAATTATCGATTACTTAACACCTCAGCTATAAGGTGAATGGTTGCTCATTTTTACACTCTGTATTATTTGTATACCAGAATAATCAGTAACCAGTTGCATACAAGAATTTCTAATTTCTTTCAGTGGTTTTAAGCACTTCGCACCCTTCTTCAGAAGAAGGGCACTAAGCACCTTAAACCGGTTAAGGAAATTAGAATTTCTTTTGTGCAGCCAGTTGCCGATTATTTTGGTTTATTCAGTTATAGTTGCTGAAGGTGAATAAAATACTAAAATAAGATATATTATGCATCCAATCCTATTTTAATTCATAGCAAAATCAATTGAACTTAACGTAAAACTGGATTATCTAATCGATAAGACTAATATTAGCAAAAATTACCTACGTTAGGAACATAATTTCACTAGCCTGAAGCCAAATACTGTTGCCTTATAATCTAAAACCAATGGACCTCCTTGAGAATGCTCATCAAAGGCTTCAAAAATTTCTTCATAACCACATGCTTCAAAAATTTCTTCATAACCACATGCTAAGTACAATACTAAGCACAAAGCTTCAACTTAGTGTTTCAAGACCAGAACTGCTTTTTTTTTTTAGTGTTTTACCACACTAAATAAATGAACATAATTTTTACTCCATTACAATTAAGTTTGTTGCACTATAGAGACAAAAGTGATTATCACAAAAAATTGTTCAAGAATATTCTTGAACTACTGCAATTGTTCAAATGAGTGTATCAATAAATACACTAAAGATACATGGCAGCTACAATTACAGTATGTAATGACTAAGAATATATTGGCACATAAACAAAACCACATTTCCAACATCAAAAGTACCATATAAATTTTATAGAGCAGTCTCACAGATGTGATAAATGCAAGTGAGGAGGTAGTGTACCTAAGTTATTGCATGTTTAAAATGGTTGCATTCTTGACACACAGTCGACAACAAAATGGAGGTAGGTGTATTTTTTTTAATTTCCTGAAATCTATTAAGATATCATTGAGTTGTACTTCACTGCATCTACATCTGCATATTTACAAATCTATAGCTGTATGCTTACAAACACAAAACATACTACAGGAATTTTGAAAATGGAACATAACAAAATACAATACCTTTATAACTAAGAGTATTTAACTCTGCAGACAAAATGACTCAACATATTAAGAAACAAGAGAGAAGTCATGAATGAAAAAGTATTTCCCTCATTAATCACCTTGAAGAGCAAATTCAGAGCTGCCCAACCATACACAAAAAGCTGATAAATGCAGAATTTCATAATGACCTGAGATGCATTTCTTGGAGCTAGCTCTGTAGATTCCAATTAAGCTATCGCTTATCAGTTTTGAACTTAACAGTAACGTTTACCAAGTATTAGCAAGAAAATTTGGTTTGCTAAGAGACACTAGCATTTTGAGCACAAAAAAAATGTGGCACAATTTATGTTGTTAGGCTTATCTCATGCCAATTTCTTCACATAGGTGACAGCAGAAGTGTGGGTTATTGGGACCTATTATTTAATTATTAGCATTCAGAGGCAAAAAATAGTACTGAGAAACGGTATCAGTTTCTACTTTCACTTAGTTCCTAAATTTCATAGGAACTAAAACTGCAACAAGGTTAAGCTAAACTCAGATGATAAATTGTATGAATTATGGCATTTGCATTATCTGATCCTATTAATATGTACCTTCTCTCTAAAGCAGTAATATGCAAAACACTTTTGCCTACAGAGTTATAAAATATGATTGTCATCTATGAAAATATTACATTCTTATTCTATAATCACAAATCATTAAACATTCATGGAGCTAAGCAGTAAGATAAAAATATAATTCAGAAAAGTGAATTATTCATAAAAATATATCTTAAACACCCAAAACATAAACTAGTTTTAGGTGTTAATAACTGGAGTAACAAAGCAACTCAGTTAAAATCACATTCATATAAATATAAATACAGAGGTAAGTAACATAACAATGTTTTCATCCGAACAATAATTATTCTTTCAAACTTGTAAAATATGTTAAAACACTAAACCAATCATATCTCAGATGGGAACACGATATCTGTTATTGTTCTTGATACACTTAAAGCATCTATTCAAATAATATTTATTTCTATACACTCTGATCATCACTGCCTGGTGTAAAAGACTAAATGTATCCATTATTAAGAGTTCTTTCAAAGTATACATAGTTCTGGAAAGCACTGGTAAACCAGAAACTTAAATATCATACCTAGGGCCCCCACTGGTCAAACTTCTTCAGTGGACTGTGGTGTGTGCAGGTCACAGTTGTTTCCATACCTTACGTGTTCCTCTCACCTCATGAGCTGAGCTGCTCGTTCTCTATCACGCTCCACTTCCATAGGATGCATACGTTTACGATGCGAGAAGCAGTTTCCTGAGCTGGCAAAAGCCTTAGGGCAGTAGGGACACTGATATGGTCGTGCTCCCGTATGCTGATTTATATGAAACTGTCAAAATACAAAGAACATGAAACATGGCTAAAATATTGGCAAGGGAATGATGTACAAATCTCATCAACAAGTTAATTGTGGTACAAATAATACGTTTTGAGCCCTCCATGGTCTCATCCAACGAACAAATCTGCAGACATTTGGAATAAAACCATAACATCTTTGAAAATATGGTTTACAAAAAGATGGTATTTCATACAACTGAATTTGATGTTTACATATTCATAAACGCCTCTGCAAATAGAAAACTGCAGAAGTTTATTTTCTGATTTAATATTTTGTCATAAACATAAAATGTGGAAGTAATCAGCATGTTATTGATGGACACATATCTCGTTTCATAATGCATAACAACATCTTTGAAAAACTAAGATTCTTCACCTCTCCTGCATCGTCCAGTTTCTATAAGAGTAGAAAACAATGCTATCAGTGCAGTGATTGTTTCCAATAATATTCATAGAAGCATATTTTTTCTTTACCCCTGTTTAGTCATTTACAGAAAACAGAAAATATTGTTGGTGAAATGAAGTCATTTTATCACATCCCCTTCTTCAATTTAGAATATTTGACAACCTTGATCTAATCCAAATTAAGTTGTAAATTGCTATTTATTTTTCTGAACAATTATATTTATCTAGGTCCAATTCTTTGCTTTTACAATGCTGTCAGTATGGCATCATTTAATCTTTCTTTTGGCAACTAAATTTACATTCTGCATGTGATTCAAGTGCTACATTCATTTCCAAAAGTACCTTCTACTCTGTTCATTCTCTACTTTGACAATTATTGACAACTTCAACAAAAATTTTATCAAAAAATATTAATGGTTTAATGACATTTTATATCATATCTTTTCTTTTATGTCAGTTAAAAGCAAGAAACTGAGCGATGCCATAGTGATTAGCACACTGGATTTACATTTGGGATGGCGGCAGTAAAATCCCGAATTAGAGCTCCAGATTTAAGTTTCTCGTTATTTCCCTAAATTCTTTAAGGTAAATGCCAAGGTGATTTCTTTGAGAAGGGGACAGCAGATTTCCTGGGCTTATGGTCCATCTCTAATAGCCTCATCACTGACATGGCATTTAACTCTAATTTTCTTTCGTGCTTAAAGTTAATAAGACAGGTCAAATACAATACTTGACTGGCAAGAAAAAAATCACTCCAGATGCAGATACAAAAATAATTAGCAGTTCACAAAAACCATCATTTAGTCTTTCTTTATATAGACACCATTATTTACCAGACACTTTCAGAACCATGAAAACAGCTTCAACCAACTGCACAAGTTCAGCCTTCTGCAACTTCAGTTAATTCAGAACAGAACCAAAGTCTCCAATACATGTTGCAACACTAAGGACGTAAGGAGAGGTTGTCTCAAAAGTTACAGCCTAAAAGGTTCAATCCAGTTGTACAATAGAGACGACAGTATCAAACAAGCACTGCCAGGCATCAAAACAATTTCTAATCTCAGCTTCACATGTAGTCAGTTTTGAATGGTAGATCTCAGTTCCGAAAATGTTTAGCAGTACATCTCATATGTTCCTGGCATCAAGAAATTAACTAACAGCAAACCTTTCTGTTCTTTCAACACAATAGCTGCGATTTTTCGGCAAATTGTTTGTCTGAACTTCTTCATCTCTGATGAACATTTTATCGTGTTATGGTATGCACTGCTGTTTAACTAGACAGTGAATATTTCTTAATTCACGTAAAAAATGTAAATACCATATGGTACTGCTGGCTGAGATATCTCATGGGGTGGGTTCAGCCTCTTGTCCGTGTTTCATGATCAGTCACGATATAAGGTAAAGCATCCTAATAATTGTCTGATAACAGTATTAAAATACACGTACAAATGTCATCACTAGTTCTTTCAAAGTACTATGTAATGTCATAAAATGTAAAGTGTGAGACATACTTTCCCCCTTCAGTCACACTCAGTAAGTAAAGGAAACACAGAACTGGCCATTAGATGATTGTGTGGCACAAGTCTGCGATTTTGAGAAGGTGGGCATTGGCCAACAGCATCGTCAGTAGAATTACAACAATACAAAATTAGAAAGAACACTGTAGATAAAATAAAATTAGTCAGTTGCTTCTGAAGTGACCTTGAGTTTATTTTTATACAACAGTGAGTGACTTGAGCAGAAAACATTTTCTGGAATTGTATTAACTGGACAAAAACAAAGTGATGAAAAGTGCGTTTTAGTATATTTAAAAAATACTTTTACCTAGAAACAACAATGTAGGGAAACATAGATCACTACTCACTGTAAAATAACACATTAAGTTGCAGACAGGCATCATTAAAAGACACTAACACATAAGCTTTCAGCTACAGCCTTCACCAGAAAAGAGAGAGAAACACGCACTATTCATTCACGCAAGCAAGCGTGAGGTGTGCTTGCTTGTGTCAATGAATGGTGTGTCTGACGAAGGCTGTGGCTGAAAGCTTATGTGTAAGTGTCTTTTAACTATGCCTGTATGCAACTTAACATATCATCTTTACAGTAAGTAGCAATCTATGTTCCCTACATTGTTGATACTTCAAGCAGAGTTTCCATTGTTTGTTTTTAGATAAAAACATTTACAACAGAGACATTGATAGATGGGTTTAACTTTTTCACATAAGACTCTATATCAGACTTTGGAAACATCAGTTTACAAAAACCGTTAAAACATCCTTTAATTCATCCCCGGCCCCAAAACAGCCAACCACAACCTTTGATTAAAATCAGACAAGAACCTGGCAAGAGCAGTTGCTAATTTTACGAAAGTTTATCACACTGAAATAGTACAGCATTATGAAGCATGTTTCACCACTTTTGTGCAAGTAATGCCATCTCTGAAACTCCTTGAATTTTATACTATACTGTTGTGTACAGCCTGTGACTTTTAAAAGACATATAACTCAATGAACATTCTTTTTACGCTAACTGCACAAATATCACATTAACTAAAGTGACAGCAGTTTCCTACAGTTTATCAGCAGAAGTATGTGAATGTTACATGCATAAAACAGTGTCTTAGTTGAAGACTGCATTTGAAAATCAAAAACAGGATAGCAAATGCAGACTAAGATATCCAGACAGGATTGATTTTTCAATGGATCACTGGAATCAAAATATTACCTTATCAACACAGTGCACATGGCGTTAAAGCTTGTTAACCTTTTTGTACCTATGTTGATAACGGATTCTCATAATTTACCTTCTAAGTATCAAGATAGTACAATTTTTTCTCAGAATCTTCATACATTCTACACAAAATTACTATCTCAGTTGGAAAGTGACAATTTCATTACGTCATTTTCCGTACATGTATAACATCATTTTCATAAATCATCAATGGGCCTCAGCTAATGCAGCCCATCATAGCTGCCGCTTCTCAGCTCTGTCTTCTCCCTCCATAGTTATAAATAATGTAAATCTTTCCCCAACTTCTATACTGAGCATGAATGTAAATAGTGTCGACATTATGAGGTGGAGTGCAGCACCTGTCACAAGCCACTGTCTGATGGCAGCAATGTCATCAGGGAAAAACAGATACTTAATGTCATAAAGCTGGACATGTCAATACGTGAATCATGAACCTGACTGATGATTCCGCTGGAATTAAATGTAAGTAACCAAGTGCCAAGTGGGCACAGGAACAGCAGTGTTACTAATTAACTGGTAGACAAACCGATCCCTGGTGCCACATGACTCCAAAAAGTTCAGTGGCAAGCCAAATCATACAGTGGCCAACAGCTCCCAGGAGGAGACAAATCAGAGTTAAAGTAAGTTGTAAATCAAGTGTCTCACAGAATAATATTTTTAGTAGTTAGCTCAGCTGTAGTACACAACACATTCAGTTTATAAACATTCATACAATCCAGATTGAAAATCTGATACTGAAGTACCTTTAGAGTCTACTGTCTTTTCATTTGGTAATACGTAGGATACAGTTAAATTCAAACTTGGCCAGGCTGCAGGAAAGTTACAGAACCAACCAATGAGAACCTCAACAGTATCAATAAAAATCCAAATGAATATATCTGCATATGCAATGATTTCAATGCCATAGCATAGAGTTACATCTGATTCCATGCCCAGAGGACTTATTGTCTAAATAAGCTGGGGGCTAGTGCTTTCTTAAAGATTGAGCCAGCCAAAGCCTACATGCAGCTTCCACTGGAAGAACAATCTAACAACGTCATTGTTAACATGACTTTCAGTACATAAAGATACAACTCATTTCTGCTCAGGGTTGCAAGTGCCTCGTCAGTTTTTCAGCACTATCTTGAGCAGTTAATACAGGGTGTTCCAAACTGTTCAAACTGCCATTCTCGATCCTGTTGAAACTCTGTGTGTGTTTTTCAATTTAGAGTTGTTGGTGGAGAATGCAACCAGCTACAAATACTTATAACAGGTGGAACTGCAACTGATATGAGGAATATTGTGAAATGTTGTGTGCCACTGTCATTTATGTAGTATGTATACACATTTTAGATTTGAACACTTTGTGCTTCATCTTGAAAATGCGTAAAGACCAAAATGATATGAAACATCACCCACTAGAACAAACTGCAGGGGAGGACAGCATACTGCTGATGAACATATCACTTTTATTAAGCAAGCATGGCTATCTGATGTGGACACGATATGTCAAAACAGGTAGTGGCATTAAAATAAATTTTTAATAGTATTTGTGGCTTCTTGTGTTCTCTACCAACAATCCCAAAATGTGCAAATTACTTTGATAGTATGGTAACATATGGTCCAACCAATGTGCAATTAACATGTAGCCAATCTGCAAGCATTCTTCACTCAGCATAAAATATTTGGGCCATATTCTCAGTAAGAATGTGCTTAAACACACACCAGAGCATGTGATGTCATAAAGATGTGAAGAGTTCACATATTCTGATCAGTGTCAGCAAGGTTTCATGAAATTAAGAAATGACACTTGATCTTTGTGATGACATTTATCCCTGGTAAGCACGTAACAATGGTAACAGAAACTTTGCAGTACAGCATAAGAACATATACTCTTACATATAAATGCAGATTAGAGGGAGCAGCCAATGGCCTCTGCAAGAGGGAACAGCCAATGTCCTCTGCATTCAAAAAATTACAGCAGCCTGGGCTAAATTATTCTCATACAGAAAAAGAAGCCCTAGTCATTATCTGTGAGATAAGGAAATTCCACATTTTCCTGCACGGCAATAAATTTCACCCTGTCATAAACCACCTGATCATCAAGCTTGGTCTGCTTTCTAAGCTACTGGATAAACTGTTCATTTATTGCAAAGGTGGGCCTTATACATTACCAATTAGTTGTAATACTACTGCGAGCTGAGCTACATCTAACATGGAGTGGTGGTTAACATCACTGGTTGGTATTCTGCACGTCACCAGTTCAAATACAATCACGGGCAAATATTTGTTATTTAGTATTTATCACACTCTCAGAATTTGCATAGTCTGGAATATTTGATGTTTGTGCAAATAGTAGCACTCATTATCCAGGAGTCAGGTCAGTTCTGTTCTGTCTATGTCTATGTCCGTAACAAATGTATCTGTAGTGCTATGTTTTTGTGCTTCACTGATGACCCTGGTTTTGGATTTGGACTTGATTGTGGTTATGACACGGCAATATACGAGGGTTGGAACTCAAATAGTGGCAACTATTTATTCACAACCGATACAAAAGAGTTACATGTTTGCCTCTGTTACTATCCTTCAAGGTAGTCACCAGCATTGGGTAGAATCTGTTGCCAGCGATCTGGAAGGCGTAGTGTACCGTTAACAGAGCCTGTTCTGCTGATGGTGCGAATGGAGTGGTCTACTGCCTGCCAAATCTCTGGAACAGTTCTGAAGTGAATGCCATGAAGTGGTTCCTTCATCTTTGAAATCAAATCAAAGTCACACGGATTTAAGTCCGGGGAGTATGGTGGATGGTATAGTACTTCCCAGTCCCATTGCCCAAACAGGGCAGCCACAGCTTGCGCTGTATGCGCCCGTGCATTGTCGTGCAAAACGATGGGTGGGTTGTACAGAAAGTATCGCCACTTCTTTTGCAAAGCCGGCTGCAGGTGTTGCTCCGAAAATGAACAGTAATACTGTACACTGACGGTCTGCCATAGAGGAACGTAATGTGTTAGGATACCGCCATCACAGTTGTACACAAGAATCATCATAACTTTAGACTGCTCCATTCACACCATCAACAGAACAGGCTCTGCTAACGGTATACTATGCCTTCCACATCGCTGGCAATGGGTTCTACACAACGCTGGTGACTACTTTGAAGGACAGTAACAGGCGCAAACATGCGACTCTTTTGTATCAATTGAGAATAAATAGTTGCCACTATTTAAGTTCCAAGCCTTGTATATTACTGACCCCCAATCAGCATGTAAAGGCAGCACTTTCTTGTCTGCCCACTTACGCTGAAAATGAGTCTGGCAGACATGAGACTGCGCCTTTCATAACAAACAACAACCTACACCAAATCTTTGACAGACTCCAAATCAGCACTCCTGAGACCAATCATCAATCCTGAGGCGCTAACAGTTATAGGGTGGAAGTCCATTGAAAGGTATTGTTTCAGTACAGCTGGGTTGCTCAGAACACCCCAATAAAGAAACAGACTCTACTTACAAAAACTGTATTTCACTGCATCACTGTCTATCATCATACATGGTATCATACTGTTAACAACGGAGGACCAAGAACGTTGAATCATGATTCCACTCTGGAACCAGCCCCACGTGATCTAGCTGTTCTACACCTCACAGCAGAGGATATCATGGCATGCAGAAATTCCCATAGTGCTTAGAGCCACTTGAACAATGCAGAAATGTTGAATGGTTGGCATTGATAGAGGCATTAATGGCTTGGAATCGATATTACCATTAAGAGAGCAATACAAGCCTGCAATGCTTACACCTGGAATAATGTAGCACAGCAGGACCGCTACGGTCGCAGGTTTGAATCCTGCCTCGGGCATGGATGTTTGTGATGTCTTTAGGTTAGTTAGGTTTAACTAGTTCTAAGTTCTAGGGGACTAATGACCTCAGCAGTTGAGTCCCATAGTGCTCAGAGCCATTTGAACCATTTTTTTGTGTGTGTGTGTGTGTGTGCGCGCGCGCAGGGAGAGGACAGGGAGATGAAGGCCATGGACTAGCAAATGTTGCGGCCAAGGGGGTTATGGGAATAAGGGATAGGTTGTAGAGAGTGCTCCCAACTGCACAATTTAAATAAGCTGGTGCGGTTGGGAAGAATCTGTGGTGTCACCGCCAGACACCACACTTGCTAGGTGGTAGCCTTTAAATCGGCCGCAGTCCAGTAGTATACGTCGGACCCGCGTGTCGCCACTGTCAGTGATTGCAGACCGAGCGCCACCACACGGCAGGTCTAGAGAGACGTTCTAGCACTCGCCCCAGTTGTACAGCAAACTTTGCTAGCGATGCTACACTGACAAATACGCTCTCATTTGCCGAGACGATAGTTAGCATAGCCTTCAGCTACGTCATTTGCTACGACCTAGCAAGGCGCCATAACATTTGATATTTATCTTGAAGCATGTCTAAACAAGAGCGATGTTCTACAATTATGGATTAAAGTTAAGTATTACATCAACTACATACTTTATTTGCTACTAAGAATTCCCTTAACTGTTCCAGACCTAACGCCAATCTGCGTGAGCTTAACGCGTGCCTTTCGGCTACCTCCGAGTGGCTTGGCTGTCTTGCCACGCCACTACAGAATCCATATAGCAGAGGCTGTGAAGCTGCCATTAAAGTGTAGCACAGAGTGTTGGGTGGCATGTTCAGAACTGGGTGGTCCAGGTGTCTCTCGGTCACAGTTTGGAAGTACCATTCATGTGGACAGTTGTCATTCCCATGTAGAATGCCACACAGTGATTGCAACTAAGTTTGTAGAAAGACGAAAGGTTGGGAGCAGGGGTGTAGTGGGGACGGACAAAGATACCGTGTAGTTTGTTTGGGTGGTGCATACTGGGGAGGAGGATATTTCTCATTTAAGGATAGGATGAGAGATAGTCAAAATCCTTGCGGAGAATGTGATTCATTTGTTCCAGTCCAAGGTGCTTCTTTGCAGCCAGACTGGGTATGTGGGGTATGGTAGGTGACTGATGAGACAAAGTATGGGAGATCAGTTTCTAGACTGGGCTGGGAGGGTAATTCTAGTCTGTGAAGGCCTCGGTAAGACCCTTAGCATATTTGGAGAGGGGCTGCTTGTCACTACACATGCACCCCCACCAATTTCAGCATTCCTATCTGTTACATGCTTCCAAAGACATAAATCCAACCAACCATCCATGATGTTCCATTATGGCTGGTTCTGTGTCCACTGAGTGAATCTCTGCCCTTGTGTATCAACACCTCTGCCTCTCACCCATAACTTAACCTCCTACACAAAAAACACAAAAGATTTCCTCCACAGACTCCCCACAGTTACTGTTTCTTTACCATACAGTAACCTGGTTGCCGCTGTTGATGCCATCTCCCTCTACACTACCATCTCCAATTTCCCCTGGCCGTGCCACACACTTTACTTCCCTATGTCTCTCTGACTCCAAACTTATAACCTCCAATCTAGTCACCATGATCAATTATATCCTCAAACCTTAATTACTTCTCCTTTGAAGCCATCACCTACAAACAAATCCATGGCTCAACAACAGGCACCTGCATCGCACCATCCTATGCTAAACTATTTACATGCCATCAAGAGGAATCCTTCCTAACAATCCTGAATCCCAAACCCCTCATCTGGTTTACTGGTTCAGATTCGTTAATGATATCTTCAAAATCTGGACCAAAGGTGAGGACATCCTAGCCACATCCCTACGGAACCTCAACATCTTCTACCCCACCCACTTCACCTGGCCTTCCTCAGCCCAACAACCCACCTTATACAAGGTTGACCTCCATCTCAAGGATGGCTACATAAATACATCCGTCCACATCAAACCTACCAATCACCAGTAACACTTCCACTTCAACAGCTGCCACCTGTTCCACACCAAAAACTGCCTTTCATACATTCTAGCCACCCAATGTCATTGCATCTCTATGATGTTTGTCCCTCTCGAAATAAGGGTCTTACTGAGTCCTGTCCTCCTTACCTAATACCCTTACACACCCACAGTCTGGCCATAAAGTAGTCCTCCTCTAATGATACAGCAACACCCAGGATTGGACCAACTGAGTCACATTCTCTTCTAGGGTTTTGAATATATCTCATCCAATCCTGAAATGAGAAATATCCTTCTCCCTACTACTTACTGTCCTTTCATCCCAACCCCACTGTCTCATGGCTCACATCCCTGTATGAGCCCACATGCAAGACGTGTCCCATACGTCCCACTACCACACACTCCAGTCCTGTCACTGGCATCTCCATACCCTTCAAAGTCAGGGCTACATGTGAAAGCAGCTGATCTATTCCATCAACACATACATACTAGATACCAAGCACCTACATAGTAACTTCCTATTCCCTACTCTGCCGCCCCCCCCCCCCCCCCGACACACACATAGCCATCCAATGCTGTACCAAGCAGCCGCAGCCCTAGCCCTATCCTGTCCACACCACATCCCTGTACTCTCTAACGAGCAGCACTTGCATCTGCTATCACCTTCACTCCCCACCGCACGCCTCTTCCTTGTTCTTGCTACCCATCCCAGCCAGATTGTTGCTCATGTCGGATGGACTCGCAGTTAGCCTTTAGTGGCCCAAGATAGTGGACATGGATATATGAGTTATTTTTGGGTGTTTTCTTCTTCTGAAAAAGGATTTTATCTGAAAGCTGAAAATATTTCTACGATTCTTTCTTGTTGTGCCTGTCTGCGACTCAATACCTCCTATGTGTGGTGAGGAGCAACTTATCCTTTCCATATTGTTATTATTGAATAATGGACTTTCCACTGTTTGATGTGTACTTTTGAGACATACCTCATATTAAATTTTAGTTCTAAACACTGGCTACCTTCTTACAAAAACATTCTGAGAATAATTAAGCAAGATTTACTTTGATCTTCCTTTTTATCCTATCTACCATTGTACCCTAGATCCCAGTTTCTTTTCCCATAAACAAACCAAAAAAATATTTTCTACTGCTGGCATTTACTCATTCTGAGAGAATTTGTTTTTCACAGGGTGAATGGCATTAAGTTTTCAAAGAAATGTTTGAATATTTGATGTGCAGGTGGATAGTCATAAACTGAAGATGTTATTATGGAAGCAAAGTGTACATAAGTTTCAAAATGCACAAAGATTTATGACTCTCCATTGTGGTGTGCAGGATCTGTACACCACATCTGTAAACATGTTTGCAACTGTTTAACAGATTTTATACCACTGAGTAGTGGTAAAGCAAAATAAAAATCCTTGGAGTACCTAAAAATAGGTAAGAAAATGAAACGCTAAACCAAGAGAAAATTCGTTCTCACTATGCAATTAAACTTACCAGTTTTTTAATTACTACACAGGTTTAATAAATCCAGAAAGCCATGTGATACCAAGGACACCAGATGCTATTCTTGTTGTAGGTACCAGAACACAAACTGCACATAAATCACAATGAATATTTTATTATCTCCACAAAAAAATGAGATCCCTCTACATGACAGGTGACAAGAAATGTATGCATCAGTAATTGTTTGAAGGAATGTATTCGTGAAATTATGCACATAAAGTTACCACATTACTTGTCAACAGTGGGGACAGTAGTACTTACAGATAACATTAGTTTTTTTATTGAAGCAGAGTTAGACAAGAGAAGATCCAAAGACACGAAAAGAAGCAGATTGCTTAGGGAAAATTACATGGTTGTAAACGGCAAGGAAGCAGTAAGGATGAGTAATATATGAACAATAGCTAGAAATAATATACTGTTGTAATTTGAGGGTTGTAATAAAGAGCAAATGTCTTACAATAAATTTCTGAGTGTCTGGTTAGAGAGCTATTTAAGACTGAAGAAACATGTGGAACAATTCAAGAAAAGATTTAGTAAATACATTGTTTTACGAATGTTAAGAGACTGTTGCAATACTAAAAGAGTATTATCAGGTTACTACTGATATACACAAATGTGACTAAGATACAATCAGTTGTTCCAGGGAAATAGTGTTTTACGGAAACAATCATTCAAATTTCAAAAATTAGTAGTAGAATAAAGAATGCTCTTACTAACAAAGGCACATTTTAAGTAATTTACAATCATAATCTACCACAATTTTATTCATAAAGCAAACTTTTAGCACTGAAACCACAAGTTCATTACTATCAAACTAAAAATTGGAATGATACTCAAAAGAGACCTGCACACGAACTCTACATCACAAAATTGTGCTATATCCATATAAAATAATCTCCAAACAATGGAAAATCCAGGATGGAATAATGAAAAAATATGAAAAGGATAGACTGCTCCTCTCTAGGGATTTGAAACCACCACCTCCTTCTCCTACTCCTACTCCTCCTTATAGTCACTCCAGCATTCCAGCCATTATACTATCCCTCTCAGTGGAAAATATTGAACATGGTGTATTATTTTACAGGGGAATACATGACAACAATATATCTGGTCAGTAGCAATCTATCTTTTTCACATTATTGTTAAAATAATCTCCAGTATCAGATGAAATAAATTTTCAATGGTCTTTAAGTAAGTCTTAAAGACGAAAGAGTACAATCTATTTAATCACTCTAGCAAAGAAAGAACAGTAAAGTGGTGTGACTTGAGAATAGTATATGTGCACCATTTGTGAATGTTTCTTTATTGTTCATCTCCCCTTGGCCTGAATCAATAGAAGAGGGAACATTTAAAGCCACAAGTGTTTTGTGCCTAACTATTGCCAACCACAAAAATTTAACAGTTGTTTGTAACAAAAATGTACGCAATGTTTCATTGTGCTAGGCTTAATATATACAGAATGAGCAAGGAAGCATTTCCTAGTATATTCCTTATTGAGAAAAAATATAGCACTTCCCAGTAAGGATATATGCTTGGAGCAAAGCATAATGCATAGGATTAGTAGCTGCATTATGTGAGGGAGTATTACTTCTTCAGCACCAGTCTTCTCCCAGTAGTAGTCCATATGCCTGATGGAACTCGTTTTCTCCACTCCCCACACTTCTTCCGTTTAGTGTTCCAGAAAAATTTACAACTGGAAATGTATACACAATTCCAATTGTTGTAGCATTATTAGCGTATAAATTATTAATTGAATTTTTATATATATTTATGGTGACAATTACTGGAATAGGAATGAAAATTTGCTTATTAGGTAACAATTGAACTTATATTTAATGTATTCCCTTTTAAAACAATACACCATATTCGATATTTTACACTGTGAAGGATAGTATAGTGGCTGGCATGCTGGATTCACATTCAGGAGGAGGAGGAGGAGGAGGAGGTGGTTTCAAATCCCTATCTGGTTACCCAAATTTTAAGGTATTTGTGGCTTCCCTAAAGATACCAGGATGGTTACTTCGAAATGGACACAGTTGATTTCTTCCATGTCACCGCTCTATCTGAGCTTCTATTTCTACTTACGCCATGTATTCCACAAGCCACTGTACAGTACTTTGTCTCTGATATTATCTTTGATGAGACTTTTCCTACTACCTAGTGTCATCCAGTGAGCGGATTCCATTGCTGAAGTGTGATTCTGAAATGTCTCCAAATTGTCAGTCTACAGGTGTCTTTTTTTTAATGTGGGAATAAGTGAAAATCAAAGGTTTCCAATCCAGGCTGACAGGCTGAATGTTCCAACAAGTTGTAGTTCAAATCCCTCATTTTTTCTCACTATAAATGCACCTTTGTGGGCAAATGAGGTGCCTTAATGAAAAGTTGATTCTATTTTTCTGTTGTCCTGGGCTCTATTCATGCATTTTAGCAATATACCAAAGAAACATTAATTTTTTAAATGACAACATCTTCACCCTGAATTGCATTGAAAAATTTCAACAAAACTACCGTATTTACTCGAAAAAAGCCGCACTTTTTTTCCGGTTTTTGTAATCCAAAAAACTGCCTGCGGCTTAGAATCGAGTGCAAAGTAAGCGAAGTTCTGAAAAATGTTGGTAGGTACCGCCACAACTAAATTCTGCCGTCTAATATATGTAGCGCTTTGCAGGCACAAAGATAAATACTGACATCAAAACCTCTGCGTCAGTAAAAAAAAAAAAAGTGGAAGACGAGAATTTTTCTCCGCCCCGAGTTTCGACCACTGCATTTTCATACATTATCCAACGAAGTAAATACAAATTCTGTATTGTTCATCTTCGAATGTAGCAGCATTTCAATGTACTACGAAAATCCGACTGGCAAGACTGTTTGGGATGTTTGTCAATATGACAAATCCTACGTTCTTAATTTTTTCTACCTGTAAGAAGAGATGGTTGCTAATAGGAACTTTAATGAATTGTGAATCACATGCAGTATTCTCTTCACCATAAGAATAATATGAATATAAACATTTTGCCATGCATTATTTCGTGTTTGCTGCTATCTCATTTAAATCCTGTCTGCCTAATAAACTACGAAACTAGAGTGAGACAACAGCAAACACGGAAGAATATACATATAATCTCATGTTTATATTCGTATTATTCTTATGCCTAATAGTGATATGGTCAGAAATGAAGCACAGCGTTTGACTAGATTTTGAAATCTAAGATGACTCTAATTTCTTTGCAGAATGTTATGTACTAAAGAGGCGTCTGCAAAGATTTTCAAACGGAGAAAAATTATCGCTAAACTCTCATTCAGAACATCTTCTATCATACGCAGTCTATTATTTGGTTCTTGTTGATCATTGTCAAAGAAAGCATCAGTGTTAGTAACAAAAGCAAGCCATGTCGCGAGCGGTGACAGGCCATAAACACTCATTATCAGAATGCGACAAACAGTGCATGACACAGTACAGTAATGCATTTTCAGCTTAGAGTGACGTAAACACCTATAACAAAGAGAACGGCACTTATCGGATCAAAGAAAAATAAGCAATCAATTCAAACCAGACGAAGCACGTGAAAAAGGAAGGGTACCCATATAAATACGGACGGAGGGCCTGACGCGTAGCAATGGCTACCTGGTAAAGCTTAACTGCTAAGCTTACTACTCGAACCAAACTACTGTAGCTGTAACGTCATTCATTCGACCTAAATTGTGTCTCATATTACAATGGACCAACTATGTTTCGATTTGGAGGTGCAACCTAAAACTTTTCTCTCCCCTTGAATTTCGAGTCTCGGATTTCAGATGCGGCTTATATTCGGGAATTTTTTTTTTTTTTTCCTTGATTTCGAGTCTCATTTTTCAGGTGCGGCTTAGATTCGAGTAAATACGGTATGAACACATGACATCTACATCCATACGCTGCATGCCACCTTGTGGTGTGTGGCGGCAGTTACCTTGTGTACCACTAAGACCCCCTCCCCCTTTCCTGATCAAAATGGTTTGCAGGAAGAATGATTGCTGGTACACCTCCATGTGGGCTCAAATCTCTCTAACTTCATCTTCATGGTCTTTTCACAAGATATACGTAGAAGAAAACAAACTTGTTAACTCTTGTAGGAATGTAAACTTTTGGGACTTTAACATTAAACCACATTGTGCTGCTGCCACACTTTTTGCAGCATCTGACACTGGAGTTGGTTGATTATCTACATCAGACTTTTGTCCTTACTAAATACTCCTATAATAAAATTGCTGCACTTCTTTGTATCTCCCCTATTTCCTCTGTCAATCCTATCAGGTACAGGTCCCATATTGACTAGCAATATTCAAGTACTGGTTGAACAAAAGAGAAACATCCAATGAATCTCAGTCTGGGACCTACCTTTCCTGTGATTAGTTTCACATAGCCATTACACTTTAAATCACTCTGTATGCATACTCCTTGATATTTTATGGAAGTAACTGCTTCCAGTGATTGTCCTGTAATTGGTGTAATCATACAATAATGGGTCTTTCTGTGTATGTATATGCAATATGTTACACTTGTTTATGTTGAGGGTCAACTGCGTCTCCCTGCACCAAGTGTTGATCTTCTGCACATCTTTCTGCATTTCACTACAATCAATTGGTTCTGGGAAATATTTTGTAAAATGACAACTCTGCTTCTATCCTTTGGGTGAGTCTGCCTGTCTTCGCCACCGCAGTTAGCTACCTTTAGGAACTGAGGACTGCCTCTGAATCCAGGTGGTATCCATCATTCATGCCATGATTTGTAGCTGGTGCACCCAGCATGCTCAGTTGCTGCCAGCAGAGCCTCTTACACATATAGGGCATACGCTCCCACCAATCAGAGTGGACAGTGGACACTGGATTTCACTTGCAACCTGCCCATTATTCCCCCCCCCCTGCCCCCCCCAATGATAAGTAAACCCAGTCTCTTTGCTCATCCAGACCTCTCATGAAGATCAGCCACAGTCCCAACAGTGTGGCATCCTGTGGTGGGTTAGTTGTACTTTCAACAGTAGGCAACACCTCAAACCTGTTTTTAAGACATAAGGGGACACTCATGAAGCTAATACTCACTTGTACCTTCTGTCTAGAAATTGCCAACCCCACCAATGTTGACCAATCACTGCCAGGTAAGTGCTGACTGGCCTGGATGCATGAATCAGAAGACGTAGCAGCAGAGGTGCCAAAGAATTATTCCCAGGTTCTCAATGCCACTGCAGCTAGGGCACAGCAGCCTGAAGCCTGTCAACTGTGGCCAACACATTTTCAGAAATTTATGGATAGTGGCCAATTCCCCGCATCGCACACACCAGGTGCAGTCCCTATCCATCTTTATAAATAAAGGAACACTAAGAAGTCACTGGGTGCAATTTATGTTTTGCTATTACGCTATGTACTTCTGATTTTCTTTTTTATTATTCTCCAAATTCAGCTCACACAAAGCTGATGAACTAAGATTTATGCAAAACTTAGGATAAATTAGTAAACACGTGCCTACACAGTAAAATACACTGATACAATTTCTTCTTCATAGAAGTACTTGAAAAACAGAAACTAAATACTGTGCATAAAACAGAAACCTCTGTTACTGCATCAGGCACATCCACTCAGCCCCTAAACAGCAACAAACGTAATCATTAAAGAAAACATTTTTTCTATCCTGTGTGGCACAGGCAGACTGTTTATTGTCACTTGCTCTGGTGGGTACACCAAACAACAGGGAAGTGAACAAGCATTCCTGTAAGTCCACAACAGACAGAGTTCACGATGTGAACGAAGCACTGACAAGTCTGGGATGTAGTTAAATCAATATAGAAATACAACAGTTCCAAATCACTAACCACTCAAGACCAGAAAACAAACTGAGTCAACTCGGCTGTGCAATGGCAGAATATGGACAGCTACAAAGTACAATCCCAGGCCGCAGGCTCAGCAGCAAACAGTCACCACCGGGCGACACCACTACATGCATACATGGTGTGACCAAAAAGTAATGGGCATTTTTGTTTTTCTTAAAGAATCTTTGTTTGTTCATCAATATCAACTATGTACCCCTCAATGTAATTCTCCTCAGATATATTTGTAACAGCACTTTTTCCAATCTTGGAAACACTTCTGGAACTTACTTTTTGTTATGGTGTTCAGCTCCTTCAGTGATTCTGTTTTTATCTCATCAATGGTTGCAAAGCAACATCCATTTGTGGTTTTCTCCAGGCTCACAAATAGAAAGAAGTCAAAGGGGGAATGGGAGGATTATCGCGATACACAAGTGGTTTTGCCACAGTTCTGGTCATTGTCTTCAGATTTTTTCCTGCAAACGGCTCATAACTTCGAGGTAGGAACTCATAATGCACTGTCACATAGAAATCAAAGAAAACAGTGAGAAGAAAATTCACAAGTGTACGAACTTGTCAAATATTTTTATATTTTTCAGTCTTGGCTCTTCAGTCAGTTTTCATTGGGACAACTGTGCCTTGGTTTTAATGCCATACCCATATACCAAATTTTCATTACGTATTGTAACCTTCTTTAGAAGTTCTGTTTAGTTGTTGGTTTCATTCAGCAGTTCACGACACTGTTTTTGGTCGAAATTCAACAATTTCAGAATTTCAGTTTTAGAGAGTTTTTTTACACCTATTTAAGGAACAGGAGTGGCCAGGATGTTTATAGCGCTGATAACACAGATGACAAATATAATGCTTTCCTTAACACATTTCTCGTGCTCTTTGGAAGTTGCTTTCCATTACAACATTCTAAACATGGTACTAGCACTGAAAGGCAGCCTGGCTGGCTGACTAGTGGGATACGGGTACTGTGTAGAACAAAGTGGGAATTATAACAAAATGTTAGAAGAAGTCACAATCAAGCTACAGTAGCCCATTACAAACAGTGTTGTAAGGTGCTTATAAATGTTATTAGGATGGCAAAAAGTATGTGGTATGCAAATAGAATAGCTAATTCACAGGATAAAATTAAAGCCATATGGACAGTCATGAAGGAAGTGTCTGGTCAGCAGTACAAGTTCGATGATATGAAGTCACTTCATAGTAAAAATACTTCTGTTACTAGTAAATCAGATATATGTACAATATTTAACAATCACTTTCTGAACCTTGTTGGTGAATTAAATAAAAACTTAGTTTCTACAGGGAATCATATAACTCTTTGGGAAAATGCATTTACAAGACTTGAGTGTGAAATACTCCTCTGTGGTACTGAAAAGGGGGAGATGAGCCAATAATTAAATCACTGAAGACTAAGGACTCTCATGGATACGATGGAGTGCCTAGCAGAATATTAAAGTACTGTGCTGCATGTGTTAGCACTGTGCTTAGCCACATTTGTAATTTTTCCTTTAAGAGAGGTCAATTTCCTGAACAATTAAAGTACTCACTAATAAAGCCGCTAAACAATTTTAGACCTATTTCTATGCCATCTGTGTTTGCTAAAGTTATTGAAAAGGCTGTGAATGTAAGGATAATTGATGATTTTATTTCACATAATTTGCTATCAAATGGACAGTTTGGTTTTAGAAGTGGCTTAACAGCTGAAAATGCTACATTCTCTTTTTTCTATGAGGTGCTGGATGAATTAAACAAAAAGTTTAAGGTGTTAAATTACGTTGATCACAAAATATTGCTCCAGAAGTTGGACCATTACGGAATCTGGAGAGTAGCGCACAATTGGTTCACCTCTTAATTTAGCAACAGGTCACTGTTCACAGTGCTGAGAATGGCTACGATGTGGGGTCTGAGTGGGGCATGGTCAAATGGGAGTGTCCCAGGGATCAGTGCTGAAGCCACTCCTGTTTCCTATTTATATAAATGATATGCCTTCTAGTATTACAGGTGATTCTGAAATATTTCAGTTTGCTGATGACTCTAGCTTGGTAGTAAAGGATGTTGTGTGCAGCATTGGCACAGTTTCAAATAGTGCAGTTCGTGACATAAGTTCATTGTTTGCAGAAAATAAATTGACGCTAAATCACAGTAAAACTCAGTTTTTACATTTTCTAATACACAATTCAACAAAACCCAACATTTTAATTTCACAGAATGGGCATATGATTAGTCAAGCTGAACAGTTCAAATTTCTTGCCATTCAGAAAATAGCAAACTGTCGTAGAAAGCCCACGTTGAGGATCTTGTTTAAAGACTTAATGCTGCCATTTTTAATATTCGAACGGTATCTGAAGTAAGCGATCGTTCAACATGAAAATTAGTCTACTTTGCTTATCTTCATTTGCTTATGATGTATAGCATAAAATTTTGGGGTAACTCTTCCCATTCTTAAAGTATACGTACAGAAAGATGTGCTGTACACTGCTGCATCCATTTTCTATAAGCTACCACAAGAATACAAAAATCTTAGCATAATCCACATGCTTTCAAATTGAAGCAGAAGAGTTCCTCGTGGGTCACTCCTTGTATTCTGTAGAGGAGTTCCTTGAAAAATTAAGCTACTGTCGATTGTGTTTACATGAACTTATGGCTTGTCTTTTTTTGGGTTCATAAACATTTCATTTTATCTGTTATTACATTTATGTTGTAATTTCATGTACTGACACATTCCATGACCTAGGAGACTTGCTCCTCAATTTGGTCCTATGGAACTAGACATGTAAAATAAAAATAAATAAATAAAACAAGCTTTGCTGCTACATGTCTTATGTCCAAAACATCAACAACAAAAAATTACTTGGCTTGGGCCAAAAGATATTACAATGTCATCACCAATCTCTCTGATGGTGATTTGGCGATTTTCCAGAACCATTTTCTTTACTTCTTCCACATTGTCACCAGTAACCTATGTGCTAGGACATCCAGGGCAATCATCTCCTTCAATGTCTTCTCGACCCTCTTCAAAACGTTTATACCACTTGTGAACTCTTTGTCTTAGTCACCGTCGATTTGTCAAAAGACACAGTCAACATTCTGAACACGCTGCTGAATTTCATTCCATTTTTCACTCAAAATCTAATGCAAATTCCTTGATCCACCTTTTTTGAAAGTAAAAAATTTGCCAAGCACTCAAAAACACTTATAGCCTTTTCAGCTGTGAACAATAAACTAAACATTCACAACAGCCAAAAACTGGAAACACACATCAGGAACATGCATACCAACAATATAACAGAATTTGAAAACCAGGTGTATAAAGCCCACAAAATTATAAAAATTCTTGTTACTTTTTGATCACCACAAAGTTAAAAAATTCCCATTACTTTTCGATTACACTTCATATATTGGCAGTGTCTCTCCTTACGACAATTGCCCACAGCCGCTTCCTGCAGCTTTAGTACCTCTGACGTGTCCACACCTGTTCTATGTGAAGAATCCAAGTCGCTCTCAGATACAAAAACACTGCCACAAAAAATTCACTTCAACTTTTTTTGTGCACTACCACCAGCTTACAACCATTGCTTTAATACCTTGGACACTGACTCCACATCTAATCTCAGGTTCTTTATTTTCTGTCATATACTGATCTGTTAGTAAGTTCATTATAGAATTTTCATGCCTGGTGATCTGGTGGGAATGCACATGTGGAAACATTAAGGTCAGGCAAATGACTCCCAATCAGAACACATATTTCAATCTGCATTTAACCTAGCCTTCATTTCTCCATGATGTGACAATTCACTAGAATGACACATGGCTTGGTTTCCACATTTAAACCATGTATCGCTTTCTCCAGTAGGATTATAGGGGTACATTAGAGACATGAAAGCTGCTTAAGTGTCATCCAACAGGAAGACTTGCACCAGGTTGTAGAGTCACATAAAATTATTATTACAATAAAACTGAAAATTATCAAAACACATGTAATTGGAATGAAAAGTAATTTAATTTTTATATATGAATTAAGGTCTCCCTTAAGTCCAACTTGTTGAGAGATGAGTAATGGCATGAAATACAATGGAGACTGAGTGCCCTGTGACCACTATGGTAGATGTGAAAGCCCCACAAAATTCTGGAAACTATCAGCTGATAGGGCTCTGGTCAATCTATTTAGGCTTAGCAAGCCAGCAACAGATCAAGTATTGATTTTAAAACTCGGACAACCCTTGGAAAAGGGTGGGTCTAAAGAAAACAGACTTGGGTGTGAAAACGGATTAAGAATTGGAACAACAGCGAAAAGAGTAAAAAATACATTTTATGGAAAGAAGAAAAGTGGACATCTTACAATTTGGAGAGACAAGGTTGAGGGGGACAAGGAAGAAGAGAGCTGAGGAGAGGCTTTGAATTATACTGGAATGGAATGAGTAAGCAATAAGAGTGAAAGTAGAGATTGTCTTGAGAAATAGAGTTAATGAGGAAGTGACAAGATGATAAAATATCAGTCTTGATAGGGAGTTTTGAGATATTGCATACATGCTAAATAAGAAGGTTGCCCAATGCCAGAAAAATTGGACTTTTAGGAGAAAATAAGGTACAGCTAAATGGCCAGAACATAGCAACTGTAAGTGACCTGAATGTTTACATCAGCACAGAAACAAATGGATACTGGGAGATTTTGGGAAAGGAAAGGTGGGGTAACAAACTGTTGAAGAAAAAACACTATTTGATTTGTGCAAGAGAAACAGGTTAGTGATTGGCATTTCCTAATACAAAAAACAAGGAAGCCATATGGTAAGATGATTCAGCAGTGACTGGAGAAGGGCATCTGTTGAGGATTAAATAATGTTTGTCAGGAAGCTGAAGCAGCATGTTACTGATGTAAATCTGAAACCCTCAGAATACTTAGATAATGATTCCTGGCTACTAATGATGAATCTTAGGGCCATGATGGATAGAAGGGGACACATGGACAGGAGTGAAAATTGGATGTCTGGGAACTGGGAAGAGAAAGAAACCACAGAAAAGTATCAAACGATCTTGAGGAATGAGATTTTAAAAAGCTGTGTCACATAGAACGATAAGTGCTACATTACTATAATACAAATACGAGAAAATAAAACATGCCTTTAGGAATTAATTAGATAACAATAGCATGACTGTAGGCATATCTGAAAACATAAATCAGCATGTACATGAGTAGGTGCAAGGAGGGGGGGGGGGGGGGGGGGGGAGGGGGGAAATCTGTAGTGATGAATGCAAGGCTGGAAAACAATAAAATCACAGCAGAAAATGTTCAACAACTTCAGAAAATATAATGACAAGCACTGTCATTGAGAGATATGGCAAATGTCAATGAGTTCTAAGTGGTTATTCATTTCAGTTATAGCTACAAAAATATGAACATGATAATGGCAGGTTTAAGTCATTAGCTAGAACCCCTCTTTAAAGTTATAAAGCTTAAATTAAAAAATTTTGAAAGAGGCAAGGTGTCTACAGTATGATCAGATGTTACACATTGATTCGTAAGTTAAATGTCACATTCACCATGGTTTTGCATGCGATATACTACAGTACTGTGTGCCACAACATGAATTAGTGTCTGATGTGTATACGTACAGTGGTAATCATAAAATTGAGAGCGGAACTAAAAAAGTAATAAGGTAATGGTTAATCATTTATATTGAGGTCAGTAAATATTTTTATTGCGACAAGGTAATGTGGAAAATATTCTGTCATGGTTTATACCATGTCTCTTGGGCTGGTCTAGAGATAAACATCCATCCTCACCACTGCACCTATCAACTGCTCACTTTAAGAAGGCTATAAGCATGATGCCTGGTGGGAGAAGCTGTTTTGACAGAAGTCATAAGGTGGACCTATATTCAATTATTTCTGGTCACTATGCAAAGAGTGTCTTCATTGAAAGTATCAACAAAATTTAAACCATATCTTTAAATAACAGCATTCAACCACGTGATATTGTTCTAGTTGTTGAACGAAGTGTTTTGAGAGAACAAGCTCCATCTTCAGGCTAAGTGTGAAGGAACTACATTTTGAATTTTCCCCCATTAAAATATATCCAACATCATACCTTTGTACAACAGTCCATGAAACATTAGAAGCTCTCCTGTCATCATATTATAAACTTTAGCACTGTGCAAGGAAATTAAATAAACAGTCTTTCCTCACAAGAATATATCCAACATCCTGTCTTTGTTAACTGTCCCACAAATCATTACAGTTCTCCTGACTGCAAGAGACCTTTAAGGATTTACAAAAAACAGCATCAAACAAGGAAACCACACAGCAATCACATTTATCTAAGTTTTTATATTTATGAATATAATAGAGGGAAACATTCCACATGGGTCTTACACCAGAGGCAGTTACAAGGTAAGACCTGTCCCATGCACCCTCCCACCACCACCTACTCCAGTCCTGTAACCCGGAAGTTGTACACGATCAAAGGCAGAGCCACGTGTGAAAGCACCCACGTGATTTACCAACTGACATGCCTACACTGTGAAGCATTCTATGTGGGAATGACCAGCAACAAACTGTCTATTTGCATGAACGGACACAGGCAGACAGTGTTTGTTGGTAATGAGGATCACCCTGTGACAACATGCCTTGGTGCACGGCCAGCACATCTTGGCACAGTGTTACACCGTCCGGGTTATCTAGATACTTCCCACTGACACCAACATATCAGAACTCCGGAGATGGGAACTTGCCCTTCAATATATCCTCTCTTCCCGTTACCCACCTGGCCTAAACCTCCGCTAATTTCAAGTTGCCGCTCCTCGTACATCACTTGTCACTCAACAACATCTTTGCCTCTGTACTTCCGCCTCGACTGACATTTCTGCCTAAACTCTTTGCCTTTACAATGTCTGCTTGTGTCTGTATATGTGTGTGTGTGTGTGTGTGTGTGTGTGTGTGTGTGGGCGCGCGCGCGAGTATATACCTGTCCCTTTTTCCCCCTATGGTAAGTCTTTCCGCTCCCGGGATTGGAATGACTCCTTACCCTCTCCTTTAAAACCCACATCCTTTCGTCTTTCCCTCTCCCTCCCTCTTTCCTGACGAAGCAACCTTGGGTTGCGAAAGCCTGATATTTGTGTGTTTTTTATTGTCTCCTATCAACATACCAACGCTTTCGTTTGGTAAGTAACAGCATCTTTATTTTTAGATATATTTTTTTATTTATGGTATGTTAAGTTCAGAACTCAAGTATCAGTCCTCCCAAGCAATAGGATGTGACTCTCAAATATTCTCTAGAAAATTGACCTTTAAGTTCTCTAAGTGACTTAATTAACTGAAAGGAGGAGAATTTTCAAACGGGCCACATGGCTCTACAAGTAGTGCTAGAACTGGTAATCACTGGTTCAACTCATATTTCAGCCATTTTTCATTTTTTTTATTCAGTTCAAATGTCCATGTTATTTAACTATAAAATTCATCAAATTTGTGCTAGTTAACATGTATCTAATTACCATTTTCACGAAAAATGCAAGTCCTCTTAATTCTAAGTACATATGGCATGCAAAATTCTGGTTCATTGCAAATATCAATTCCTAGTTGCCAATCTACAAGGAGTACAACTTTGCTTCTGCCGTTTGCTGATAGGTGGCGACGGTAAGTAGCAGTCAAAAGAAACAGATCGCAGACATCAGGCAGTCATCTTGGACCTCAGTCAACATAACCTCGTTCAAACATGAGTCGATTTGTGTCTGCATCATAAAGTTGTTCTTGATTGAAAATGTCAGTTTTTACTGATTTGTTTCAATATGAAGAAAACAGCGGCTGAGTCTCATCGAATGCTCTCAAGTAGGTATGGTAAGGATGCTATTAGTGAAAGAACATGCTGCGAGTGGTTTCAACACTTCAAGAATGGTGATTTTAACGTCATAGAGTGGCATAGTGGTGGAAGAGAGAATGTTTTCGAAGACACAGAATTGGAGACATTGCTGAGTGAAGACTTGCGTCAAACTCAAGAAGAATTGGCACAATTAGTGGCACAGCAAGCCATTTCAAAATGTCTCAAGGCTATGGGCATGATTCACAAAGAAGGAACTTGGGTCCCATGTGAGCTGAAACCAAGAGATGCTGAACGGCATTTGTGTGTTTGTGAACAGTTGCTTCAGAGGCAAAAATGGAAGGGATTTCTGCATTGCATTGTGACCAGGGATGAAAAATGGGTTCATTACGATAACCTTAAATGCAAAAAATCGTGGGGATATCCCAGCCATGCTTCCACATCGACGGCCAAACCGAATATTCACGGCTCCAAGATCATGCTCTGCATTTAGTGGGAGCAGTGGCGTCATGTACTATGAGGTGTTAAAACCAAGTGAAACAATCACAGGTGCTTGTTACTGAATGCAATTAATGCAATTGAGCAGCGCATTAAAAGACAAACGGCTGCAATACAGTGAGAGGCTCGATAAAGTGATTTTGCAGCACGACAACGCTCGACCCCATATAGCAAAAGAGGTCAAAACATACTTGGAAACGTTAAAATGGGAAGTCCTAGCTCACCCGCCATATTCTCCACACACTATTTGAAACAGTTAACGCAGAACAGGGAACCAGCGATCATAAAGCAGTTACTGCATCGATGATTTCAGCCGTAAATAGAAATATTAAAAAAAGTAGGAAGATTTTTCTGTTTAGCAAAAGTGACAAAAAGCAGATTACAGAGTACCTGACGGCACAACACAAAAGTTTTCTCTCAAGTACAGATAGTGTTAAGGATCAGTGGACAAAGTTCAAAACCACCGTACAACATGCGTTAGATGAGTATGTGCCAAGCAAGATCACAAGAGATGGAAAAGAGCCACCGTGGTACAACAAACAAGTTAGGAAACTGCTGCGGAAGCAAAGGGAACTTCACAGCAAACATAAACATAGCCAAAGCCTTGCAGACAAACAAAAATTACGCGAAGCGAAATGTAATGTGAGGAGGGCTATGCGAGAGGCATTCAATGAATTCGAAAGTAAAGTTCTATGTACTGACTTGGCAGAAAATCCTAAGAAATTTTGGTCTTATGTCAAAGCGGCAGGTGGATCAAAACAAAATGTCCAGACACTCTGGGACCAAAATGGTACTGAAACAGAGGATGACAGACTAAAGGCCGAAATACTAAATGTCTTTTTCCAAAGCTGTTTCATAGAGGAAGACTGCACTGTAGTTCCTTCTCTAGATTGTCACACAGATGACAAAATGGTGGATAACGAAATAGACGACAGAGGGATAGAGAAACAATTAAAATCGCCCAAAAGAGGAAAGGCCGCTGGACCTGATGGGATACCAGTTCGATTTTACACAGAGTACGCGAAGGAACTTGCCCCCCTTCTTGCAGCGGTGTACCGCAGGTCTCTAGAAGAGCATAGCGTTCCAAAGGATTGGAAAAGGGCACAGGTCATCGCAGTTTTCAAGAAGGGACGTCGAGCAGATGTGCAGAACTATAGACCTATATCTCTAACGTCTATCAGTTGTAGAATTTTGGAACACGTATTATGTTCGAGTATAATGGCTTTTCTGGAAACTATAAATCTACTCTGTAGGAATCACTATGGGTTTCGAAAAAGACGATCGTGTGAAACCCAGCTCGTGCTATTCGTCCACGAGACTCAGAGGGCCATAGACATGGGTTCCCAGGTAGATGCTGTGTTTCTTGACATCCGCAAGGCGTTCAATACAGTTCCCCACAGTCGTTTAATGTACAAAGTAAAAGCATACGGACTATCAGAGCAATTGTGTGATTTGATTGAAGAGTTCCTAGATAACAGAATGCAGCATGTCATTCTCAATGGAGAGAAGTCTTCCGAAGTAAGAGTGATTTCAGGTGTGCCGCAGGGGATGTCATAGGACCGTTGCTATTCACAATACACATAAATGACCTTGTGGATGACATCAGAAGTTCACTGAGGCTTTTTGCAGATGATGCTGTGGTGTATCGAGAGGTTCTAACAATGGAAAATTGTACTGAAATGCAGGAGGATCTGCAGCGAATTGATGCATGGTGCAGGGAATGGCAATTGAATCTCAATGTAGACAAGTGTAATGTGCTGCGAATACATAGAAAGATAGATCCCTTATCATTTAGCTACAAAATAGCAGGTCAGCAACTGGAAGCAGTTAATTCCATAAATTATCTGGGAGTATGCATTAGGAGTGATTTAAAATGGAATGATCATATAAAGTTGATCGTTGGTAAAGCAGATGCCAGACTGAGATTCATTGGAAGAATCCTAAGGAAATGCAATCCGAAAACAAAGGAAGTAGGTTACAGTACGCTTGTTTGCCCATTGCTTGAATACTGCTCACCAGTGTGGAATCCGTACCAGATAGGGTTGATAGAAGAGATAGAGAAGATCCAACTGAGAGCAGCGCACTTCGTTACAGGATCATTTAGTAATCGCGAAAGCATCACGGAGATGATAGATAAACTCCGGTGGAAGACTCTGCAGGAGAGACGCTCAGTAGCTCGGTACGGGCTTTTGTTAAAGTTTCGAGAACATACATTCACCAAAGAGTCAAGCAGTATATTGCTCCCTCCTACGAATATCTCGCGAAGAGACCATGAGGATAAAATCAGAGAGATTAGAGCCCACACAGAAGCATACCGACAATCCTTCTCTCCACAAACAATACGAGACTGGAATAGAAGAGAGAACCGATAGAGGTACTCAGGGTACCCTCCGCCACATACCGTCAGGTGGCTTGCAGAGTATGGATGTAGATGCAGATGTAGATTGCTCCCTCTGACTATCATCTGCTGATATCAATGGCGCATGGCTTGGCTGACCAATACTTCCAATCTCATGAAGAAGTCGCAAATTGGATCGATTCATGGATCGCTTCAAAAGATGAACAATTTTTTCAATGCGGGATTCGTACACTGCCCAAGAGATGGGAGGAAGTAGGGGGCAGCGATGGAAAATACTTTGTATGATACATGTGTAACCAATTTGTTTCATTAGAGCCTCAAATGTTGGGGAAAAAACGGCAGAAGCAAAGTTGTACACCTTGTATAAAATACATTGCAAATTAAATTTTTGTGGCAAAAATGAAAAAAAAAAAAAAAAACCTGAGGTTTGAATTCAAATAGTCTTTATTTGGACTGCACCCATCGTTTTATACCACAGATATGGCCTCACAGAAGCCAGAGTGATAAGTGCCATAAAAACACAGAAAACAATTATAATTTTCATGCCATTGAACACAGCACACACTTGTTGCATTATTACAGTGACAATCTTTTTCAATATGTCATTCGGAAATCGAACTTCATTGAAGTTAAAAAAGATTTCTCTTTTATCAGAAGGTTCTGATGGGAACCATGCTTGCCTGATCATTTCACTGAAGATTGGAGAGGACAACTAGTGCTGAACAACTGAATAGCTTTTCATTCAGTTTTCTCTATCATTAACTTTGTGTCCTCATTCTGTCAGACAGGTGCAGATTTGCAGGTGCTTAATGAAGATTTTTACTCAGTAGTAAAAATACGCATCACAAGGTTGTACTAATGGTGTGCATTTTAGTGGAATTACTTGCACGATGCAAGTAAGCATATGCTTATCATTTCAAAAAACTTCATTGTACAACATGGGGTTGGTTTTTCCATCCCAAGAATCACTTGGCAAGAGAAACCTTTCCTCTAGTACATAAGGCAAGAATCAGTTAGCACGAGAAACGTTTCCTTTCGTAAATATGGTTTTAAAGTGTTGACTGAAAAACGGCCATGCAGATTTCTAGTCGACTTTCCTGATTTTGATGACACAACTGCAATGTTTCTGTACTTTCTGAGACATTGAACCATATGTCCAAATGAACCTGTGGTTTCTTGTACACATATAAAGATGAGGGACAACAGTTTTCCTGAGAGGGTGACAGAATAGTGTGCAGTATAGGAATGGGTGACTTTATTCATATTCAGCCTTGACACTAGCACCACCTTCAATCCTTTAGTCGGCAGAATTCTGTCAAAAGTTGAGTGGTACTGGCACCCTGAAAAACAAATAAAAGATAAATGAATAAACAAAAAACACTGCACACAAAAATCTGTACTTCGATTACTTACACCCGCCTCCAAAGCCTAATGGTTAGCACCACAGCCTTTGCTGCAGAAGGACTCAGGTCATCGATTTCTGGGACGTCCTAAGATTTTTCTGTGGTAGAGAGATACGGAACAGCATCTACTCAGCCTCAAGAGTCCAAATGAGGAATAAAGCAGTGGTGGCATGAACTGGAGATATCTACTGGCTGGAACGATTGGCGACATGCCGATCATGAGTCCCACAATCATATATTGCACTTCGTACTGCCTTGTACCCAACAGTCAGCCAGTCAGAACAGGCCTAATTCATGACAGGTGTTTTGTTTACTTAATTATGGGCAATAAAAAAATCAATGTTTTCAATAACTGTTTGGCCTGTATTAATGATGAGGTCAGGATCAAAGCTCGGTACAAGATCACAAGCCTGGATTCGAAAATCTTCACCAGCAGCCAGGATTTTGTCCATGTGTTCCTCTTTCCATTACAAATTATATGACCCCCCCCCCCCAAGTGCATTTGATGCCTCTTTCTGAACATCTGAACCTATCAGAAGTTTTAGATAAAAATTTTCAAATTGGCTTGCAGCAGTTAATGCTCACTCCTGCAAGTTCTGCTGGTAGTTCTGTCGAGCTTACTAAAATGACAAGTCCACAAACTCATTATCACATATTTGTCTATGAATCTAGTACTGCATTTACCTCTCAACTTGGATGCAATCTTCATAGAAAATGAAGTTAGATGTGTGTTAATTACCACATTTTTAAGAATTTTACATTTAAATTATGTTAAGTCTTCGAGGGGGGCAAAAAAAAAAAAAAAAAAAAAAAAAAAAAAAAAAAAAAAAACCGAAACAAAGACTCGAACCAGTGATGGAGCCACACAGCCCTTCAAAAACTGACCTGTCTTCACTGAATTAACATCACTCTGACAACTTTAAAGCTGATTTTCTTGAGAATTCTTCAGAGTCACATTGACTGCTTTTGGTGATTGATATTTCAGTTCTTAGCAACACACACCACAAATCCAAAAAATTACATAAATCTGACTGCCATGTAGTCACTTTGTAAGTACAACTGAGATTTGTTACTCATCACATCTTTAGACTGTTCTTTACTTTGCTTTAGCATGCTATCTACCTGAGCTTTCTCTGATGGAAGGAAGGAAAATTATGGTTTAACGTCCCATAAACAATGAGATCATTGCAGACAGGTCCGTCCCTGGTAGCTGAGCGGTCAGCGCGACGGAATGTCATACCTAACGGCCCGGGTTCGATTCCTGGCTGGGTCGGAGATTTTCTCCGCTCAGGGACTGGGTGTTGTGTTGTCCTTATCATCATCATTTCATCCCCATTGACACGCAAGTCACCAACATGGCCTCAACTCGAAAGACTTGCGCCAGGCAAACGGTCTACCCGACGGGAGGCCCTAGCCACACAGCATTTCCATTTCCACTACAAACAGAGCACAAGTTTATATTGTTTCAAGGATGAGGAAGGAAACTGGTCATGACCTGTCAAAGAAACCATCACAATATTTGACTGGAGTGATTTATGGAATCACAGAAAACAAACCAGGATGCCCAAATGCAGATATGAACTATCGTCACCCTAAATGCGAGATCTGTGTGTTAACCACTGAGCCATCTTGAAACTTCCTGGCAGATTAAAACTGTGTACCAGACCGAGACTCGAACTCGGGACCTTTGCCTTTCCGAGCTACCCAAGCACGACTCACGCCCCGTCCTCACAGCCTCACTTCTGCCAGTACCTCGTCTCCTCTGTGAGGACGGGGTGTGAGTCATGCTTGGGTAGCTCTATTGGTAGAGCACTTGCCCGTGAAAGGCAATGGTCCCGAGTTCGAGTCTCGGTCCAGCACACAGTTTTAATCTGCCAGGAAGTTTCATATCAGCGCACACTCCGCTGCAGAGTGAAAATCTCATACTGAGCAATCTTGCTTGGTTCCATGAAGCAGTGCCATTGTGGACAACAGGAACCTGCAGCCAGAGAGAGGAGCTTAAAGGTGCACTGTGCCACCTCACTTAGCTTGATAATTGGAAGTGAATGTTCACCACTAGTACACAAGATCTACAGGAAGTGTTTTTAATATAATTTGATGGCTCTGATTTAGTCCCATGAGACATTATAAAAAAGTTATTGAGAAAGGTAGAACCCTATGTTGGCTTAACACAACTGGGGTATGGCAGTTGCCTCAAAAGTTTGATACCACTGACTTTCTCCTCTAAAACAGCCATCCATCTCATCCACATGCAGTTCACTTCATAGCTGAGGTCTTATCCTTATCAGGAGTTTGGAACATCCTTGTGATCCAAAAAAACAATTTTTCCTGCTCTATAACAAACATAAAATACAACTATCACACTCAAAACTGTTTCTGAAGTATGCTCAAAGAAAAGCGACACCTTATTCTTTTTTTATCATTACGTAAAGAGTCACTTGGGAAATTTCATAGATTCTATAACAATTATTTGTCTCATCCTTTTATCTACTGATGGTTAAAAGACGACCATTGGATGGCCCAAAATGATTACGACACTGTGAAATGCTCATGTGTTTGTGTATTACAAACAAAAAGCCATTACTGGCAAAGTAAATGGCACTGGAGGGAGGGGCTTGAGGGATTCAGAGGGGGAGGGGGACACTATAGGCAACTGTTCTATACAGGACTTTGCAAACATAATCTGACAAATCATAGAACAGTAATATGATACTGCAGTGCCTGTGTTATTTCAAATTACGATGCAATGTTCCCTTGGACATGCATGCATGTCCAAAGGAACAGGCGCTGTGACGACTACAGACTTCACAAAATACATGAAATGTATTCACTGTTGCGAATATGGACAACTATCAGCTGTATAATAGAACGACTGCAATGAAAATTTGTGCCGGACCAGGACTCAACCCAGATTTCCCCCTTATTGCTAGTGGTCACCTTACCATTTGGCTATCCGAGTATGACTCATGGTCAGACCCAAATTTCAGTATGTCATCTACCATGTGTCTAAACCTGTACTCGTACATCCATTATGTATATTCCTGTAAAGGCGAGACATTTTACTTGAAAGCTGCTTGCATGGTTGTGGCAAATAAATATGAAGTTGCAGCGCCACTGTTATTTTGAATTACAATGAAATATTCATTTGGAAATTGTCCTCATTCCATTACACAGCTGATGGCTGTCCATATTCACAACTGTGAAAACATTTCATGTATTTTGTGATGGCTGTAGATGTCACAGTGCTTGTTCCTTTGGACATACAAGCATATCCGAAGGAACATTGCTTCGTAATAACGCAGGCACTGCAATATCACTATTATCTGCTGACACCAGCGAACGACTTTCAAGTAAAATGTCTCCTCTGTACAGGGATATACATAACGGATTTATGAGTACACATTGTAGACACATAGCTGATGACACATGGAAGTTTGGGTCTGGCCATGAGTTATGTTCGGATAGCCAAACAGTAAGGCGACCACTCGTAATAAGCAGGAAATCCGAGTTTGAATCCCAGTCCGACACAAATTTTCACTGTCATCAATCCATTATACAGCTGATGGTTATCCATATACACAAGTGGAAATAAATTTCATGTACAGAACAGTAAGATTGCCATGGTACATAGATACATCAGAATTAACAGTAATTTAGTATAACTGCAGTGCTCATATAAGATACTGTCAATTGTAACCAGAATGAAGTCTAGATCTGATATTAGGGTTGCCTATGAAATACAGCACTTATCACTGAAAGCACAGTTATTACGAACACCAACATACAGCCAGGACATAACCACCTCCTAGCTCGAGAGTGTAGCTATTTATACAGTTCGAATATTCTAGAATGCTGGTATTTATACATAGATCGAATATTCCAGAACATAAAAACATTACAACGTAAGATATTTCGAGAACTTACAATGTAAGATATTTCACGAACCTTCGTGAACTGATATGTACCAAATAACAAATAATTGTTGGTGGTATGGTTTGAACTGGTGATCCACAGCACACCCAGTTAGTGACACTAACCACTCCATCATCCTGCATGCAACAAAGCTAGTAGCAATGCTCCTGAAAAAACAGTGACCTCCAGCTGTTCACTCAAGCTGACTAGGTTTACTCATTGGCCCTCTGTATGGTAGGACTGGCAAATCTTCAATTTCCGTTCATGTTGTAACATCCTATTCACTATGATAATCATTGATGGTAGCCTCTCCCATTGAAGCTTTGCAATCGTCAAGTGGGTCTTCAGTTTCTTTGAACTTCCCATCACTGATCTACATCTCTGGACTGAGTGGGGTTTCATACAGAGGACATGGAAAAATCTCTGCATGTTTGCCTTCTTGGTGAAGTGTCATAATCCTTGACTTCAACATGACATCTGACAAGAGACATAGAACACAACACGACCCAAAGTAGCACTTTAGTAACTCTTCCGGTAGTCACGCTTCCTGCACTGGCATAAAAGTCTATAGCAAGTCTGCCGTGCTGTACCTCACTGGCCAGCGCTTGGCGTTGTAGCACACTCAGTCTTTTTCCTGGGAGTCCGGGGTCCGTAGCCAAGGCAGCTGCCTTGCTCCACCAGTCCTGACGGTGAATTGTTTCATGTAGTCATCCTGACTATTGTTTGGCTGAAATGGGAGAAGTGAATCCATTGTCGTTTTGGACTTGCAACTGTAGAAGAGAAAGAAAGGTAAGAAGCCAGCTGCATCTTGCTTCACTTTGTTGTATGCAAATGTCACGATGGGCAGTATTGTATCTCAGTCAGTGTTCGATATCAATGGACCTCGAGAGCGTATCTACGAATGCCTTGCTAATGTGTTCTGTGATGCTATTCATGTCTAAATTGTAGGCAGTTGTCACCCTGTGGGTGATGACGCAGTGTAAAATTACCTCTGATACTAGTCTTATATCGAAAACTTTTCAAACAATCAGAGGACATCACAAGACTGCTCTGTGTTTTAAAATGATATCTTCTACAAGGAACTTGGCAATTTCATGAGCCCCGGCTGTCTGCACAGCTTTGGTGACAGCAAAGTAGGTGAGGTAGTCAGTGAAGACTACTGTCCATTGATTCCTGTTTGTCAATTCTCAATAACCCAATAACCCAATTCCAATTTGGTGGAATGGTGCTGCTGAAGACAGACTGCGACAAGTGCTTCCATCACTGTCATTTCTACAACTACATCTACATCCACACTCTGCAAGCCACCTGACGGTGTGTGGCAGAGGGTACCTTGGGTATCTCTATCAGTTCTCCCTTCTATGCCAGTCTCGTATTGTTCGTGGAAAGAATGATTGTCGGTGTGCCTCTGTGTGGGCTCTAATCTCTCTGATTTTATCCTCATGGTCTCTTCGCAAGATATATGTAGGGGGGAGCAATATACTGCTTGACCCCTCGGTGAAGGTATGTTCTCGAAACTTCAACAAAAGCCCGTACCGAGCTACTGAGCGTCTCTCCTGCAGAGTCTTCCACTGGAGTTTATCTATCATCTCCGTGATGCTTTCGCGATTTCTAAATGATCCTGTAATGAAGCGCGCTGCTCTCCATTGGATCTTCTCTATCTCTTCTATCAACCCTATCTGGTACGGATCCCACACTGCTGAGCAGTATTCAAGCAGTGGGTGAACAAGCGTACTGTAATCTACTTCCTTTGTTTTCGGATTGCATTTTCTTAAGATTCTTCCAATGAATCTCAGTCTGGCATCTGCTTTACCGATGATCAACTTTATATGATCATTCCATTTTAAATCACTCCTAATGCATACTCCCAGATAATTTATGGAATTAACTGCTTCCAGTTGCTGACCTGCTATATTGTAGCTAAATGATAAGGGATCTTTCTTTTTCTGTATTCGCAGCACATTACACTTGTCTACATTGAGATTCAATTGCCATTGCCATTGCCATTCCCTGCATCACGCATCAATTCGCTGCAGATCCTTCTGCATTTCAGTACAATTTTCCATTGTTACAACTTCTTGATATACCACAGCATCATCCGCAAAAAGCCTCAGTGAACTTCTGATGTCATCTACAAGGTCATTTATGTATATTGTGAATAGCAACGGTCCTACGACACTCCACTGCAGCACACCTGAAATCACTCTTACTTCGGAAGACTTCTCTCCATTGAGAATGACATGCTGCATTCTGTTATCTAGGAACTCTTCAATCCAATCACACAATTGCTCTGAGAGTCCATATGCTCTTACTTTGTTCATTAAACGACTGTGGGGAACTGTGTCGAACGCCTTGCGGATGTCAAGAAACACGGCATCTACCTGGGAACCCGTGTCTATGGCCCTCTGAGTCTCGTGGACGAATAGCGCGAGCTGGGTTTCACACAATCGTCTTTTTCGAAACCCATGCTGATTCCTACAGAGTAGATTTCTAGTCTCCAGAAAAGTCATTATACTCGAACATAATACGTGTTCCAAAAATCTACAACTGATAGACGTTAGAGATATAGGTCTATAATTCTGCACATCTGTTAGACGTCCCTTCTTACAGTGGCTCACACAGTGGCTAGAAAATTGATAGAGACCTGGCCAGTGATACCTGAATCTGATTCTGCCTTTAGTCTTCACAAGTTCCAGGTGACCAGATGTTGGAACATCAAGGAAATACTTCAAGATAGCTGTCCACAGGTAACCTGGGATGGCAAGCAGCCATTTTGTCCCACTGGATCATAGTTCTCTTACACAATGCTCTGTTTATCAACTGGAATTCTCCTTTGGTCAGTTCCTCTTCCTTCAAGGCTTCTACGAGGGTGATTTGAAAAGTTCTCAGACTCACCATGAGAGGTCAGTGCTAGCGCAATGAGTTGTTCACGTAATATTCATTGTACTGTTGCCTGTACACACGTGCCACATCAGTGCTCTTGGAAGAGAGCTGTGGTGGTACGTGGCTCTGTTGTTGTTCCTGTGTAGTGATATGTGAAGAAGGAAAAAAAAAATCAGGTTTGAGCAGTGATTAAGTACTTCGTAAAGAAAGGTATGAAAGCAAAGGACATTAATGCCGATTTCCAGACTACATTCGAGGACTCTGCTCCTTCATATTCAACTGCTGCCAAGTGGACAAATAAATTTAAATTTGGTTGGGAGAGCTTAGATGATTATCTGCGCATTGGTCGGCCAAGATGTGTCACTACTCCAGAAATCATTACAAAAAGTGCACAAAATGGTCATGAAGGATCGGCAATTCAAAATGCTTGAAATTGCTCACGCCTGCCAGATGTCATCTGAAAGGGTGTATCACATTTTAAGTGAAGAATTAAACATGAAAAAAAGTATCTGCAAGATGGGTGCCGCGACTCTTGATGATGAATCAAAAACGCATGAGAATGGACATATCAGAATAAAAGGAGAAACGAACAAGATTTTTTGTGCCAGTTTGTGACCACAGATGAAACTTGGGTACACTACTATACCCAAGGGACAAAACAACATTCAAAGCAATGAAAACATGCTGATTCTCTGCCACCAAAGAAAGCAAAGACAATTCCTTCAGCGGGAAATGTCATGGTGTCATGGCATCAGTGTTCTGGGATGCGAAGGGGATTCTGTTCGTAGAGTACCTCCTCACTGAGCAAACAACTACTGGAGAATACTACGCCAAACTCCTGGACAGATTGCAACAAAAGATATGCGGAAAAAGGCCAGGTTTAGCAAGGAAGAACGTTACATTCCATCAAGACAATGTGCGCCCATACAATTGCCGTCACCATGACAAAATTACATGAATTAAGGTATAAATTGTTGACACACCCACCCTATTCACCTGATATGGCTTCATCAGTCTTCCATCTCTTACCAAAATTGAAAATTTTTCTTGGTGGACAAAGATTCACTTCAAACCAAGAATTGATAGCTGGAGTTGACAATTATTTTGCAGGCTGGGGGAAACTTATTTTCAAGATGGCATCAAGGCACTGGAACATCATTGGACCAACTGCATTAATCGGCAGAGAGACTCCATTGAAATATAAAAGATGTTTCGGTGATGTAAGTACTTTTTTGCTATTCCATTCCAAGAACTTTTCAAACTACCCTCGTATGACTTTCAGCAGTGAATCTTCCTGTATTCAGCAGTAATGTTATTTAATGTGGCGATGACCGAGACTTCATCCACACAGCTGTGCTTCACTTAAGGACTCCTTAAAAGGCAGTCGGTGCCCTTTTGTTCATGTTTGCTTTTGTATACCACTGTGATGTCACATTCTTGAAGCATCAGCACCTATCTTGCTGGTCGGCCTGAGGGATCCTCCAGGCTAGTCACCCAACACAGAGAATGGCTGTCCATAAAAACAGTGAATGGTTGTGAAATAAATACAACCAGAATTTGTTGATTGTCCAATCAACTACAAGGCACTCTTTATTGATTGCAGAGTAGTTCATATCAAACTGAGAGATTACTATGGAAGCATAAGCTATAACCTTTTTAGCACTTTTCTAATTTTGCACTAAAACTGCACCTATCCCGTAACTGGGACAATGTTGGGATTGGGACAATATTAGCACCTCCTGAAAGATTTTTCTTGTGCCTCACTCCAGCAAAATTTGGCATCTCCCTGCAATAGTTCATGCAAGGGATGTGCCTTGGTATACAAGTCCTTTATGAATTGTCAGCAGTAAGAGCGTATTCTGAGGAAACTTCTCAATCACAATGTGTGGAGGAGTCAGAAAATCTGTGACTACTCTGGATTAGGATGGACTCCATCGCCAATCACTAGATAACCCAATATTTTTATTTCTTGGAGGACGAGGAGGCACTTTTTGGATTCAGGTGGAGGCCTATGGTCGCAAGACACTTCAACATGGTTGTCAGCAGATTAGATATTCTTCAAACATCTGTGTGTGTGTGTGTGTGTGTGTGTGTGTGTGTGTGTGTGTGTGTGTGTGTGTGCGCGTGTGTGCGTGTGTGTGAATGAGAGAGAGAGAGAAAGAGAGGGGGGGGGGGGGGGAAGGACATGTCACCTAGACAGGCATCGATTAAAGATATCGAAGTAGTTCGTCCACCATACATTTGAAGGTGGCCGGAGCACCACACAGTCCTAATGGCATAACTCTGAACTCATACAGTTTGTCAGGAGTTATGAAGGCAATCTTTTCCCAGTCAGTCCCATCAACCTCAATTTGCTAGCAGCCTGTCTTCATGTCCACAGCAGAGGAATACTTGACTTCACTCAAGAAGTCTAAGGCATCAGCAGTGTGCAACAATGGATAAATACCTTTATTCGTAATTTTGTTCAGTCATCAGTGATCAATGTACAAATACCATGTGCTGTCCTTCTCCTTCCCATGGACCACTGGGAAGACTCAAGGACTCTCTGAAGAGTCGATGCTGTCACCTTGAAGCATCATGTCCGTCTACTCACAGATTACCCACTGTTCAGCCGGCAACACAATAAATGGACACAGGCTAATTGGTGGACGACACAGTATTTTACAGTGGGCCGCCTGATATGCCTTTTCTCCAATCTGGATTTGAAAGCACGTGAAAAGTGTCACAAAATGGGTATTAGTTGTCAACATTGTACTTTGGCCAGAACAGATACTATTGGCAGTTCGAAAGTAGCTTCCTTCCTTGCGTTGCTTGAAGACGTAGCAGAGCACAAATCTTCATCAATAACACTACCAAGCTGCACTTCCTGGACTGGTTCAGCTGTTCCTGTGCACATGTCGTAGGGAGAATTGTGGCTGCTGGTGGCAATCAGTGATCCAAACTTTTCCTTGACCAGCGACAATGCTTATGCTTGTCGGTGCCATGTACATTCCAATTGACAAAACTTCAAAGTTTAAATGGGCACCTCAATCTTGGCTGGTACTCATCTTGTTGATGATTGTGGGATAACGTCTTCAACAGCACACAACTATCCAGACCAATCTTTGTTATGTGTGCTTGTTGGAATAGTTTCATCAATCTAGAGCACTGATCTTTGACTGTCTTATGACTGCTTGTGATGCTTGTAAAAACTCCCACTCAAGAGCAACACCATGGCTACAATCTTTCAAAATGACAAATTTTAAGGGCTATGTTCTGTCATTGATAGTTTTTCTTGCAATACATGTCCCTATTGGCTTGATGTATTTCCCATTTGAAACCTTCAGTGCCATTACTTTTGTATCAGAGGACATAGTTCTTCTCTAGCTGGTGACAATAAGTGCTTGACATTACAGAAAAAGAAGCCGCCAAGTTAACTAGGCCCAGACAGGTTGGCCATCGATGACAATGTAAATGAGATTTCCTGTCATCTTGGTAACTGTCATCCTCATCAGATTTTCATCTCCATTGATTGTCACTTGCAACCAGAGGGATGGAGACATTACAGAAATTATAGACTAGCATCATTTAACATGGCAAAAGGAAGTGTTGTGTAACATATGTGAAACTTGGATACAAAGTCAAAAATACTGAAACAAAAAGTTTTTGTCTAACACAGCACCTAGAAACTTGTACTTGTGAGTTGTTACTGCAGAACACTTCCCTGGTAATTGTAACTGTCAGCAGATCACCTGTAGCAAAACTTTCAGCTATTTATGAGAAATCTAGATGCATTATCGAGTTACTTGTAGACAAGAAGAAACAGTAAGGAGTTTGTGGAGATTTCAATGAGTAAGGGGTAGACAAATGAAAATGAGACAGATTCTTCAAGACTCCAACAATATGGAAATCACGTGAGAAGAGACTAGGACTGTATGGGAGATGTGTAAGGGCTTCCCAGTGAAACATGTACAGTGTACCCTAAACAACCTTGGCTACATGTGGGTGGGCATTATTCTGCAACAGAATGATGATGTCTGGCGATATTTCTTGGCGTTTGGACTTGATGACGAGCTTCAATTTTTGCAAAGTGTCCATTTCTGCAGTGTACTTGAAACACCCATGTGATAGCAAAAATTGAAGCATATCATCAGGTCCAAACACCCAGGAATGTCGCTAGATGGCATCATTCTGCTGCAGAATAATGCCCACCCACATGCTGCCAAAGATTTTGCTGGGAAGTCCTTACAAATCCTCCATACAGTCATAAACTGTCCCCATACAACGTTCTTATTTTTGGAGCCCTTAAGAAAGACATACTTGATGGTCAAATTGCCTTGAACAAAGAGGTGCATGCCTGGGTGCAATCATGGTTCTGTAGGCAACTGCAAACTTTTTGCATGAAGACACTGACCGTCTCGTCTCATGATGGGGTAAATACGAGGGTAAGTCAATTATTATCCACAATTTAGTTATATTTTTGTTTATTTTGGTAGTATTGCAGTTTTACATTGATGACACATGCTTTGTTCATTTGTTGCTATATGTTTGCAATTTTCAAGCTACTAGGTTAGTTTCGTTATCACTGCCGTGCTGTTCATCATGGCTACTCCACTGTCTATTTGCACCAAAGAGGAGCAACGGAACGCGTATCAGGGGCCGAAATTCATCGAAGACTTTCGGTACAGTATGGGAACAGTGTTTTGCCACAACAGAGTGTCTATGAATGGATTGAAAAATTTCGAAATGGTCACACAAGCGTTACGCACAATGAAGGAACCGGACGACTGTTTACCACCACAAATGAAGAAAGCATTGAGTGTTCACGTGAAATGATTCTCTTAGACAGATGATTAATTACTGATGAAGTGGCACATCGTCTGCAAATTAGTCACGGTTCTGCCTATGAAATCATCCACAACAGACTTCGGTTTCATAAAGTTTGTGCAAGATGGGTCCCAGAACAATCACACAGTTGCATGAACAAATGCACTTGGACATCTGCAAAAAACATTTGGATCGCTATGGTAACAAAGGGGACAACTTCTTAGACAGGATCATTACTAGTGATGAAACACAGATCCATCATTACGAGCTGGAGAGTAAATGGCAGAGTATGGAATGGAAACATCCAAATTCGCCATGCAAGAAAAAGTTCAAGACCCAACCGTCTGCAGGAAAACTGATGCTTATGTGTTTTTTTTTGTTTTTTTTTTTTTGTTGAGATGCACAAGGTCCAATATTGGAACATTATGGGTAAAGGGTCACAACAATAAACAATGTATGTTAAAGTGAAATGCTTACTGCCAGGCTAAAACCTGCAATTCAAAGCAAAAGCCGAGGTTTGCTGTCAAAAGCTGTGGTGGTGTTGCATGACAATGCTCGTCCACATACTGCTGGCCACACTGTTGAAATGTTCCAGAAACTCATCCTCCATATAGTCCAAATCTTGCCTCTTCTGACTATCACTTGCTTGGTCCACTCAAACAGGCATTAAGGGGCAGTCGATTTGCCTTGGACGAAGCACTGAAAGAAGCGGTGCATTCCTGGCTCGCAGCTCAAATGAGGACCTTCTTTTATGAGTGCATCAGGAATCTTGTACAACGATGGACCAAGTGCGTTGAAATGCAAGGACTCTATGTCAAAAAATTATGTTCTTGTAAGTTTCCTATTTGATTGCAATAAAATTTTATAGCTGCTTTGCAGATAATAATTGACTTACCCTCATATATTAACAGTCATTGTGATTACTTTTGATATAATTTGTAATTTACTTATGTTTTTTCCTTCTCTCTCATTTTCATCTGACTACCCCATGTACTTACTTACTTACTCACTTTTACTGCCTTAGCCCCACAAACCAAAGTCTGGTTTTGGCCTCCACAGTATTCTGTCTTTGGTGTCTTGTTTCCTTGCTCCTAGTACCTGGATATCCTTGGCAACCTGGTCTCTCCAGCTCATTTTCAGCCTGCCTATAGGTCTTCGTCCTTCCAGTTTACTCTCCGAGACTCCTCTCAGCAAAGATCCCTGCTCTCTTCTATAGACATGGCCGGCCCATCTTAGTCGTCTTGTCTTGGCTTTCGCAACTAAATCTGGTTCATTGTATACTTCCCTGAGTTCCATGTTCTTCCTTCTTTGTCATTCTCCTCCCTCATAGATTGGTCCAAATATCTTTTGCAGGATATTATTTTCAATAACTTTTATCTTTCTCTCCATGTATTTATCTATTCTGCATATTTCTGCCCCACATAGTAATGGTGGTCTGATATTCCCTCCCCCCCCCCCCCCCCCCCAAATTGTATTGACCAATTAGTATCATGTTAACAACTTCATTTCCTCTTCTTCCTTTGTTATTGTTTCCTATTTTTCCAGTATTCCCTCATTTTCTCCCCAAGAAGTCTCTTCCTTTCTTCTGCCCATGTTGTTCACAATTTTTTTATTTCTTATGCTCTGATTATGGTTTTATATATTCTTCCTTTGGTTCCTCTTGAAAAATTTTTAGATGACAGTAGTTTGCTGAGTGTGTATGATGCTCTGGATGCAGCTTTGATGCTTGCCTCTATTTCATGCTTTTCATTATTTACGACTGCCACATACAGATTTCATAATAGATATAGACAAGAAAAATGAACTGTAGTTATTACTTGGGTGTTTCAATCAAATTGCAGTAGTCAACATTCCAACTCATGTGCAGTAAAATAGTAGAACACTGATAACATTTTTACAGATAGTGCTCAGGATGAGACAATTAATGTGTATCTAACTGTTACGGACTATCTATGATGCACAATTAATGAAAATAAGCAATATAGAAGCTCACAGCCTTGAGACACGTTCATACAAAGCAGTGAGGCTTGTTAATAAGAACAGTATACAAAATGGCAAGTTCAATTTATTCCAGTGTACATTTATGTCAGTAATTCAATGTTGCTCTCATAAAAGCTTATGCAGAAGATCTGTTAAAAAAGCAAGTGAGCCATGGATAACTAAGGGAACTGAAACATAATAAAAGAGGAAGACAGAAATTTATAAAAAGGTCAGAATAAATCAAGAATCAGCATTACTTGCATACTAGAAAAATACTTTAATATTTTAACGGAACTCGTTAAAATGTGAAGAAGTATGTGTGTCCTAACAAAAATTAATAATGCAGATAATAACACTAAAACTATGTAACATATTTTCAAATGGGAGACAGGACAGCTAGTCAGTATACACGATACCACAGCAGTTACACTAAATAACAATGTTGTGACAGATAATTTAGGTGTTGCAAATATGTAGTAGCAAAAATAAGATTAAATGGCTAAGTTGAAGACACAAAAGAGTATACTTAAAATGTCATTCCACAAAGCTTTTAGCAATTATAGTAGCACCAACAATCTTCACTGAAATTAATAGACCTACAGAAATTCTAGAAAGCAAATTTTATATAGTGTTAATGGAATTCCAAATAAAATTCTTAAAAGTTGTTCTAACTCAGTAACGTCCTTAATGATATATGTAATGTATCACTGGCACAGACAGATTAAAATATGTAATTGTTGAATCTCTTTATAAGGAAGGTGACAAGAAAGACTTCAATAATTATTGATAAATATTCTTAATGAGATTTTTTTTCAAAATGATTAATGGAAAATCTCATATAAGATGTGAAACAAATACTGACAAAGAGATAGAGGGGCTGGCCAGTACTTACCTCAGCTCAGTACAGCCGATAGATACACATAAAACAGAACTGAAAATTTACATTCCTAGCTTTCGGAACTTTGTTCCTTCATCAGGGAGGAGAGAGGGGAAAAAAGGGAAGAACGGAAAGTGGATTCAGTTACTCACAACCCAGGTTATGAAGCAACAGGGAAAGGTAAACAGGGAGGGTAGCAAGGATGGAGGCATGGTTGTCAGAGGGAAGCCAAAGATATTCTACTGTAAGTACTGTGCCAGCTTCAAACCAAAGAGGATGCATACAGAAGTAAAGAGGTATATAGTATAAAGATAAACACAACTATGTAGGATGAAAAGATGCGTGAATGGCTAAAGAGGAAAGGGAAAGAGGAGAAGACTGAAGAGTGAATGCGAGTGAGGTTGTTTAACGTAGGTTCAGTCCAGGGGGATGGCGGGATGAAAGGTTGTGTTGGAGTGCAAGTTCCCATCTCCGCAGTTCAGAGGGACTGGTGCTGGGCGGGAGAAGCCAAATGGCACATACGGTGTAGCAGGTTCCTAGGTCCCTAGAATTATGCTGGAGGGCATGCTCCGCTACTGGGTATTGGGCATCTCCTAGGCGGGCAGTTCGTCTGTGTCCGTTCATGCGCTCAGCCAGTTTAGTTGTTGTCATGCCGATGTAAAAGGCTGTGCAGTGCAGGCATGTCAGTTGATAAATGACATGTGTAGTTTCACACGTAGCCCTGCCTTGAATTGTGTATGTTTTACCAGTAGCGGGGCTGGAGTAGGTGGTTGTGGGGGGATGCATGGGGCAGGTTTTGCAGCGGGATCGGTTACAGGGGTAGGAACCGCTGGGTAGACAAGGTAGTCTGGGAATATTGTAGGGTTTAACAAGGATGTTACGGAGGTTAGGGGGGCGACGAAAGGCAACTCTGGGTGGTGTGGGGAGAATTTTGTCAAGGGATGATCTCATTTCAGGGGTTGACTTGAGAAAGTCATATCCCTGGTGGAGTAATTTGTTGATGTTTTCGAGGCCAGGATAATATTGGGTGACAAGGGGGTTGCTTCTATGTGGTCTGGGGGTAGGAACATTGTTGTTGGACGGGGAGGAATGTATTGCTCGTGAAATCTGTTTGTGGACAAGGTCTGCAGGATAGTTGCGGGAGAGGAAAGCACTGGTCAGGTTATTGGTGTAATTGTTGAGGGATTCGTCACTGGAGCAGATACGTTTGCCACGAATACCTAGGCTGTAGGGAAGGGAGCGTTTGATGTGGAAAGGATGGCAGCTATCAAAGTGAAGGTACTGTTGTTTGTTTGTGGGTTTGATATGGACAGAGGTGTGAATGTAAGCTTCAACAAGATGAAGGTCAACATACAGGAAGGTGGCTTGGGTTTTGGAGAAGGACCAGGTGAAATTCAGATTCGAAAAGGAGTTGAGGTTATGGAGGAAATTAAGGAGTGTTTCTTCACCATGAGTCCAGCCCACAAAGATGTCATCTATAAACCTATACCAGGCCAGGGGAAGCAGCTGTTGGGTCTTCAGGAAAGCCTCCTCCATGCGGCCCATGAAGAGGCTGGCATAGGAGGGAGCCATCCTGGTTCCCATGGCCATTCCCCTGATTTGTTTGTAGGTCTGGCCTTCAAAAGTGAAGTAATTATGGGTGAGGATGAAGTTGGTAAGTGTGATAAGGAACGAGGTTCTTGGAAGATCTTCGGGTGGGCGTTGGGAGAGGTAGTGCTCAAGGGCAGAGAGACCATGGGTATGTGGGATGTTTGTGTAAAGGGATGTAGCATCTATGGTGACAAGAAAGGTTTCAGGTGGGAGAGGAGTGGGAATGGATTTGAGGCGTTCTAGGAAGTGGTTTGTGTCTTTGATGTAGGATGGGAGTCTGCGGGTGATAGGTTGTAGGTGCTGGTCTACCAGAGCTGAGGTACGTTCGGTTGGGGGTTTGAAGCCTGCTACAATGGGACGGCCAGGATGGTTCTCTCTGTGGATTTTGGGTAATAGGTAGAAGGTAGGGGTACGTGGCTCAGGTGGAGTGAGTAAGTCTATGGAAGTGCTCAAGGGCAGAGAGACCATGGGTATGTGGGATGTTTGTGTAAAGGGATGTAGCATCTACGGTGACTCCTTAATTTCCTCCTCTGATTCACCCGGAACCTCAACTGGAAATATCACTTCACTACCCAAACACAGCCCCCAAATACTAGACCCAGTGTTGAACCCTGTCTAGAACAGTTCCTACTGCCTTCTCAAAGGGATCCTCCTCCCCTCCCCCAAAACCATCCCTTGCAGACATTTCAGGAATTCCTCACATCCAGTGTTGCCTCCCAGTCCTTATTGAAGAACATCCCGACAACCCCCAACATCACCCCAGCTGAATCCCGTGCCATTAAGGAGCTGAAAATAGACCGCTCTATTGTCATCCTCCCGGCGGATAAATGCTCCACAACTGTCGTACTTGACCGTGTGGAGTATGTGGCAGAAGGACTGCGTCAACTCTCTGACACCTCAACCTACAAAGCTGTTACCCAGGATCCCATTCCCTCCATCCAGACTGAGCTGCAAAAAATCCTAAAAATCCAAGGTCCCTCACAAGGCCTCACAACGGCTTCCATAAACTTACTCACTCCACCTGAGCCACGTACCCCTACCTTCTACCTATTACCCAAAATCCACAAAGAGAACCATCCTGGCCGTCCCACTGTAGCAGGCTTCAAATCCCCAACCGAACGTATCTCAGCTCTGGTAGACCAGCACCTACAACCTATCACCCGCAGACTCCCATCCTACATCAAAGACACAAACCACTTCCTAGAACGCCTCAAATCCATTCCCACTCCTCTCCCACTGAAACTTTTCTTGTCACCATAGATGCTACATCCCTTTACACAAACATCCCACATACCCATGGTCTCTCTGCCCTTGAGCACTACCTCTCCCAACGCCCACCCGAAGATCATCCAAAAACCTCGTTCCTTATCACACTTACCAACTTCATCCTCACCCATAATTACTTCACTTTTGAAGGCCAGACCTACAAACAAATCAGGGGAACGGCCATGGGAACCAGGATGGCTCCCTCCTATGCCAGCCTCTTCATGGGCCGCATGGAGGAGGCTTTCCTGAAGACCCAACAGCTGCTTCCCCTGGCCTGGTATAGGTTTATAGATGACATCTTTGTGGTCTGGACTCATGGTGAAGAAACACTCCTTAATTTCCTCCATAATCTCGACTCCTTTTCGAATCTGAATTTCACCTGGTCCTTCTCCAAAACCCAAGCCACCTTCCTGGATGTTGACCTTCATCTTGTTGAAGCTCACATTCACACCTCTGTCCATATCAAACCCACAAACAAACAACAGTACCTTCACTTTGATAGCTGCCATCCTTTCCACATCAAACACTCCCTTCCCTACAGCCTAGGTATTCGTGGCAAACGTATCTGCTCCAGTGACGAATCCCTCAACAATTACACCAATAACCTGACCAGTGCTTTCCTCTCCCGCAACTATCCTGCAGACCTTGTCCACAAACAGATTTCACGAGCAATACATTCCTCCCCATCCAACAACAATGTTCCTACCCCCAGACCACATAGAAGCATCCCCCTTGTCACCCAATATTAACCTGGCCTCGAAAACATCAACAAATTACTCCACCAGGGATATGACTTTCTCAAGTCAACCCCTGAAATGAGATCATCCCTTGACAAAATTCTCCCCACACCACCCAGAGTTGCCTTTCGTCGCCCCCCTAATCTCCGTAACATCCTTGTTAAACCCTACAATATTCCCAGACTACCTTCTCTACCCAGCGGTTCCTACCCCTGTAACCGATCCCGCTGCAAAACCTGCCCCATGCATCCCCCCACAACCACCTACTCCAGCCCCGCTACTGGTAAGACATACACAATTCAAGGCAGGGCTACGTGTGAAACTACACATGTCATTTATCAACTGACATGCCTGCACTGCACAGCCTTTTACATCGGCATGACAACAACTAAACTGGCTGAGCGCATGAACGGACACAGACGAACTGCCCGCCTAGGAGATGCCCAATACCCAGTAGCGGAGCATGCCCTCCAGCATAATTCTAGGGACCTAGGAACCTGCTACACCGTATGTGCCATTTGGCTTCTCCCGCCCAGCACTAGTCCCTCTGAACTGCGGAGATGGGAACTTGCACTCCAACACATCCTTTCATCCCGCCATCCCCCTGGATTGAACCTACATTAAACAACCTCACTCCCATTCACTCTTCAGTCTTCTCCTCTTTCCCTTTCCTCTTTAGCCATTCACGCATCTTTTCATCCTACATAGTTGTGTTTATCTTTATACTATATACCTCTTTACTTCTGTATGCATCCTCTTTGGTTTGAAGCTGGCACAGTACTTACAGTAGAATATCTTTGGCTTCCCTCTGACAACCATGCCTCCATCCTTGCTACCCTCCCTGTTTACTTTCCCTGTTGCTTCATAACCTGGGTTGTGAGTAACTGAATCCACTATCCCTTCTTCCCTTTTTACCCCTCTCTCCTCCCTGATGAAGGAACAAAGTTCCGAAAGCTAGGAATGTAAATTTTCAGTTCTGTTTTATGTGTATCTATCGGCTGTACTGAGCTGAGGTAAGTACTGGCCAGCCCCTCTATCTCTTTGTTAGTATGAGATTTTTTTTCCTATCATATTCGAAAAAGTTATGTAAACAAGAGTAGTCTCACATTTAAGCACAAATAATTTACTTAGAACATCACAGTTGGGATTCCAGAAGGGTTCCCCACTGAGAATGCTGTTTATACACTCACTCACTAAATATTAAAAGCCTTAGGTAATAAAATATTGCCAGCTGGTATTTTTTACGATCTTTCCAAACCATCTGTGTAGATCATATTACACTCATACAAAACCACAAGTTTTATGGAATTGATGGCTGCATGCATAGCTGGATTGAATTGTACTTAACAAACAGAATGCAAAAAGTCATGAGTATTAATTCAAATCATGCTGAAAAGGTAGAAAATTTTAATGATAGGGAGAAAGCAGAAAAGTGTCCTACAGGGTTCAATTTTGGGTCTATTCCTGTTCCTTATATATCTGAATGACCTTCCACTCTACATTCAAAATGCAGAATTTGTATATTCACAGATGACAGTTGAGTCAGCATAAGTTGGCCCCTGACAGTTGCAGTGGACTTGGCACGGCAGCTTTATGTGGCTACCTAAATCAATAGCTTAACGCGATTTTGTTAATGCCTCTATCGCAATAACTCAAGTGCTTTCACAGCTCTATAAACAGCTACTGTTTTCACCCACAAACATAAAGTACTTTTCAGTTGAAAGCTGTCACAAACAGTGCTGCAAGTTGTCAGAGATCTTCTTGTGCTGTCTCAACTTTAGTCTTATAATACATCCCATTAGAGAGAAAGCAACAGAAGAGATTGTTAATGATATTTTTCAAAGAATTATAAAATGGTACTCTGAAAATGGACTCTCTCTAAATTTTGAGAAAATGTCAGTTCTGTACAACAAATAAAGTCATACCAACAACTGATGTAGCACATGACCAGAAGTCAATAAACAGGGTAGAATGCTCCAAATTTTTGGGCATACAATACATACTGATGAAAATTTGGCCATACATTGTTTCCAGGGCATCTGTAGTGAAAGCTAACTAGCATGTCGTCCCTTGTTTTCCAAATTTCTGTTGTTCTGGGGGGGCATTATACTTGGTGAAGGAGTTGATTGTATCTGTGTTGGTCAGATGCATGGAGGTTGTTTGAAACAGTGACTTAGAACCAAGTTGGCCGAGTCCATTCTTTTTAGTGCATTTGACTGGTGGTGGACACTAGTGCCAAAGATTAATACATCATTTCTTCTACATTTTGAATTGCATCCTGACATATGGAGTCGACACTCATGGCCATTATTTCTCAAGTACTTCATCCAAAAGTTTTTGCTACCATTAAATACTGTATCTCTTCTCTTACAATGTATGAGAGAGGTTAGGTCACAGTGGTCTTTCATACAGGACAACACTCAGAAGTCCACCAAATCTCTTTCATCCAACTCTTTTCTGTTGCATTTCCTCGACTCATTTGAAATTTTCTGTTGTTGGAACACCCTTTTCCAGAAGAGCTTGGTACATGTCCTGTGAGATTTTGTCAGCTTCTGTCATTCACAACTTGCAAAGGGCCAAAACATTCTGCATATTAGACTGTCATTTCATCATGACATTAGGTCCTCTTATTCAATTGTTGTTCTGCTAAATGGATTTGTCACCAATTTCTTCTTCAGTTTGACCTAGAACTTGCCCTAGCTATCGATCATCTCGGTGTTGTTCTCAAACCAATGCTGGGTTGTGCAGTCCATGTAAAAGTATACATTTGCCAAGCACATCACGTGATCCCACCTGCTGCATTTAGTGACTCGGTCAAATCCTTTCAGCTATTTAGTCGGGTCCTAACCAGACATCAGAAAATACTGATAGATGTCTCATGTGGAGCTGACTTACTGCTGTCAAGGTGTGTGTGTGTGTGTGTGTGTGTGTGTGTGTGTGTGTGTGTTTTCAACATGTTGACTGCCATGACCAAAAATTTCGAAGCATGTTTGACAATACGATCCATGTTTTTGTTGTAAGTGCTTCAAGTAGTTGTTCAGTCTTTGTTGTAGATGGTCCACTGATGTTTATCGTTATCTGTGTTCAATAATCCTCATAAAATGCCTAGTAATAAGAAGAAACTGGGTGATGTAAAACTTTAACAGCTAGCTAACATAACAAACTGGAATGGCACAAGTTTACAGATGAATTTTCGGATTGTGGAAGTCTCTACGAACCACATTCAATTGAGGATTCAGAGGCAGACAAAAGTAAATGCAATGAAGAAAATGAGAAGGTTGGTCCAATAGCAGGCACTACAAATAGTAGTGACAAGTGAAGTGACATCCTTCAAGATCCATCAGTATTTGTGTTCAACAAGAATGTGGGATTGGTATTATACTTACAAAACTTTGGTGTCTGTGTATTTGCTGATTTGCTTCTTTTTTTTCTCTCTCAAAGATTTCCTAATGTCATTATGTGAACAAACAAACACACATGTAAGCTAGGAAGCAGATTAACATGGGAGGAGAAGCTCAACCAGGCTCTTGAAATGGAGAGAGATAAATGTTGTGGAAACTAAAGTATTTCTGGGGCTGTTGCTGCACATGGAATCTTCTTGTTTTCCATCAATAGAACATTTCTGGAGTACAAGTCCTGTTTACATTGTCATGTTCTGGAAATCTGTTAGGAGTAGAAACAGATTTCAGCTGTTATTGAGATATCTACACTTCTCAGATAACTCATTGCAATCTAATGAGTCTCTACAAAATTAGAGCAGTTTTTACCATTTTAGTAGCATCATGAGGAGTAATTGAGTTCCAGACCAGAATCTCTGCTTTGAAGAATCAATAAGTTTTGTAATTTTTCTGGCTGTATATCAAGAACAAGAAACACATGTACAGAGTAAAACTTTATGAACTCTGAATCTAGTGCTGTGGTTCTCAAAACAAAAATGTACTGTGGCAGGTCACAGGAGCAGACTGAGGCGAGTCATGCATGTGAAATTGTTTTACACCTGATGAAAGTTTCCTTGAACAAAGGACACATGCTCCATATGCACAATTTTTATAATTCTGTACCACTTTCAAAACTGTTGTTGACTTACAAAACCGATGTGTATGGAAAATTGTTTAACAACAGAAAGGAAAACCCAACATCATTAGTAACTACGAAACTGAAGAAAGATCAGATGGCATGGGAAAGAAATGACAATGTTTTTGTTTGCAAATGGAAGGATAAAAGTGAAGTCCTGACCACTTCTAACACGGACCATACCAAAATAGTGGAAGCTCGTCGCAACTGAAATGGCAGTGTTGCCTTGAAACCAAAAAAATCTGAGACTACAACAGTGGCATGGCAGGTGTTGACCAGTCAGATCAGATGCTGTCGTATTATTCAGCATTGCAAAAAACTACTAAATGGCTGAAAAAGTTTGCTCTACATGTAATGGAAATTTATTTGCATAATGCCCTTTGGATTTTTAAACAAACAGCAGAAAGGAGCACCAAGTCTCTAGCTTTTACAGAAAGCTCTATTCAGGTATCGATTGGGGATAAGATGCCAGACATCCGGAGGAAAATCAGGCCAAGTGACAGTTTTCATTATTTGGAGGCAATATTTGCCACAAAGAAAACTGTCTGGCCAACAAAACCGTGCAGAGTATGCATGCAGCAACAAAAAAAAAACGCCGTGAATCGTGGTACTTGGGTCCCATTTGTGAAGAAGAGCCAGCTCTTTGTGTGGAAGAATGCTTGAAGACAAATCATCAATTAAAAAAACTTTATTTTCTTTACCATTAGCAACACAAAATATACATTTTAAGTTTAAAGCTAAAATATTTGTATGGGCTTTTCTGTTACTTTATTCCAACTGTGAAAATAAAAATTCTGTTCCACCATGCCCAGACAATTTGCCATACCTGTCCTCCATGCCCAAGACCTGTAAATCACACACATTTGCTATGAATGTTTTTGTATCTGACTTTATGTAAAAACTCATTTCCTACCAGTGGCCAGGACATCAGGTATGGACATTTCTTGCACTTGGCTGTCAATGTGTTAAAGAACTTCTAAAAAATTGTGACCCATTTAGAGCCCAAAATGATAATTGTCTTCACCCTTGAGTAAGGGCAGATATCTGGTGTACATCAAGATTAGAAAGCTCTGCGTCAACAAAAGTTCCAAATACACCAAGGTGATAAAAGTCATGTGATGCCGATGTGCACATATACACATGATGGTAGTATCACGTACAGAAGGTATAAAAAGGCATTGCATTGGCAGTGCTTTCATTTGTACTCAGGTGGACAACCATCAGCTGTATAATGGAAGGTCGACAATGAAAATTTGTGACGGACCAGGATTCAAACCCAGATTTCCCACTTATCATAGTGGTCACCTTACTGTCATCAATCATGTGTCTACACAACCCATACTCATACATCCATTATGTATATTCCCGCACAGGCGAGACATTTTACTTTAAAGTCGCTTGCCTGGTGTCAGCTGATAAATACGATAATGCAGTGCCTTTTTTATTCCAAATTACAATGTGATTTTCCTTTGGACATGCAGCTGTCAAAATGGACAACCATCAGCCATATAATGGAATGATAACAATGTCTGAAGGAACATTACATCATAATTTGGAATAACACAGGCACAGCAATATCTTAGTATATTTTTTGGCTGTTGCTAATAAGTGCCTCGTTTCATTTCTATTTAACTTCTTTTCTACGTTTTACGGAGATGGTCAACTATGGATAGCAAGTATCCATATTTGCGGCTATTTTTTTGATTAACTTAATTATAACATCAAGATCAGACACTCACGCATACATACATACATACATACATACATGCATACTTACACATACACACTGTGTATCACTCCATTTCTCTTTGTTTGTTTTCATAAACTGAAATGGTATTATAATACTGACTAATTATATACTCTGACATATGAAGTAGAACACTGAGACAAGTAATTTGAGTCACCCTGTATGCTAATAAACATAAAATCTTTTTAACTTCTGCTGCTATGAATAATTTAAACTACGTTTATTTCATTTGTTACAAAAAGAAAAAGAATATACTTGTTACTTTGAAACTTCTCTGTATCATAAATTAAATTATGTCATTTAAGTCAGAGACCTAAACATGTCAAATCATTTGAACCGTAAATACAAATGTGTAAGTTTTTTACCCTTACAGAAGATAATCTTTTGTGGCTAAACAAAGGTAACTACACTAGTGGCCATTAAAATTGCTACACCACAAAGAAGACGTGCTACAGAGGCGAAATTTAGCCGACAGGAAGAAGATGCTGTGATATGCAAATGATTAGCTTTTCTGAGCATTCACACAAAGTTGGCGCCAGTGGCGACACCTGCAACGTGCTGACATGATGAAAGTTTCCAACCGATTTCTCATACACAAACAGCAGCTGACCGGTGTTGCCTGGTGAAACGTTGTTGTGATGCCTTGTGTAAGGAGAAGTAAGGCGTACCATCACATTTCCGACTTTGATAAAGGTCAGATTGTAGCCTCTTGCGATTGCGGTTTATCGTATCGCGACATAGCTGCTCGTGTTGGTCGAGATCCAAAGACTGTTACCAGAATATGGAAACGGTGGGTTCAGGAGGGTAATACGGAATGCCGTGCTGGATCCCAACGGCCTCGTATCACTAGCAGTCAAAATGGCAGGCATCTTATCCGCATGGCTGTAACATATTGTGCAGCCACGTCTCGATCCCTGAGATGGGGACTATTGCAAGACAACAACCATCTGCACGAACAGTTCGATGACGTTTGCAGCAGCATGGACTATCAGCTTGGAGACCATGGCTGCGGTCACCCTTGACGCTGCATCACAGACAGGAGCGCCTGCAATGGTGTACTCAACGCGACGAACCTGGGTGCACAAGTGGCAAAACGTCATTTTTTCGGATGAATCCAGGTTCTGTTTACAGCATCATGATGGTCACATCCGTGTTTAGCGACGTCACAGTGAACGCACACTGGAAGCGTGTATTCGTCATCGCCATATTGGCGTATCACCTGGCGTGATGGTATGGGGAGCCATTGGTTACACGTCTCTGTCACCTCTTGTTCGCATTGATGGCACTTTGAACAGTGGACATTACGTTTCAGATGTGTTACGACCCGTGGCTCTACCCTTCATTCGATCCCTGCGAAACCCTACATTTCAGCAGGATAATGCACGACCGCATGTTGCAGGTCCTGTATGGACCTTTCTGGATACAGAAAATGTTCAACTGCTGCCCTGGCCAGCACATTCCCCAGATCTCTCACCGAACTGAAAACGTCTTGTCAATGATGGCCGAGCAACTGGCCCGTCACAATACGCCAGTCACTACTCTTGATGAACTAAGCTCTGTTTGACTCAATGCCCAGGCGTATCAAGGTCATTATTACGACCAGAGGTGGTTGTTCTGGGTACTGATTTCTCGGGATCTATGCACCCAAATTGCGTGAAAATGTAATCACGTCAGTTCTAGTATAATATATTTGTCCAATGAATACCCGTTTATCATCTGCATTTCTTCTTGGTGTAGCAATTTTAATGGCCAGTAGTGTACTAGTAATTCTTTACTTGTTCATTATTCTTATCAGAATCAATGTTCTCAAAAAATTAACAACTATGTGAAACATTTAGTTCTAGACAATAAACTGAGGCAGATATGGTGCCAGAAACTTCAGTATCATCATTTTCATAACAACAACAATAATCCATGAAAATGGAGTTGTAGCTCCAAGCCATGTTGGATTGAAAAAGACAGATAAAATATTACCAAAGAACCACAGTACAGGTAAAAATATCCTTATTCTAGTATAAACTATCAGAGACAGCCCATTATGAAATGTCTGTTAATAACACAACGGCCTGAGGCTTGTCGCCTGTTGCCAACACAGTCTGTAGCTGTTTGCAGACAGCGACAACAGTGACAATCTCTACCTGTACCGACTCATAAAGAACACTTCCCTCTCGATCTTCCACTATCCAAAACTAACAGCATATAATGACAGCGACTGACAGTGGCAGTTGATAGTACTTGAAGCTGGGTGTTGCAGCAAAGTTTTCACTGTCAGATTTTTAAATAAGAAACTTAGAAAGGAAGGATTTTTTAACTCCACATCCTGCATCCCAAGATGCCATTCCAATAAATTATACTTCAAAATATGTGTTTTGAAAATCATGTGCGGATTACAATAAATAGACGCTATTACGATCATGCACCAAAATACAAGAAAGCAAAATGTATGAAATATGATGACTGCAGTTTAATCTAATATAGAGCCATCAGCAAATAGGAACAGAGGAAGTCACATGATGCAAGAGCTATCTGAAATCAAAACAATCACCTCAAACCACCACAAAGCTTGTAACACAAGAGAAACAAAAACATAACGTCCTAACACTGACAATACCCTGTCACTATGCAACAACATTGGCACTAAGCTCTATTTACATTTGACAAAAATGTAAAATGAAATTATATTCACAAGTAAACATTTCCTCCCTAACACAGTTCTCACTATAAATTTGTAAATGAACCAAAACATTTATGATTGCTGACAAAATAACGGTGTTGACATATGATAAAATCCATAACCTAGCAGTATGCAAAAAAATTACTCTTGCGAGAGGCAATGAAGCAGGGATGAAATCATCTTCACATCGTGGTGCAATCTAACAGCGACATTTGGAACTGTTTTCCCATAGGGGATTTGCAAGTATGCTATAATCACCAGGGCAGATGCAAGCGATGTTTCTACCTGCTGTTATATACAGCTGCAGACTTGTACCTGTTGAAATTACACTGTGGCGCGTTTTCAGAACATGCAAAGATTGTTGATTTTAACATATTTTAGAGGATATGTCTATAAGACCACAAGAAAATGTGGCAAATAAATGTAAAATTATTGGAAATATGCAACACTGCAATGTTATCATTCAATGCCCCTGCTAAATGTTTTGCATAAACCAAGTATTGCAGCAGCTCACACTTCTGTCAAAATATAACAGTAATTACAAATGAACTGAAAATGCTGTCCCCAACTACGTGAGACATGCTAGCTGTAAATTGGCACAGGTAAAGAGTAAAAAGTGGAAAGAGAATTTTGTATCTGGACAACAGGGCAGCTGCATTTATGGTGTGTCTGTAAGAGTAAGAAACTTCTCTACTCTAAAAAGTCCAGATCGTTAAAGATGTAATTTGTAAGACAGTTTTTGAATTTCCACACCCATAATTGCTTTCGTATGTTGCAAACAAATGGCACCACCTTGCTAGCTATAAGAGAAGATAGTATATAATTACGTGCTATTTATCACTCACCTTTAGGTCTTGGTTTCGTTTGAATGTTTTATCACACAATGGGCAAGCGTGAGGCCTTAAGTCACTATGTGTAATACTGTGAGCTCTCAATGTACTATTTGTGGGGTAAACCCTGCCACAGACACCACAGGGAAACTGTACACCTCCATGGTACTCTTTATGTCGGTATAAGTTAGATTGAGTTTTGAATCTGCAATATAAAAAAAGGTACCAACTAATAAATCATCATTGGATTATTCAAGCATAGTAGCCCAACTGCAAAAAGCTACAATAGCAGAAATTTGAGAAAACAGGATGGAGAAAAAAAAAACCTTGAAACAATTCTAGCTAATATTCCCCAACACATTCATTATGGCACCCAAGACACAGGTATGCATATATTTTTACAATAATATGTCAAAATACATAACAAACAAAACAATTATAAAAAACAAATACAGCCGCTAATAGAACACTGCATGTTTCTATATCAAACTACTGGACCATAATTTTACAATCTTGAGATTAGAAAGAGCATAATGTTTGAATTACTGAAAGAATTATATGAATGTGTTTGTTATAAACAACCAAGCAGGTATCACACGTCTCATTTTTGTTTCTTATATACTGCTGTGTAAGCTTCTTTCCACAATGTACTTCCTAAAGTAATGTCCCCCCAGTTACATTTGCAGATTACAAGAGTGAAAAGAATGCAAAAAGAAAAAGCTCAACAAACAGACCACAACTCATGTTTCGGTGGTAAAACACTGAACATCCCTAGCTAAATAAAATTAAGTTGGGTCCATATATAATATCATGTAACATACACAATAAAATGGTATTTGCCATTAAAGGCAAACATAGTCCACATTTCATGATCTACAAATAAAATAAACTAGATAACTTTACCTAAATGCTACCTGCTACACAGTAAACTTACACCCTTCCACATATATCACAGCCATATTTTCCTTTGGGTCGATGTGTCTCAAGATGTACCTTCAGATTGCCTTTAGTCGAAATTTTCTTGCCACACACTGGACACACAAAACGAACTGCTGTTCCAACAGCAGTATTGGTATGGAGAACTCCTCTTGAGGAGTACACTGGAAGGTGCCTGAGGGATAGACAACAAATGTAATTTTAAAAATAACTTCATGTTTTATTGTTTTGTTGAAGTAACATGCACTGAGAATCTTGACATTGTTTGTTAGCATGGGTTAGAGCTACTACAGCTCTAGTTCTTCATCCTATAATCAAATTTTGCTGAAAATGTTAGCACACACTGAGATTGTTGGTGCATTAATCATATCTTTAAGTAATATAACTAGCTGTAGACACTGAAAGGAGCTCATTAATTAGCATGCTCATTGGGTCTTTCACCAAGAAATCTTCAGATATATTGCTGACCAATTCCCTTGGCCATGTGCCAATAGCAGAATGTTAACTGAATTCGTTGCACTCCGAACTTTTCTGATAATTTGGTTAGTGTCTCATGAGCCTGTGTTTTACTCTTGCAAATCACCTGATCTTAACTCTCTAGCCCCTTCTCCTGTCTCCATTTGCATTATCTTCTCCATTTTATTTTAGTTTGTCATAATTTCGCCACTCTGTTTTAGACTCCCCCCCCCCCCCCAAAAAAAAAAATTCTGCCTTTTTTCTGCTTTGAATTGCCTTTATTTTCTATTAGCTCTCTGTCAACCCATCTTTCATCCGTCAATTACCAACAGCTCATTATTAGTATTACGGAATCAAAACTTTGATTTTGTCAACTGTTTCTTTTGAAAGCTTTCCTACATCTGCATCTCTCCTCATCCACATTACAAGTGATTTTTTTCTTCCTTCAAACACCAACATATCTTGAATGAACTTTACAATTTGGAATAGTGTGTGTGCAGTTTTGAAGCATCCTAGCAGATTAAAACTGGGTATCAAATAAGGATTTGAACCTAGAACTTCACCTTTTGCAGGCAGTGCCCTCCCAACTGAATTATCCAGGCATAATTCACAATTCATGACCTGCCCTCCCCCCTGCAGAATGCAAAATTCATTCTGGAAACTACTCCTCCGTTGTTTCTGTCACTTCTCTGCAAAATTCACAGGCTCTATGCAGCAAAGCTTCTGTGAAATTTGGAATGTAGGAGAGGTACTGACAGAACTGAAGCTGTGAGGGTGGTTTGTGATTTGTTACTGAATAGCTCAGGCGGTGTGGTACCGCAACACGATTCTCGGTTTGAATCCTATAACCAAGTCCCACACAGTTTTAAGGAAGTTTCAAAAGCCTCATCTCTTATTCTTATCTTTACTGCAACCTAGTTTTTTCTTGTTGATTTTTGTTTTTAGTCCAAGAAACTTTATCAAGCACACATTTTAAACTCTATACCTCACACTGCTTCAGTTCCATCCATTTCAGTAGAAGGCAAAGAAGAGAATCTTCTCCTTTGGATTAAATATTGAAGGGATAAAATCAAGATCACAGGTGTGGATTTGAGGCCAGGTTCTCCAGATGTAGCAGATGTAGAGCCCAGTGTCTTGTCTCTAAACTAGAAAATAAGTTTGTAAAAGCTGATGCCTACATTGCCTTGTAAGCATTCAGGACTTCAATATTTAGGGTACTCTTCAGGCCCATAAACCCTTAAGTTTTATGGGCTGTGGTACTTGAAACAAGAAGGGGCACATACTTAGACCTGTCCAAGGTTTTTTACACTGTAGATGACAAACTACTACTAAACAATTTAGAAGCACTACACTCCAGTCAAAGTGTCGGAAAAAAGCCTACACCTTGCTAAAGGTAGAGTAGAGGATTTAATTTTTTAAATTTATTCATATGGTTGAAAAATGGTAAAACCTAGTTAAGCCAACAAAATTTATGCTGGCTAAACTTTCTGTACTTAAAAATTTCAGCCTTTCTTCAGTTTTTCAAAAAATCTCAGTTTCTTGTGCTCCCAGAGCTTTGGCATCTATTTTATTTTTAAAACAGCACAAAATTCTCTATAAATTTGACTACCAAAACTTCTTTCTGCACTCTGCACCAATGACACTTCAGTTTTTTTTTTTTTTTTTTTTTTTATATACTCTTTCAAACTTCAAACAAAACAGTAAGTTTTTGAGCCCTTTTATTTCAGTTTCCATTAATAAAATAGAAATGTATTATACGTTATGTTATACATTGGAACTGACCATCTCATTTCGCAACATGGCCAGCATACACAGCATCGTTGACTTTGCATTCAATTCCTACTAACACAATCAGGTTAGATTGCGTGCGTGAAGGTGGTGGTTTTTTTTTTAAGACTAACTAATAGCATATAGTTGCTGTTTTGTAGCTGAATGATGTTAATGATGATCAGTTATAAGAAAAATTGCATAGGAATTGTTATTAAGCAGACAATAATAGTTGAATTAGTTGTTGAAGCAGAGATGGTAAATCAAGTCCCTTAAGACAAGTGTTTGTATAACGAATGAAACAAAAATCACCTGATCACACTTCTTAGAAAGGAATTTCGAGAGTAACATTGAGGTAGACCAGGCAGATTGTAACAACTGCAATTTCAGGAACTAACGATTTTGGAAGTGTGGCCATATGGGGAGATGACATTGACCACCTTGTGCTCAAGACTGATCAAGGAGAAGGCTCGAAAAACTTATCTTTAACAAAGCCAGAAAGAGGAAGTGCAGACAACAAGTTTGCATCCTACAAGCTCAACAGTGAACACGTTCTGTTCACTCACGCTGTTAGTGAACATGATATAAAATCTGCTTTCTTTGTCAAGGATAAAATTAAGTTTTGTAACACATTAAGAACAATGAACGCTTAAATTCAGCACTTCTTATGTTCAACAGACCAGACGCTACCCACAAAGAAATAGTGATGTCAGCAATTCCCAGACACTACGTGATTTGCAGCAGCAACTATTTGCCAAGTCTTCCACAAAAATCAAACTGAATCTTGCAAGGCTGCCATCCACAAAGGATGCCATGCCACATCATTCATTATGGAGTTACCAGCAAGCACAAAGTTGAACGGGAAATTGGAAACCTCCTGAGATACGTGGAAGGGCTCTTAGTATCCACAGTTCAAGGTCTGTTGTAATGAGCCAAGATCCAGCACCTGAGTCAGTTCAAGTTTGTTTCATGCTCGTGTAAGCTGAGCTGTGGCAGATTATTCTCCTGCAGAAAAGTATGTTTCAATTGTTCTTCCATTTGGAAGAACTGGAGGGTTCTTCCATTTGGAAGAACTGGAGCAGAGAACATTGTGAAAAAATACCAGAATTTTTATATGAAGAAAGCCAAGAAGTAGTAGATTTTACGGAAATGATTGATGAAATGGACATCAAAATCAACAAAATGGAAGAGGCTCACTCACTGTTGTAAGAACAGGTCAATATGAAACCCAATTTATCTACTCACACTGATTCCACTACTCAAGGCATTTCTGGTGACACCAAGGAACATCAACATGTCAGAGTGACTAATATATCCATGTCAAGTGGGCCAAAGGTTGAAGTACACTGTCAGAAGCATTATGCACCCAGAAGTGATAATATTAACTGTTAGTACATGTTAATGCCTTTTTAATTATAATACAGCTACCTATGTTTCATTTGTATTGCACTGTTTCTTTATAGCTATCTATTTCTGTGTGTTTACCTATGTCTGTTTGTTTATTCCAGGTAATAATAGTTCAGTTTCCTGTTGCTGGTTATTTAATATATATAACACAATGAGGAAGTGATGTAGTTTTATAAATTTGCATCAGTCAGGGCTGAAACACCTTGAAACTTAACTTCAACTAGTGATTTACAAATCACAATGGATGCGGCCCAGGAATCACACAACTGCACATAAGGTAATACAACACCACAAAGTGAGATGTTCAGTTCCAATATATAACACTATATATATTGACATGAATATAATAGAGGGAAACATTCCACGTGGGAAAAATATATCTAAAAACAAAGATGATGTGACTTACCAAACGAAAGCGCTGGCACGTCGATAGACACACAAACAAACACAAATATACACACAAAATTATAGCTTTCGCAACCAACGGTTGCTTCGTCAGGAAAGAGGGAAGGAGAGGGAAAGACGAAAGGATGTGGGTTTTAAAGGAGAGGATAAGGAGTCATTCCAACCCCGGGAGCGGAAAGACTTACCTTAGGGGGAAAAAAGGACAGGTATACACTCGCACACACATGCACATATCCATCCACACATATACAGACACAAGCAGGCTTTGCCTTTTAATATGTCTGCTTGTGTCTGTATATGTGTGGATGGATATGTGCGTGTGTGTGCGAGTGTATACCTGTCCTTTTTTCCCCCTAAGGTAAGTCTTTCCGCTCCCGGGGTTGGAATGACTCCTTATCCTCTCCTTCAAAACCCACATCCTTTCGTCTTTCCCTCTCCTTCCCTCTTTCCTGACGAAGCAACCGTTGGTTGTGAAATCTAGAATTTTGTGTGTATATTTGTGTTTGTTTGTGTCTATCGACATGCCAGCGCTTTCGTTTGGTAAGTCACATCATCTTTGTTTTTAGATACAAATTATATATATTACATTTCTGCTAAATGAACAGAAACTGAAACAAGTGTTCAAAAACTACATTTCTTGCCATTCTGCACAAAATTTGAAAGATTGATACTTTCTGATGAAACGTAGCACCCTTGGTACTGGAAGCAGAAAAAAAACTGTAGTAATCAAATTTGTAGTGAATTCTGTGCTCTTTTAAAAAGGAAATAGGTGCTAAAGTACTAGCAGCACAAGAAACTGAGATTTTTTGAAAAAACTGAAAAAGATCAAAGCTGTCAAAGTTTTTTTTACTACAGAAAGTTTACTTACTTTACACAATCAGGCCCACACAACCATGCACAGCTACAAGGCTCCTCTTCCACTGGTTTCTGTTTTGTGCCTTCTGTCGCCAATCACCCTCTATTCTGATCTTCAAGTCCTCAGGGGTTCCATCTTTCCTTTGCTCTTTCTAGTGGTCTTCTACTCCAGGGAGTACAATCCATGGAAAGGACATTGTGTTTAACAATTCAAGAGACATATCCTTCCCCCATTAGACACTTGCTTCACATCAGACAGACATGTTTGGTCCATTGTAGATTTTACGCCAGACTCTCCATTCTCCAGTGGTTTCATCTTGTGCTGGACCAAGGTTTTCCTTGAGACTTTCATTTGAAAATGAGAAGATTATTTATTTAAATCTTTTTTCCAGACACTACAAGTTTCACAACTGTAACGGATTGAATCAGGTTTTATTATTATTATTATTACAGCTGAAGTTTGAAATTCCTTGAGACCGTGGATTTAAAAGCTGACTCACACTGAAATATGATCAATTTGCAGTTTGGATTCTCACTTTGATTTCTGTTTCACACAATGCACTCTCTGTAAAGAATACTCCAGATATTTAAAATTATGAATCCTTTCATATGATCAGGTTTTGAGTACCAGAGGATGGTGTGGGTCTCTTGAATAGGCATGGGTCCGGCTCATCACCAGATATTCAGTCCTCAACTGATTCACAAGGAGACTGATTCTGCTTGCTGTCGCCTCCAAGCCATCACTCATCAGCATCAGTTATTTGTTAGATCTGAACAACAGGGCCAAATCATCAGCAAATGCAAGGTGTGTGATTTTCTCACCCTCTATATTGATCCCCTTGAAGTTCTTATGGAAAGCTTCTTTCACTACCTCTGAGTGCCACGTTTAACAGTACTGATGACACACCATCTCCTTTTTCAACCATGCGTTTGTGTAAAAGCTCTCCGTGACTAGGTTCCCAAGCTTCACTTTGCCTTTGGAATCAGTGAGACAAGCTAAAACTAGGCTGATGAGTTTCTTGGGTATTCCAAATATGGTTATGCAACTCATAAGGCTCTTCCAAATGGATGCAGTCATATGCCTGCCTAAAATCAATGAAGAAGCACATGTACATCTCCTCCATATTCCCACATCTTTCAGCCCACTGTCATAGCACATAGATGTTGTTGACAGTCGAACAGCCCATTCTGAAACCCCTTTGATATTCACAATCATTACACAACCTATGCATCCATGCCAGCCGAAATCGACACTTGAAGACAAAAGTAATATGTTTCCAACACTCAAGAAGACAGCAAATGTAACTATCACAACAAATGCCGTCAAAAGAACAGTGTTTTTACTGGGTGATAGCCATCTTAGAAGCATTGCTCACGAAATAATAAATGCCAACAAAGAGGTAAGTGCCCTAGGTTATATCAAACCAGGTGCTCGCACTGACCAAGTACTTTCAAAATAACCGATATTGCTCAAAAGATAACGAACAAAGACTACATCGTGATCTGCGGTGGTTCAAATGACAATGCGCATAACAAAGGTTTGCATGCTGCTAATGTCTTAACCCTGTGGTGCACGAATTTCACTGCAGTGGACAACTTTTAATGGTCAATTTTCTGGCGGTTTCAATGAGTATTGAGGCTGCAAATGCATGCAGGATACAACACCAGTAGGGAGTGCCCACTGCAGTGAACTGCGTGCATTTTCAGCCTGCCAAAGAAGCGACCATTAACAGCTGTCCACTGTAGTGGACATTATGCGCCACAGGGTTAAAATCAACTCTAAACCACCTGAAGCATTCCAACGTAATTGTAGTTGATATTCCACACAGGCACAACTTATTACAATCCTCGTGTGTAAACAAGGCAGTAATTGCAACAAATTGATATTAGCAGATATCTGCAGCAATTTTACAAGTACTCATAGGATCGAAACTCACAAATCTGGCAGACAACTTTACACCACTCATGGTCTTCACCTTAACTGGCGTGGAAAAAATCATTTAGTGACTATAATTTGTGACATAGTTGCAAAGGCAAGGAACAATGTGAACACAAAAGAAACAGATTTTATTGAAGAGTGTACCAGTACATAAAATAATTGCAGGAATGGATAAGGCAGACTGCATTGGACAACTGGATGGTGAAAAAAACAAGAAAAAAGTACGTCTTCCCAATCTGCAAGTGTGTGGAAACAGGCTAATTTGGAGAGATGGGTAGTAAAAAATACATTGCCCAGACCTTCAATTGAAACTTCTTTTTTAGAGAAAAGAGTGTAGCTGCTTCTCATAAACAAAAACTTGCAATTTATCACCAGAACATTAGAGATCTCAGTCGCAAGATCAATGAGCTTATAATCAATATACATGAGCCACAAGGTATAGATTGTGCCCATGTTTTATGTTTTAGTGAGCACCATATTAATTCTGGCATAGAAAAACTTATAATAAACAATTATTACTTCGCAACAGCATTTTTCAGAAAATGTAAAGAAAAAAGAGATGTTGCCATTTATGTTAAAAATTATATTACATGTAGAGTAATTAATGTGCACAATTATTGTCCAGAACAACATTTGGAAGTGTGTGCCACAGAATTGTCCTTGAATAATTCCCATATATCAATAGTCACAGTATACAGAGCACCTTCAGGGAACTTTAGTCTCTTTTTGAATAAGCTAGATGCTCTCCTAATATACATATTCAAACACAAAACAGATGTGATAGTGCCTGGGGACTTCAATGTTAACTTTCTAATAAATTCTAGAGACAGATCAGACCTAGAAAATCTGATGTCCACATATAATCTGGTTTCTGTGGTTAGTTTACCTACTAGAATAACTTCATGTACAAGCACACTGATCGATAATATATTTATAGACCAGACCAAAATAGGTGATTTGACTACCAAGCAAGTCATGAATGGTCTATCTGACCATGATGGACAAAGACTCACTATAAACAGCACAAGTATTTAAGTAAATGATAGTGGCCCCAGTTGGAAAACAGTTAGGACAGTTATTGAAGACACTACCCAGGTTTTTAAATCATATCTCCAAGCCACAGACTGGGCACCCATGTATAATTTAGAAAATGGCAATTCCAAGTACAATTTTTTCAGTAATGAAGTGACACTGGGATTTGAAAGCACCTTCCCAAAAAGGATATACAAGATCTACAACACAAAACATACCGAAAAGCCCTGGATAACCACTGGTGTTAAGATTTCATGCAAAATGAAACAAGAACTGTACACTGTCACAAAAATTTAGACAACCACACCCAGCTAAATCACTATAAAAAAAATACTGCAAAGTATTAAGCAAAATTATTCAGAAGTCAAAAAGTTTGTATCTGAACTCAAAAATTAATAAATCTAGTAACAAAATCAAAACCGTATGGGAAGTGATAAAGAGTGAGATTGGTGCAAATTGCCCCTGTAGGTCCCAAAACATTGTTCTCAATAATGAAGATAGACATATACAAAATCAAAATACTGTGGCAAAAATTTTCAATGAGCATTTTCTAAGTGTTGCTGAGAAAGCAGGACACAATGGCTCCTAAGATGAAGCATTAAAAATACTGAAAGGTCATTTTCCAAACTCCGTAGAGCAGATAGGTATAGCCCCTATAACAGTACAGGAAGTAAGAAAAACCATTATTTCTCTAAAAGCAAAAAATTCAACTGGGCTTGACGACATCTCTAGTAAATTGCTAAAAGCCTGCTGCAATGAGTTCAATGAAGTCCTAGCTCATATATTCAATGGCTCTCTCAAAAAAGGTATCTTCCCTGAAAGGATGAAATATGCTATTGTAAAGCCCTTCTACAAAAGATGCAATGCCTCAGATGTTACAACCTACCGGCCTCTCTCTCTTTTGATGACATTTTCTAAATTTCTCGAAAAGGTAATATATGCCAGAATAGTTAATCACCTAGAAAACCTAGAAAAACATGCAATAATTAGTAAAAACCAGTTTGGATTCAGAAAAGGTATCTCCACAACCGAAGAAATATTTTTGTTTACAAATAACATTTTGGAATGCCTCAACAAAAAGACATTGCCTGTGGGCATATTTTGTGATCCGTCTAAATCATTTGACTGTGTTAGTCATAGAATAATTATAGAGAAAGCATGCCACTATGGACTCCGAGGAAAAATGGGCAGCTGGCTCAAATCCTACCTACAGAGCAGACAACAGAAAACAGTGCTAGATGGTAACAATAGCCACATAGGAGGGGTAGAGTCTGTCTGGGGGACAGTAAAATATGGAGTTCCACAAGGCTCTGTCTTTGGTCCCCTGCTATTACTCATGACCTACCATTGTCCTCAAACAAAGAAAGCAATTTTACAATGTTTACTGATGACAGAAGTATTGTGACTGATAGTAAGATATCCTCTGATCTGGAATTAAATGCCAACCATTTACTTGAGGATGTTCTGAATTAGTTCACAGCAAATTCTCTATCAATAAACCTCAGCAAAACTAATTATATTCATTTCCATTCTGGTCACAAAAGTCCACAGGAAATAATAACAGTATCATCGTACACTTTGCAAATCTGTCTATGAATTTCTGCAGCAGACAGGTTCCTTGCTGACATAAACCATGTCACTGAGCAAACCTCACACGCAGCGGCGAGTTGATAGTCTTAAATATTTTGAAAGCACAGAATAGAACCGTACAGGTTAGCTACAGAACTGAAACTGAGGACAGTTGTTCCCGAGGCATGCCGGTACACAACGCACGCACTCGTTGTGGTATGTGCGTGAACTACTAGTGTCTGCAATAAAACAGACCTTACTTAAAAAACACGCCTCGTAGACAGCACGCTTAACTGAGAACAGTACATCAACCAAACCCTGAAAAGACTCATCTCAGCAACATTTGCCATTCGGATGATTGCCAAAATCGGAGACATCAATGTCTCAAAATCTGCTTACTTTGGCTACTTTCATTCACTTATGTGTTATGGAATAATCTTCAAGGGCAATTCACCACTATCAAAAAAGGTTTTTACAAGTCAGAAAAAGGTTGTCCTAATTCTGTGAGGAGTGCCTCCAAGAATCTCATGTCACAATCTTTTTAAACAAATAGGGACCCTAACCACTACTTCACAATATATCTTTTCAATCATGACATTCATGCTTCACAATCCTTCTCAATATGAAACAAATGAAATGTACCATCACCACAACACAAGGAGGAAATGTGGCACACACTGTGACCTGAAAAATCTGTCCCTGGTGCAAAAAGGTGTGAAATACACAAGCACAAAAATCTTCAATGCACTTCCAAGTAACATAAAATGTCTACGAGATTAAAAAAAAGTACTATTTAAAAATAAGCTAAAGGAGTTCTTGCTTGAAGAACGTTTCTATTCTCTAGAAGAATTCTATAGCAGAGATAGATAATTTTATTTCCCAAATACTATTTATATTCCTGCCTCAATATATCTTGCTATGTTAATCAGATTAATTGGTGATCTGTAAAAGTTGTTTGGGCAAAATCAGAATGCTATATCTGGAACTCTGCTTGTGAGTGTAATTTGATCTTACCGATCGTGTTTCCAACTTGTATTATTAATATTTGTTTATTGTCCTTATGGAAACTAATGTAATAATGAACTAAATGTTTTTGACACGTTCCACATCCATGCGTTAACATGCAGAATTGGATCTATAGAATATTTTTTGCAATAAATAAATAAATCATCTCTTATGCAAACAGCTGTATTCCATACAGTACACAGTTGAACAAGACCTTATAGTAGACATTTAGGAGAGTGATTCCTTTATAGTTGAAGTATTCTCTTTTGTCACCTTTCTTGTACACAGGGTGAGTCACTAACTATTGCCACCAAGAATAACTCTGAAAGTATGATAGAAGCTGAAAAGTTTGTGGGACAAATGTTGCATGGGACAACGGAGGCCATAATATGACGTTGGTTTTTGTTGCTAGGTGGGGTCGCTTCAGAGATGTGAAGGTCAACTTTGTTTTTTTAAATGGGATGCTATAGTGTGGTACTTATTTTCTGATAGCGGTTATCGAGACGAATCCAATGATGTTTAACTGCAAGGTCTTTGAAGGTCAAAAAGGTGGTGTAAACACCCATTTATAGAAGGTGTTCGAAGTTATAACCATTGGTATCAATGCAGTGCTTCATTGACTGAGTGGTATTCCTTACCACTTCGCCACTTATCGAAGCATATGCTCTGACAATTCTCTCTCATATATCGTGCAAATAGTAAATATTCACCGAATACAGCATATCCATTTAATGTGCCATTGACATGTAAACACCATTTAACCGTTTCGCAATACAACACGAATAGTTATGATGAGACTAGTATCGCTGAACCAAGCGAATGTTAATGATGTGTTCCTTCGAAGAACAAGTCGATACGCTTCTCATTTACGAATAATGCCAACAAACTTCAGTGAGAGCTAAGGACTTATACACTGAAAGATATCTTCAACGTACTCACTCTAAATGTCATACATTTAAATATGTGTATGATAAATTGAGAACAACTGGATCTTTAACGTATCAGAAATATATCCGGCAAAGGAAAGTTATTAACAAGGAAACAGAAATTGGTACTCTTGCCATTGTGGTTCAAGATCTTTGTGTTAGTCAGCATCAAATCTCAAGGGAATCTGGCATGAGCCAGAGTAGTGTTGTTCATGTTCTGTATCACCATAAATATTACCCTTACCATATAAGTCTCCACCAAGAATTAACTGGTACGGATTGTATGCGTAACATTGAATTCTGCCGATGGGCTCAACTTCAGATTCAGAAGGGTGACACATTTATTAATTTGATTTTATTTACTGATGAGTCTACATTCACAAACCACGGAAATGTTAATTTGTATAATGTGCATTACTGGGCAACTGAAAATCCATGTTGGCTGCAGCAAGTTGCACACCAAAAACCGTGGTCAGTGAATGTATGGTGTGCGATTTTGGAGGACAGAATTACAGGCCCCTATTTCATCAAAGGAAATCTTAATGATAGGAAGTACACCACATTTCTGCAAGAAACATTAGGTCTGTTATTGGAAGAAATACCTTTAGGAACAAGGAACAGAAGTGGTATCAACACAATGGACATCCAGCACATTTTTTGCTGATGGCTAGAAATGGGTTGCAGAGACAATTCCCGAATCGTTGGATTGGATGTGGAGGAGATGTGTTGTGGACAGCTCGTTTGCCAGACTTGACGCCTCTGGATTGTTTCTTGTGGGGATTCATAAAAGACATTGTTTATAAAGATGTTCAAACTACACCTGAAGATATGCTAGAGAGAATTGTCAGAGCATGTGCTTTGATAAGTGCCGATATGATAAGGAATACCACTCAATCCATGATAAGAAGATTCCAGCACTGCACTGATACCAATGGTCATCACTTTGAACACCTTCTGTAAATGGGCGTTCATGCCACTGTTTTGACCTTCAAAGATCTTACTGTTACACATCATTGGATTCGTCTCAATAGCCGCTATCAGAAAATAAGTATCACTCTATAGCATCCCATTTAAAAAAACAAAGTTGACCTCCATATCTCTGACATGACCCCACCTAACAATGAAAAACCAACGTCATATTATAGCCCCCATTGTCCCATGCAACATCTGTCCCACAAACTTTTCAGCTACTGTCACACTTTCGGAGTTATTCTTGGTGGCAATAGTTAGTGACTCACCCTGTATAGAGCAGATGGCCACTGACTTCCAATCTTCTGCCATCTCCTCCAAAATCCAGATACTCTTGATCAGTTGGAGTCTCTATTGTCCAGCCTGAAAGACTTCTGCCTGGATTCCATCTTCTCCTGAACTGTTGTTTTTCTTCAGCTTCATTATCCGAATCTTTATTTTCTCCAGGGTAGGCAGTAGATCATCTAAATCTATAATGTTAGGAGATTGAAATTCAAACAGATCTTTAGGTTCATCACAGTTGGGGATCTTGTAAGGTTATGTTCATATTCATAACCCAAAGGTCTGTAAATATTCTTTGTGGTAACTTTATATCTTGAAAATAAATGAAATTATGAAATTCAGAAAGTAAGAGGTCTAGGTATCAATTGTTTTGTTTGAGTGTGAGATTTTTGTCTTGATGTTTCCAAATAATATTTTTTAATCTAAAATACTGCATTTTATGATTAATTGCACAGGAAGACTCTGATATGATCCAAACAAGAAACAAATATGATGCCAGATAGAGGGGACAGTAATATCCCAAAAAATGATACAAAAATAGAAGTGGACAAAGTTAGAGAGAAGCTTTTTCAATTCTGGACTGAAAAGCCTGATATATGATTTTGTCAGGCTGAAGCACAATTCACAATCATGGGAATACAGATTGGAGCGGCCAAATTCAGTTATTTTGTTGGCACAGTTAAGTGTCCAAATTTTTCGAAAATATATGGGGTCTCACGAAAAGTGACACAAGCAACAAATATTCGTTAGCTAAGGAAAGACTGTTAATCACTTTTAAGGAAAGTGAATAATGTCAAATTAAGAAACTAGTTAGCAAATTAAATGTTACTGATCTGAAACCTGTCAATTACTTTGGAAAATGAAGGGTTATGGAGAATTGAATGTTCCAGGTAAAGTTTTAGAGACTGTCTGGGTAGACAAACTTCCTGCCAGCACCCGAAATATTTTAATAATTTCCAAAGAAAATGTGAACAAACTAGTAGAAATGGCTGATAGGATGATGTAAATGTGAAGCACTCAGGAACTTCAATCATTTTCAATGCCCCTGTAGCACATATTACTCTGTATCAGCGAAAGATCTTCTGGTAAGGATCGAGCAGATTGAAACCGAAATCCAAAAATCCAGATCTGAGGAGCAACAGTGCCAAGTCGTGACGATGTTCTCACAGCAGAGGCTGCAGCAGGCTGAGATACAGTAATTCAGGAAAGTACTGCTATTTTAATTCTGATACAGCTCAAACTGCAGACTTGAGAACTGAGTCCAAACTTTTCTATGGAGAAATGAGGGAAACTCCAATCGGCAGACACAGTAGCGGCTGGTGTTCTGTTGCAGTGGTATCCCAGGCCACCAACATCAACTGTTTAAAGTAACTGATGGATAAAAAATCTACTCACCAAGCAGCTGCAGGAGAAAACACACACACACACAAACACACACACACACACACACACACACACACACACACACACACAGAAAAAGATTTAACTTATGCAAGCTTTTGGCACCAGTGGTTCCTCCTTAAAGCAGAAGAGTTGAAGGGGATGGAAGAGGGATGAAGGAAAAGGACTGAGGAGGTTTAGAAAAATGGGTACTGTTCAGAAATGTAAACCAGAATCCTGGGTTACAGGAGACTTACCGGACGGGATGAAACGAAACCTTCTCTCCCATGACTTTCTCTTTCTGTTTGCCCAGTTTTTAAAATTTTGTCTCCTTTCAAAAGTTTCCCTATCAATTTTTTTCTTTTCTAACCTTTTTTTTGTATCATATAGACCACTCTTCAGACGAGAAATTCTTGCCCACTCATTGCCTCTTGTTAACCATTGTCAGTTCTCACATTTTTTGTAGGAGATTTTCTGATTTTTCCAAATTTTCCTTTTTTTCTTCCATTTTTCAGTCTTTTTCCACCCTCTGTCTTTCGTTTTTGCCACTCCCACCATTTCTCACACTCCAAGCTTCACTCTCTTGCAGAGTCTTTCCTTCTCGTTCTTTCTGGTAAGTCTCCTCTGACCTCGGGTTCGGGTGACTTTTCCTAACTGTACCCCCTTTCCTAAATCTCCTCAGTCCTTTTCCTTCACCTCTCTTCCGTTCCCTTCAATTCTTCTGCTGAAGAGCCACTGGCTCTGAAAGCTTGCATAAGTCAAACCTTTTCCTGTGTGTGTTCTCCTGCCGTCACTTAGATTTTTTATCTATCCAGTTACATTATATTGCCAAAAATTGATTATTTTTGATGTTGTGATATCAACTATTTGTTAGAGATAAAACTTCTGGGTTGAGTTTCCTGGCTGACAGTAATTATGATATTTCCACTATACAGGGTGTTACAAAAAGGTACGACCAAACTTTCAGGAAACATTCCTCACACACAAAGAAAGAAAATATGTTATGTGGACATGCGTCCGGAAACGCTTACTTTCCATGTTAGAGCTCATTTTATTACTTCTCTTCAAATCACATTAATCATGGAATGGAAACACACGCAACAGAACATACCAGCGTGACTTCAAACACTTTGTTACAGGAAATGTTCAAAATGTCCTCTATTAGCGAGGATATATGCATCCACCCTCTGTCGCATGGAATCCCTGATGTGCTGATGCAGCCCTGGAGAATGGCGTATTGTATCACAGCCGTCCACAATACGAGCACGAAGAGTCTCTACATTTGATACCGGGGTTGTGTAGACAACAGCTTTCAAATGCCCCCATAAATGAAAGTCAACAGGGTTGAGGTCAGGAGAGCGTGGAGACCACGGAATTGGTCCACCTCTACCAATCCATCGGTCACCGAATCTGTTGTTGAGAAGCGTACAAACACTTCGACTGAAATGTGCAGGTGCTCCATCGTCCCCAACAATGCCTGCCCCAACGTTCACAGAAAATCTGTGTTGATGACGTGATTGCACAATTGCGTGCGGATTCTCGTCAGCCCACACATGTTGATTGTGAAAATTTACAATTTGATCACGTTGGAATGAAGCCTCATCCGTAAAGAGAACATTTGCACTGAAATAAGGATTGACACATTGTTGGATGAACCATTCGCAGAAGTGTACCCGTGGAGGGCAATCAGCTGCTGATAGTGCCTGCACACGCTGTACAAGGTACGGAAACAACTGGTTCTCCCATAGCACTCTCCATACAATGACGTGGTCAACGTTACCTTGTACAGCAGCAACTTCTCTGACGCTGACATTAGGGTTATCGCCAACTGCACGAAGAATTGCCTCGTCCATTGCAGGTGTCCTCGTCGTTCTAGGTCTTCCCCAGTCGCGAGTCATAGGCTGGAATGTTTCGTGCTCCCTAAGACGCCGATCAATTGCTTCGAACGTCTTCCTGTCAGGACACCTTCATTCTGGAAATCTGTCTCGATACAAACGTACCGCGCCACGGCTATTGCCCCATGCTAATCCATACATCAAATGGGCATCTGCCAACTCCGCATTTGTAAACATTGCACTGACTGCAAAACCACGTTGGTGATGAACACTAACCTGTTGATGCTACGTACTGATGTGCTTGATGCTAGTACTGTAGAGCAATGAGTCGCATGTCAGCACAAGCACCGAAGTCAACATTACCTTCCTTCAATTGGGCCAACTGGCGGTGAATCGAGAAAGTACAGTACATACTGACGAAACTAAAATGAGCTGTAACATGGAAATTAAGCGTTTCCGGACACATGTTCACATAACATCTTTTCTTTATTTGTGTGTGAGGAATGTTTCCTGAAAGTTTGGCTGTACCTTTTTGTAACACCCTGTATATGTCCCAGGATAAAGTTAAAGAGGTCACAAACTTTATGCTCCAAATGGTTCCAAGATTAAAACTCATAGATCAAAGTTACTGAATCTTGATTTAGGTTTAAAATGTACTTTTGAGTTGCCTTTCATTGTGGCCAACACAACAAAACTTATAATCAGTGCAGACTTTCTTTATCAGTTTGGCTTATTAAGAGATCTGTAAAGAAAATTATTATGACAATAATACTCAGTTTCATGTGGCTGCACTACAGTGTGCAATTGATTTGTTTTAATCTGTTACTTCACTCCATGCTAATTGTAAATATTCTGAACAACTTAAAACGTTTTCTGACCAAACAAAACCTACCCTTATGCCAGTAGAAATTAAGCATGATGATAAACACCATACTGCAATCAGCTGTGGGCCGCCAATGTACTAAAAGGCCTGCACATTAGATCCATATAAACTAAATTTGGCTAAACAAGAATTTCAGTTCCTAATGAATCATAAAAAAATTTGCCCCTTTAAAGTCCGTGGACTAGTCCTCTGCGCGTGGTAGAAAAGCTGGAAGGTCAGTGGCACATTTGTGGAGACAACTAATGTCTTAATTACTGGACTTTTCCTGACCACTATCCAATTCCTCACATAAATTATGCAAATTTCATCCTCATGAGCAAGAAAATAGCCTCTAAAGCCAATCTCCTCAAAGCATATTACAAAATCCCAGTAGCTGAATATGATAAGGAAAAGAGTACTGTGATCACACCCTTTGGACTTGTTTAGCATATTTAGGTGATATACTGATGGCTTCTAGGTCTCCAAAAGAACAAACTCAACATTTAAGTATCCTGTTTGAACAAGTGAACAATTTTGATTCGAGGATTAATGTTGCAAAATCTGTGTGTGGAGTTCAACAAATTAACTTTTTAGGTCATGTAATAACTGTAGAAGATACCAAACCAGACCCAAAATGAGAACAAATAATAACTAATTTCAAACTTCCAGGGACTGTGTCAACAAAAAATGGTTAAAATGGCTCTGAGCACTATCGGACTTAACATCGGAGGTCATCAGTCCCCTAGTGCTTAGAACTACCTGACATCACACACATCCACGCCCGAGGCAGGATTCAAACCTGCGACCATAGCGGTCGTGCTGTTCCAGACTGAAGTGCCTAGAACCGCTCGGCCACAATGGCCGGCGACTGTGTCAACATTACATAGTTTCTTGGCGTACTGAATTTTCACCAAATGCATTTGAAACATGCCACAGAATGTCAAGCTAGTCTAAATGATTACTTGAAAAATAACAAAAGAAGCATACAGTGGACAGAAGATGCAGTAAATCAGGTTGAGAAGAGCAAAATGGATCTTGCAAATGCACCCCTTTTAACATTCCCAGACGTAAACGATGATCTTTCATTGTTTGTAGATACTTCAGATTTTTGCATCCAGTACAGCGCTGAAACAGAAAAAAATAAAGAATATGGACACCAACTGATTTCTACTCCAAAAAGTTCTTGCCATCCCAGAAGAAATATTCAAAATACATGGCAATAAGGTATTTCAAGAACCTCCTTGAAGGATGTTCATTTGCAGTGTATACTAACCAAGCTCCAGTGATGAAAGCTTTTAAGCAAGGAATGACGAGGCAATCCCTATGCAACTGTTTCACCTGCAATTCGCGCCCGCCTACTTAGCTGGGTGGTAACGTGCTCGCCTCCCAAGCAAGCGAGCCCGGGTTTGATTCCCGGCCGGGTTGGAGATTATCTCCGCTCGGGGACTGGGTATTGTGTTGTCCTCATAATTATTTCATCCTCATCACCAGCACGCAACTCACTCAATGTGGTGCTGACTGAAATAAGACTTGCACTTGGCGGCCAAACTTCCCCAGATGGGGCCTCCCGGCCAACGATGCCATATGCTCATTCATTTCAAGTGCAATTCATATCACAATTTGCAACAGACCTTACACACATTTCTGGAAAAGAAACTACTGTGACTGACAACCTATCAAAACTGGGAGTATTAGTAGCAATTTATTATGAGAAGACAGCAGATGTTCAAGTAACTGATGAAGTTGAGAAAATTCACTCTAATCCTCATACCTCATTGAAGTTTAAACATCAAGAAACCCCTGGTGGAAGATTATTATGGTGCAATGTATCAACAAGTAACGTTTGTCCTTACATTCCTCAACAATTTAGATATTCAATTTATCAGCATTACCACAGTATGAAACACCTGGTATCTATCTTGCTGAGTGCATTAACATGGTAGCACATTACTTTCTTATGACTGTTTCTAACTCTTGCTATGGGTTGTACTTCAGGCCATATTTTTACTAGGAAGTGGTCACACACACACACACACACACACACACACACACTCACACTCACACTCACACTCTGCACCCCATGCTGTCTCCACATCCACCACTCAGTTCTTTGCTTTGATGCCAACAGCAATGTGAGCTATACGATTAACTGCTTTACCATCTGGCAACACCCAAGTTCATTTATGTACATTCTTCCTTTGGAAATTTAGTGCTGCTAATGAACATCCCTTTTGAGAACGAGATTTTCACTCTGCAGCGGAGTGTGTGCTGATATGAAACTTCCTGGCAGATTAAAACTGTGTGCTGGCAGAAGTAACACTGTGAGGAAGGGGCATGAGTCATGCTTGGGTAACTCAGTTGGTAGAGCACTTGCCCACGAAAGGCAAAGGTCCCGAGTTCAAGTCTCGGTCCAGCACACAGTTTTAGTCTGCCAAAAAGTTTCATCCCATTTGAGGTTGCAAAGGTTAAGAACATAATGCCATAGGTTAAGAACATAATGCCATCATCATTGCTGGATTCCTGTAAACCATGTATTCTAGTTGTTGAATGGAATACATCTTCTCTTCCCACTTTAGCATTCATATCGCCCAATAGGGCTTTGCATTTTCTTTTGGGGATGGCTTCCCTGACAACCTCCAGTTCCGCACAGAATTCATCTTTCAGTTGACATGTGCTTCCTTCTGTGGGTACATGGCAGTTCACAAATGACACTTTATGTATCTTCACATCTATTGGTAATGCTGCAACTGTAGGGGTCACTGACAAAAACCCAGATACATTACCAGCTAGATCCTTACACAAAATCTCATATCCTGTTTGTACCCTGTCTCACAGCTTCCATAAAAGATTGTATACTTTTTGACATCAAGGGTACCAGTGTCGTCGTCCCCCCTCCTCCCCCCCCCCCCCCCAATGAACTTAATGAACTTTCTGTAAAGTAAATAAATCCACCCTATATCTTTCGACCTCCTTGACTAGGCTGTTTCAGACACCTGTTTTATATAAACCACAAATATTCCATGTTCCATGTTCCAAATTGAATATCTTGTTCAAACACTTTTCGTCTATTTTGTATTCTCATATTCTGAGGCTTCCTTGTGGTTTGTTTACCATTAACAAGTAACCACCAATTAACAACCTGCAGGAACAGGGTTTCTGATACTGAGGTAGCCTCCCCCTAGATGAATTGCTTTCTCTACAGCTGTCAAGATTCATCTCCCCTCTTCTTAAAAATGTGAAAGGATGAAGGACAGGGACTAGGAAGATAGGGCATCGTGAAACAAACTTCGTCTGGTTCACTGACAAAGACCTTGGCTTGGGAGACACCACCAGTAGCGACGCTACTGCCAGCACACCCCTTACTGTCGTATGAAAACTGAAACCTCTCTGCCCACATGGACAGTACTATTTTAAGGTGGTGTCTCCTGGAAAGGAAGTTTAGCCAATATAAATTTTGTTGGCAGAGATAGTTCACACACCTGTGTGTTCAATTTTTAGTGACACAATTGTCAGACAAAAAACACATGAGCAAAGGTGTTCCGCTGGGTAGTGTATTAGACTGAATTGTTTTTAATATACCAGGTGGCTATGGCTGAAGTGAAGCTACTCACGGTGGCCCAGTGTGGGCTGTAATTATCATATGACAGCAGAACTTGGTAGATACTCTGATGTGTTCATGCAGAACCGATTTAAGCACGAACAAAAATTAGTTGCAATTTTGACCATCAGGTGAAAATCTGGCACTGTACACTGTTTGTATGACAGTATGACATCCATGCTGGCGCTTCACAAGCCATAATGGTTAATAATAACATCAACATTATGCCTCTCTCACTTGTTTGACCTTTTCTCCCCATGTTCCGTTCCTAATCCATTACACACAGAAACATTTCTATACTCCTTTCTTGCATCAAAGCACCAGATTTGCACCTGGTGGCCAAAATTGGAACTAATTTTTTTCCAGTGTAAATTGGTTCCACATTAATTCATTGACGTTCCTACCAAGTTCCGCTGACATACAATAATTACAGCCCACACTGGACCCCTGTGAAGAGTTGCGCTTTAATTATAACCACAGTATAAGATATGGAGCAAAAGTTCTCTTTGCTGATGACAGCAACACCATAATCACTGATAAAACACCAGAACTCCTATTAGGGAAAGCAAATGAAACTTTTCCACACAACTGGGCAGTTTGTAATAAATTAACACCAAAATTCAAGAAAACAAACAGTACATACTTCAGCATAATCACGGAACACAATTCTATCACATTAAGCATAGGTAGTAAATTTACAGATAATATAACAAGCATAAGGTTTTTAGGGATGAATACTAATTGTCAGTTAACATGGAATGGACACACAGACACTGGCAAAAGGAATGTCATGTGCATGGACTCTCACAGATTTATTATCAGATTGTAACAGCTAATATCTTGTGATGACACACTATTCATGTTCTGAATGGATCGGATTTAGAGCAAGGGGTATACCAGAAACTATGTGGTTCCCGAGTCATCAGCAGAGGTCCTTGATGAAGAGTAAAACTGTGTTTATATCAAAGAACAAGGGTTCAAATGAATGAGGAAGTACAGTTGTTAAGACATTGACCACACATTTTGGAGGAAGGAGCTTGTTCTGTCCGGCCATCCTGATTTACATTTACCATGGCTTTCCTAAACTACTCCAGTCAAATGCTGGGACCGTTCATTCATCAAGGTCAAAGCCAATCAATTCCTCTTAAAGCATACTTATATAGTCCGTGTGTATGTTTATTTCTGAGCTATTTATTTTCATTGTATTATGACGACGAATTCTAGAAGATAGTAAGATCATCTCTGAATGAGTGAAAAAACAAATTTATTTACTTTAATAAATAATACATTTGTGCATAAACAATTGTGTTGTTTCGTGCAGCTTCCATAAACTTTTCATTAATTACTGTCTTACACAGTACCAACATCTACATCTACACTCTGCAACCCACCATGAGCTGCTTGCAGAGGGTACATTCTGATGTACCAGTTATTAGGGTTTCTGCCTGTTCCATTCACATATGGAGCACAGGAAGAATGATTGATTGACTGCCTTGGTTGTGCAGTAATCATTCTAATCTCATCTTCATGATCCCTAGCTGAGCAATACATAAGGGGTTGAAGTATATTTCCCATTCCCTTTCATATCCCTACAAAGTGTTACACACAGATACCTGTATGAGTTGCCCAATTCAACGACAACTCATTGATATTATTGTCATGGCACACTACATTTATTTTGTTTTGTGAAGTGCAAAATTTAACATTTTTGAACATTTAAGGCAAGTTGCCAATCTCCAAACCACTCTGAAATCTTATCAACATCTGACTGGATATTTATGTAGCCTATTTCAGACAGTAGTTCATACAGATAACTACATCACCCGCGAAAAGCTCAATTTTACTGTTATTACTGTCTGCAAGGACATTAATATACAACATGAACAGCAAGGATCCCAACACACTTCCCTGGAGTGCATCTGAAGTTACTTCCACATCTGACGATGACACACTATCCAAGATAATATGTTGCATCCTCCCTACCAACCTTCCCAAGGGACACTACCTTATCGAAGGCACCTTCAATGCTGGGCAGGATGGTTTGCACCTACGATGAAGTCAAGAGCTGTGTCAGCAGTAGAGCCAGAGTGGTCTTGACAAAGGAGCCAGACAAAGTGTGTCCCACAACATAGGGCAGGGAGGGCTGCATAGGTGTAGTGAAGTCAGCTTCCCTAAAGGAATAAACCTCATATAAATCCTGGTCCTCCAATTTGGGGGTTGGGCAAGTGGCTAACAACCCCTTCCTATAAAAAAAATTCTTGTTCAGAAACCTCAAAGTAAATAAGTTGGATGGATTTATGGATGACAACATGGCACTATTAAAGGCAAACAAAAACAAAAAAATGATGTTTTTATTGGAAACTGAAACATACAATTGCTATACAGGGTGGGGACCCTGAGGTCAGTGCTAGAACAACTCGATAAAACCAAGGCATGCATACTTGCCCTACAGGTAATGCGATGGACTGGACACAAGTGCTTGATATGGAAAACTGGATAATTTTCTACAATGATTCAGAGAGCCACCATGAATTTGGTACAGGGTTCATAGTAAGACAAAAATTTAAGCACCTAGTGAGTGGATTCATTGGAATAACATCTAGACTCTCACATATGAAATTGAAGTCCCGATCCTCAAACTACTCATTGACCAATGTACATACACCAACACACGTATTAGGTGACCAGGATAAAGACACCTTCTTTGAGAACTTCGAGAGAACTTAGACAGATGCCCTGTGCATCACACTAAAATAATTATTGGAGACCTCAATGCACAGATTGCTAAAGAAGACAATTACCTCGCAGCAGTAGGAAAGCACAGCCTCCATGAATACACAAATGACAATGGCCACACATTCATTCAGTTTGCACTGTCACATAACATGGCTGTAGGTAGCACTACGTTCCCACACAGAAGGATTCATAAAGTAACATGGTGTAGCCCTGATCAGCTGACCTTCAACCAAACAGTGAAAGAAAAGCATTTAAGCTGTGCATCAACCTGTGTAAAAGCAAAAATGGGACACTACTGACAGGATCAAGAGGTATTGGAGAATTGGGTAGAGTATTTCAGTGAACTGTTGGATGCTTCAGAGTCCCCTATTGAAGATGTCCCAGTCCCTCCAGAAGATAATGCCACAGTATCTCTCCATTCCCAAGGAGAAGTGAACAAAGCAATTGCCAGGAGTTGAGCTAAATTGTAGGATCTAGCCAGAAGAATGGAATGTAGGGATAGTGTGCCTGGTGCTTGAGAAAGGAGATCTATTTGAATGCAGCAACTACAGAGGCATAACACTCTTAAATATTACATATAAAGTATTATGAAATATCCTGTTTAGTAGACTTTCACCTATTGCAGAAGAAATTACTGGAAGCTATCGATGCGGGTTGAGACCAGGAAAGTCATCTGTAAACCAAGTATTTACTCTTCAACAAATAGTAGAAAAGACCAATAAATTCAATGTTGGTGTGCACCAATTTTTCATTGACTTTAAATCTACATATGACAATACACAGGGCCAAACTTTATGAGGCAATGTGGGAATTTTGAGTGCCTGGAAAATTGGTGCATTTAATAGAGGTCACCCTAAAGTAGCCCAGTGTACTGTTTGAGTGCAGTCCAGGCTATTACCTCAGTTTCACATTCAAACTGTGTTAAGGCAAGGAGATTGGCTTTCCTGCTTACTTTTCAACCTGGCACTTGAAAAAGTGGTACACGAATCAGGTATTTAGAAAAGAGGTACTATCTACTATAAGTCAATACAATTGCTGAGATATGAAGATGACTTGGATTTAATGAGCAGAACACTTAGAGATCTACAAAGTGCATTTTCAGCTCTAAAACTGACTGCAGAAAAGATGAGCCTGAGAATTAATGAAGGAATTATGAAGTATATGTATAATGGCACTAACCAACGCTTACAGCCTGCAATAACCCTTGGTGGAATGACATTTGAGTGAGTGGAATGTTTCACCTATCTGGGCTCAAAGATAGAAGCTAATGGCACCACCTTTACTGAAATTATGGCTCGCATAAATGCTTCTACCCAATGCAACTTTGGACTGTTGCGACATTTTAAATCCAAGCTTCTATCACGAAAGACTAAGTGCCAACTTTACAAAATGCTAATACGCCCAGTACTTACTTATGGCTCAGAAACATGGACAATTACAAAGCAGGGTGAAAACAAACTGAGATCACATGAAAGAAGTATATTGAGGAGGATTTTTGGACCTGTATATGAAAATGGGACCTTGTGATGGTGAAGGAATGACAAACTTTATGACATATGAGGATGATATGGGCAAGTTCAAGTTCATAAAGCTGTGTAGACTGAAATGGGCTGGACATGTAATGCGACTCGATAAGACAGATACCACAAGGAAATCTTGCTGCAGTGAACCTATAGGAAGAAGAGCAAGAGGACGACCTAGGTTGAGATGGAGCAATGAGGTTGGAGAGGACGCTGCCAAGCTGGAGGTCCACGATGAAATCCAGAGAGGATTGGCAGGAAATTATTGAGGAGGCCAAGTTTCATCCCAGGATGTAGTGCCAATGGAAGAAAAAGAAGAGTCCTCCCTACCAAAAAGCCCTAAATCCAGTCACAAATTTCATTTGATACCCCATATGATCGTACTTTTGACATAAAGCATAGGTGTGGTATTGAGTCAAACGCCTTTCATAAGTCAAGAAGTACAGCATCTACTTGATTGTCTTGATCCAAAGCTTACAGTATGTCCTCTGAGAAAAGTGCGAGTTGGGTTTCACATGATCGATGTTTTCGGATCCATGCTGGTTGGCAGTGAGGAGGTCATTCTGTTCAAGATACCTTATTATGTTTGAGCTCAGAACACGTTTTAAGATTCAACAACAAATTAATGTCACGGATCTTGAACAGTAGTTTTGTGGATCACTTCTACTACCCTTTCTTGTAGACGGGTGTGAGCAGTGCGTTTTTCCAAGAACTGGGCGTGGGTTTTTGTTCGAGGGACCAATGACAGATTATAGTTACAAGAGGGGCTAACTCATCTGCAAATTCAATATGGAATCTGACAGGGATTCCATCGGATCCTGAAGCTTTGTTCAATTTTAACAATTTTAGCTGTTTCTTAACACCCTTGATATTTATACTTATTTCATTCAACTTTTCAGTGGTACGGGGACTAAATTGTGGCAGTTCTCCTGGGTTTTCCTTTGTAAAGGAACATTTGTAAACAGAGTTAAGCAGCCTTTACATATGACCAGCATTTCTTTGGGTTCTGTGAAAGATCACTTGACAATATTCTGCTATGGCAGTTATTGAAGGGATCACATGCTGCTCTCTTGACAGCCAAACACATTTCATTCAGCACACTCTATCTATAGCCTTACGCATTGTTTAAACCTAAACCTATTATGCAGCAATCTCTGTTTCATTAGAAGTTTGTTTAATAGTGACTGTACACCATGGCGGTTCCCTCCCATTATGAACTATTCTAATGGATACACGTCTATCCAGCGTATGGTGAACTATTCTTTTAAACTTGAGCCAAAGTTCCTCTAGATGCTCCTGCTCTGTTCTGAAAGTTTCCATAATAATGTGAAATGGCAAAATTTTTGCCATTTAGGGCACTAAATGAGGACTGATAAATCTGGCCTAAATTTTGTGCAAATAAATACAACCTTAATATGTTACAGTAATATATCCAGGTTCATCATATCACAGGAGTTCATTTAATCATTCTAAAATCAAAGCTAATATCAATGCTTAGTCTGTCTGAATTCAACAGTGGCTCACTCCAAAAGGGCCTATTGGATATAATTAACTCTGTGAAGTGTAAGACAAATGCTCTAGGTAGAAAGGTGTCACTATTCTTGTGAATCTATTTAGCAATAAGCAGGTAATTAGATACTATCAATTATGGGACTTACTTATTGACTTAACACATGGTGGAGCACAGGGTAGTATTATACAGACACAAATGATGGTACTAATGAAAAAATATTAGGAAAAGGGCAGACTGCTACACATTGTTACACATTAGCTTTCGGCCCAAGCCTTCTTCAGAAGAGAAAACACACACAATCTTCATAAGAGTAAGCATATCTCATGCAAGCATGACCCCATCACCGGCAGCTTGGACCAGAATGTAACTGTCTCACTGAACAAAAGTAGAGGTTTTGACAGGGTGGGGGGGGGGGGGGGCGGGGGGGGGGGGGGGAGAGGGATAGCAGGGTATGGGTGGGGCAGCGATGAGCACTGTCCGGCAGAACATGTAGGAACTGGATGGAAGCATGACAAGACGACTAGGGTCAGCATCGGGAGGGCATGAGGCAAGGAAGTGTGGGGTAGGAGGACATAAAAGGAGATGAGCAGGGAATGGGAAAGATAGGTGGGTGCGTTACAGAGGGTGACACATAATGAGAGTGAGAGGGTATAAATAGGGATGAAATGACAGGACAGAGAGGGCAGAAACTGTGGTACGGAGGGCATGGGGACAGTAGCTTACTGTAGGTTGACACTGGAATAATTTTGAGAGTGCAAAATGTGTTGTAAGGTTAACTCTCAGTGCAGAAAAACTGGTAGTGGAAGGGAGGATCCAGATGGTTTGGGTTGTACAGCAGCCATTAAAAGTAATAGATCCAGGTATTATCAAGTATTTATTTTTATTTTATTTTACATTTCTAGTTTTGAGGAGCAAATCCCCAAGGTCAGGGAATGTGTCAGAACATGAAATTACAACATAAAAGTAATAACAGATAAAATAAAATGTTTATGAATCCAAAAAAAGACAAGCCATCAGTTTAAGTACATGCAATCAATGATATAACATAGGAATCGGCTTAATTTTTCAAGGAATAAAAGGAGTGACCCATGAGGAAACTCTTTAGTTTCAATTTGAAAGTGCATGGATTACTGCTAAGATTTTTGAATTCTTGTGGTAGTTTACTTGAATATGGATGCAGCAGTATACTGCACACCTTTCTGCACAAGAGTCTAGGAAGTGCGATCGAAATGCAGATTGAGTTTCTACCTAGTATGAACTGAGTGAAAGTTGCTAATTCTTGGGAATAAGGTGAAATTATTAACAAGAAATGACAGTAAAGAATACATATATTGAGACTAGTCAACAGGGGTCAAAAAGGGGTTCGCAAACTTACACCACTTATTGCCCGAACTGCCCGTTTCTGAGCCAAAAATATCCTTTGAGAATGGGAAGAGTTACCCCAAAATATAATACCATACAACATAACCGAATGAAAATAAGTAGACTAGTCTTAATGTTGAACTATCACTTACTTCAGATACCGTTCGAATAGTAAAAATGGCAGTGTTATGTCTTTGAACAAGATCCTTGATGTGGGTTTTCCACAACACTTTACTATCTATCTGAACACCTACAAATTTGAACTGTTCGATTTACTTATCATATGCCCATTCTGTGAAATTATTTTTGTTGAATCATGTGTTAAAAACAGTAAAATCTGAGTCTTACTGTGATTTAGTGTTAGTTTACTTTCTACAAGCCATGAATTTATGTCATGAACTGCACTATTTGAAACAGAGACAATATTGCACAACATTGCAGTTGTAGCAATCTTTCTTCATACCTGGCCACATAAATTTCTCCACCATTAGCTTGAGCGTGATGTTCACAGATGTGCAAGGTTTTGGACACTGTCAAAAACTGACTTTCACAATGACAAAGTCACAAATGGTGTAGTCTGTTTCTTGGGAACATTGCACCAAATTAGGTTTTTCCTGCCTAGCAAACAAACTTGCTTGAGCTTAAGGGATGTTGAGTTGCACTGCAACAACTGCTGTAGCTGTTTGTTTGTGGCTTGTTCCGTTCTCAATTGGTCATAATTTATTGTTGCAGAAATTGTGCTTTAATATGCCTTATACCAGCAATAAATTGCCTGAAAAACTATAGTTGGTGAAACTGCTGAGAACACCTCTCTTTCATTTCTTGGAAAGCAAACATGATCAGCTTATGATTGGTGTAGTCCATAAAGGCTGAGCTTCCACATATATCCAGAAGTGTTGTATGGCCTCATGAACGGGCAGTAATTCCCAACCATACACACTACACTTAGCCTGTGTTTACGATAGCTATCCGGAAAAATACCGTAAAGACTTATAACTGCCCTCCACATTTTGAAGGAGTTCTGTACCAATAGCAAACTGCCTGGAGTCTACGACAATCACCAGCAGTGGAATGTGAACTGGGTGAGACAACAGTAGTGCTCTTTGTAAGCTAGCCCTTATCTTTTCAAAAGCCTGCTGCACAATTGGAGTACTTGATACGGGCTGCTTGCCCTTTCTGTTAGTATCTGCTAGTGCCTCTGCAAGCAGTGCCTGCACTCCCACTGCACCCGGTATAAGCTATCTATAAAAGTTTATTATTCCAAAAAATCTTCGTAACTGCTGGTCATTGGTTGGCTTTGGAATGCTCCATAAAGCCTCCAAGTTCTTGAACAGATGGATACCAGATGCTGATACCACCTGCCTGAGAAACATCATTTTGGCGCTATGGATTATAAGACACTATGAACTAAAAGATGTACCGTAATTTTTAAGCTTTTTTTTTTTTTTTTTACACTAAAATTTTTGTTATTATATTGCAAAACCAGACAAAAAAAAAAAAAAATCTCCGTTTATGAAACCGAACTAAAATTCCTGAAAATCGTCATCTGAACTTTCTTCTTCTTCTTCTTCCTCCTCCTCCTCCTCCTCCTCTTCGTTGTTATCGTTCTATTCTTCATATATACGATGGACTTCCCTGTCATCGAAAGCTTTACTTATGCCTGCACTTCTAGAAAGACTTAACAATAACAACTGTTTTATCCGCTGACACACTTGTTTGATTGTAGGTCGTTTTAAAGCTCCCTTAGGTGTGAATCCATTGGATTTCATCCATCATCCATTTGTTCCATTCCTCTCTCTTAAGCTTTAAATGGTTTACTCATCAAGACATTAAGGGGTTCCAATTGTGAAGTAAGTCATACCGCAATAATAGCAAACTCTGTATTTCTCTGTCCAATTCCATTTCACAGAATTTTTCAAATGATTATTAACTAATCTTGCACAAGAAAAGAACTCTTCTTCAATAAAACACACACTGTTAATCCATAATTTCATACCAGTCTCACCCATTCAACCCTTGTCATGTATGAGAACACCACCACATGGCAGTATTGCAGAAGCTTTTAGTGTTGTTTTGCACTGGAAAACAATCATTGGATTAAGTTTAGCACCATCTGCACAACATGAAAAGACACCTCTGTAGTGCATTTTCTCATGTCCACTTGTTTTTATAGTTACAGTTTTAGACCTTTCATGGGAATGGTTCTGTTATTCGGCACATTAAACATCAAAGGAGTTTTGTCCATATTCACTATTTGGCTTAAGTCCACATTAGTTTTCTTTTGATGTTGAATAATTTTCTCTTCATACTTCTGTGCCATTTTCTGAGATATTTTGGTTTAGGTTTGAATGCTAAGTTCATGATACTTCGTAAGCTTGAAGCACCAACCAACTCCACCCATAAAATCTGTCAAGTTCCACTGCAGCACTAGCTTACAAGCATGTATCCCAATCATTTTTGTATTAATTCCAATGCTGTTTTGACGGTGTCCTTGAATCCATTTCAATACGTCATCTTCTGGTTTTCGTCATTTTGCATTCAGTCCTCTGCATCATCATTTTTTTTCCAGTTTTTCTTTACTAATCCACCAATCGTGAATAGTTTCTTCTGTTGTCCACCAATCGTGAATAGTTTTTTCTGTTGGTGGAAGGCTGCTCTGTTCCCATGTTCTTCTGCATATGCCATTACTTTCAATTTATGGCCCACATCATATTAACGCATTTTATTCTTTTCCATTAAGAAACCAGCTACTAACAAAAATATTATAATGTTACCAATAACAAAAATCACTTTCAATAAAGTGCACTGGCACCGTAGACTGCAATGATGCATCATAGGCTAGACAGTGTTCTGGGGGTGCACTGCTGCTGCCAGGTGAATCCAGTTTTCCAGATTGAGATAGGTTTCCTATGGCATCGAATATATAGTCACTTTTCAGTATTGAATACATGGCCATTTTTAAGACAGACTGAAATTTTATATCTAACACTGGACATTTTTATATTAATTTTAAGCATAAGACGCACTTCAATTTTGGAGGCAATTTTTCGAAGAAAAAAGTGCATCTTAGTGTCCATACAATATGATATCATAGCCATCTGGGAATAGTCCTCTTCAGCAACCAGAGTATGGTTGTATGCCTTCTTGCTGTCTATCGTGTTGAAGATTGTAGCCTTAGCAACAACATTCATAAAATCACACAAGTTTCATACGGGATAGTGGTCAGATAATGTTCATGCATTCCAACCCTGGTAATTCCCGCATGACCTTCATGTGCCATCACTCTTCTGGCCCAATAGTGAAGCCCATTTGTTATCCAATTTTCTTACAATACCTGCCTGCAACTTTGTCAAATTCTGCTTTTGCCTCTGAGAACCAGTGGGCGCCATTGTTCTCAGTCATCAGAAGACCAGTTGGCCTGTGGTAGTCTTGATGTAGTGCAACATGGTATGCAATATCTTCTGCCCTGTTTCATGTTCACCTGAATCACCAGATACAGCAACCGTGTTCCTTGTACTTCTGCCTACTTTGCCTATCAACATCGCACTCCTCCACCTAACTTGTGCTGTGCTCAGCTGAAACCCCAGGCCATGATGATGGGTGAAATGTGCACCTAGAATCGGCTTTTGTACATCAGCCAGTACGAATCTCCATTTAAAAACTTTGCTAAAACCTATGTCCACTGTCATCTCCTGTTCGCCATAAGTCATAATGGGTGAATTGTTAGTGGCAAATAGGTGTAGTGCTGTGTCTACTGCCTCTTTCCGAATCCGATTAAATGGCAGTGTGCTAAAGTCCAAGCCAGAGTCAAACAGGTAACTTTGATTTGCCTTTGCGCCTGTCATATACAAGCAGCACAATAAAGTGAGTGGGCAAACTTGCTTACACGTCTAAATGTGCATGGAAACAATGCCTCAAATAACACTGTCACTCTTGAGTGTTGCATCTCAGCTGTCTTCTATCAGTCCATCACAGTCTGTCCATCCCTTCATATCCACGCTTGCACTCTTGTGAAGCTACAGGGCCTGCTACGCCTATTGCAAGCTGCTGGACTGTGCAGGGAACTGTGGACCTCATGGTCTGCATGTCAAACCTTTTGTAGAATCAACATACTCTGCCATCTTGTCCCTCTGGCCCTTACTTCTGTTGGCTGGGCAAATGTCCTTCTACCTTAGTGCTGTGCACAATGTCTCATTTGTTTGATTCCAGCAGCAATAACTGTCCTTTCATTTCATCTAATTCTAGCTTTAGACTGTGTCTTCTGCTGTTTTCCAGCTGTCAGTTACTTGTGTTACTGCTGAGGCACTCACTTGCCACAATGTCACATGTATGTTATCAGTGACTGACAGAACAGGACTAATGTTGTTTGTCCCACAAAAGATTATTGCCATTTTTACTGACAGCGGCAACTGCATAAGCCAATCATGCCGAAGCATGTAATCCCATATTGCTGCCTCCTCCACAGTAATCCAGAAATGCAGCCAGAATTTGGAAGATGTCCTGTTGCCAACACATTCGAAGTGTAGGACCTATTGCATCTGTTGGTCTGAGGATTTGCCCATGTGCTGGATCACCATGGCTCTCAAATGTTGATATCGACTATGCGTAGGAGGCTTCAAAATGATTTCCAATACCATCACCACTGCTCGAGTGTCCACGATATTAACTGCCACAGCAGACGTTGTATAGTAATTCATGAAATTACTCTGCGTAAACGCTAGCTCTCATTGCAAACCAAGGTACAGATTTCTCCAGCAGGAAGTACGGCAGTTTTATTTTCATCGTTGACTTGGTGGACATGTTACAACTCTGTAGTTCGTTTGTCTGCTGTATATACTGCTTTTCAATGCAACTCTCTGTGTCTATGTGACAACTTGTGTCTGCAGATCCGTAGTACATCTCTCTAGTTCCTCTTCCCAGCATCAAGGTTGTCCTTCCTTTCGGTTTTGTCCATCGTCTTCACCATCTCACTTTGTACCATGCTCAAATTTGCTGTTTACTTCCGTGCCTCAGAACCAACATTTTATAGGTACTGCTGATAGTGTAGGCTACAAAGCAGACACTCACGGAGAACCCCACAGCAGATATTTATTTTAATGATTACATCAGCTAATTATCACTTGACAACCAATGAGCAGAGAACTAACTCAAGAACAATCTCACAAATATAAAGAGCAAACACCACTCTGTCTGTTGGCCAAAGAATAATAAAGTTTCTTCACTCACTGTCTGTAACCAGTGCTTCCCATATTTTCTGTCATACAATATGGTTTCAACACTCCTTGGTATTCGACCAAATTCTGAACTTAAATATACAAAAGGTCACTCCACTTACAGACCACTCACTGTGAACTGAAGGTTTTCCTTGGTGTGATATTGAACTTGGCCTTTAATTTGAATGTTTTCTCTTATAATTGTCCCCCACAGCTCAGGGATGTCAACATATGAGAGGGAGAAAGGTGAAGAACATTAGTGAGTATACTGACTGTAATTCATGTACCAAAAGGAAAGACAGCTCTAGCTGAGAGCACAGTAGGCTTTAAAGGGAGATTTCAGTTCAAGTGCTACAATCCAAAGAAGCTTACAAAGTGAGGTTTATGAATTTTACATCTGTGAGATTCAGAAAATGGCTGTGTGTGGGGTTTTTTTTCCCCCACACTCTGTATTATGTTAAGACAACTCCAGAAAATCTAATTCAGCCTAATTTACCTCTTGCAACCTGAATAGTTGTTCATTTGGCACAACAACTGCTACTTTGTGTACATGGTTCAAGCTACCACATCTTTACTGACAGGTTCTATCCATGCCCCCAACTTGCTCAGGAATTGCACAAAATGAAATTTCATCCAACAAGTACAGTTACACTTCTAGGAAGGATTTTTCACGTAATTTTAAGATGATGAAACCTGCTGGGTATGAGTTATGTGCTCATCAAAGTGAAATGAAAATTACATGCCTTTTGTCCCCTGACATAAGGTTAGTGACAATGTTGAGTATTTTCTTTGATCCTCAAACCCAACTGATCAATTACAGAAAGAGAAGAATCTGTGCAGTTTCTGAAACCCACTGTTATTTTGGAATACATGGAGTTCGTGGGAGGAGTTGGCAGGGATGATCAATACTGTGGTTGCAATGGTTTTACAAGACAATCATAAATGTGATGGAAAAAATTATTCTTCTGGCTGATTAAATTTGCTGTAGTAAACAGTTACATTCCTTACTCAATTGACAAAACAACTGTGGAGAACAACTGCAGACTCATATTTCCTACAGAAGAAATCTAATCAGACATCTAGTAGGCCAAATGAGAAAAACAAATTTAAAGAAGAAAGGAACACAATCATCATCTGACACTGAGGAGAGAGTAAATGGAGAAAGATGCATTTAATAATGCAAAATGAAAAAGAAATCAACAAAAGATTGCATGGTTTGCAGCAAACACAGGGAGAAAGGAGGAAGAAGACAAACAACTTTCTGCGGTGAAACATGCAAGAAGTAGCTTGGGCTTCACATGGTAGAATGTTTTACGAGGTATCAGAAAACAGAAAATTATAAACAATCATGAATAAAAACACCATAAATAATTTCAAAAACAAATGTAAAAAAATATATTGTTGTCAACTGACCTCATATTGAATTTTATTTTTTAAAAACAGTAGTGAAATAATCTGTAAATCTCGTGCATCTTTATCCGCATAAAATAAATAAGGTTTGGGGAGAACACAGTGAGTAGAAAAAATTGAATTGGAAAGGGTTAAGGAGCTATTATGTCAACTCGAATCAACACACTGTTGCTTAATGCAAACCAGTCGCCATGAAAATACTGAAGAACATTCCTGTGTATATCCATAAAATAGTGGGCAAATAAGCAACTTCCACAAGTAGTGGTCAAAAATAAGTTATTCAGAAATTAAAGAACAGGTTATGGAAAATTCATAATTCCTCTGCCTGAATAATGGAGCACATGTACTATAAGGAGATGAGTCCAAGTCAAGTGATAACACTAACATTGCTTATTGGTTACTTCTCCTTACAACTTAAAATGTAAGTTAGCTCTGTGTTATGAAAGCTTCCAGCCATTTTGAATGTTCAATCTGACATCTTTGGTGTGTGCAAACCCAAGCGTCCAAAACCACTGGAATGTGTATACAGAAAATATACACATACATCTGAGAGTTACCTGCATGACAGCAACATAATACATACAAATCTCATATGCATTGTACTCTCTCAGTTACGTAAGAAGTACAAAGAAAGTAGTAGATACTCATCAAAAAGTGGTACCATTCGCTTGTTTGGTGATTAATAAACACAGTTTTTCAATAGATCTGAGTTCTATGTTGTAAGAAATTGCACTTTATTTCCTCCATCCTTATGAAATTAATACTAGTTATGTCTCCCATCCAGTCTCAGATCCTGAGTATAACAGACACAAATTTCAGTCTCTTACTTATTTTCTGGTCAGAGGATTTGGATGACTGCTACTGTTCAAACAAATTGTAAAACAAATTTTTAATTGTCATAGCAGGAAACAAAATAATTCAAGCAATATCAAACCCTGATAGTGTGTCACATTAGTACCCCACCTTAAGCTCATACATGCAAGAGACAGTAATAATAATTACAAACTACCCTTGCAAATATTCTTTTTGTTTAAGCATTATAACATGTAGTACTTTCATGCTTTGCAAACATTTTTCATATGTGCACACCACAAACATTCCCACTGCTGCTGCCAGGGTGAGTACTTTACCAGGGAAAATAGTCTGCAATTTATTTTCTGGATAAAATTATTCTTGCAACAATAACAACATAAATTTACCCTCAGAGGGTTCCAGGATAACTTTTGTTAAATTACTCTACATAAAAATTTCATATTTCTTACCGCTGCATATGATTACCATCACTGGTACCAAGAACACGACGATCCCTTGGTAGGTGACTCCATAAATGGTTTTGTAAACCAATATCATTATTAAAACCTCTTGAGCACAACGTACATTGATATGGCTTCGTTTCTTTTTCCAGAATAGGAGGAATGCTGGCATGTGTAATCACATGGGCCGGCACTACTCTGAATGTAAATACATACACAAAAATTACAGAGCAAATGTAACATGAGGCTGACAAACAAACACTATTCAAGAGACAATATTACTCATCCACATACATTAAATACATGAATAATAAATTATAGATCCGTATAATTTTTGGAGGAATGAAGTACATTACATTTTAAGAGACAGCTACACATTGTTCATAGCTGAAACAGCAAACAACTATGCTTTCAAAATTTAGTAACACACGTAATTTTTAAATACCTTTACAACACACTATTTTTGTCACAACATACCTTGCTTGAACTGTATTGTTTGTTGGCATATCAGTCTCACTTTTATTATCACATTCACTTGTATCACATTCGTCTGCTTCCTTGGTTTCTGCCAAGTCAGTATCACTGTCATGAGCAGTATCAACACTACAAGTAACATTTGAATCATCTTTGTCACTGGTATCCTGCTCTTCATTTGTGATGTTACACTGGTTTATATCGCTACTTGCTTCAAATGACTCATCACTGTCATGACTACCATCTTCAAGGGCACAAAGAAAAAGCATCGGGTCAACTCTCACTTCAACTTCCGTGACTTCACTGTCAGTTTCAGAACCCTACAAGAATAAAAATGTTATCGTAAGAAAATATCTACAAAAAATAGTTTTTTTATAGCAGTGTGTGTAAGCTTCAAATATACATATGTCTATCAGGATGTAATAAGTATAAATAGACTATAACACACAAACAGCTTACACAAAAAAAATGGAATAATAAAAATGCATTCATGTAACACAATGTAGAAATTCAGGCTTGGAATGGCTACAGTAAGTTACATTCAGTTTACCAGAAATCCTCACAAATTTAGTTGTACCAGATACCTGTATCATCAATGAATCGAACATGTCAAGCAAACAAACACAAACAGATGCTTAAAGGGGCATTTTACTGCATACTGTGGTTTTTAGACTTAACAATCACCTGTGAGCACTATACATATGGACATGACCACGTGCACGAGGTACTTTTTAATTATAAATGTTTTACTTGTATAAGGTGATGCATTTTATCCACTAATAGAGCAACATGGCATGAGTTTCTAACTCTCAATGAACACATTTTGTAACAAAAAAATTTTGGACACCAGAAGAAGACAGCAAAATCTTACAAAATCGGTTGTTGAAAATAGAGAAGAATTTAAGCCATCTTGGCTATAAAAAGCTTTTCATACTAACAAATTATTACAAAGATCTTATTTCATTTCATTTTATTTAAAAATTATTGTGCACATTGTTTATAGATAAGATGTGCATGTGTGTGCACAGCACATGCACTGCAACAGCCACTGCAACCCCCCCCCCCCCCCAAACTCACACACATTCTATTTACATAAAGATTATATCAATTAGATTTTAAATAAAAGATGAAGTAACTTGAAGAAAATGCACAAGAATCTCTACTCCACTTGTAGCAGCAAATTTTGCACTTCCTTAATTCAAGGTTCTGGTGTTCTATAGGTTCTACAAAGTCTGCTAATGAATAGAAGCAATCGCGCAATTAAGAGTGCTCTTAAAATTCTCATAAACAGTAAGAAGGAAGAAATGGCTTTTATTTTACATTGGAGACTTGCAAATTTGTGTAGCACAATATGCAGTGAAGGCTTTAAAATCTGTGTTCCAACTGAACTAATGTTGACTTCCTACCATGTTCGCAGATAAAAACTATTAATCCACTCTTTTAACCTGGCTCACATTTACAGTTTTCTATAACATAGACAAAAGGAGTGGGTGGTACAGCTTTTGAGACTTGTATGAACAAGTATTACAAAAATACAAAACTACAACAGGAAGAGCTGTTCTCTCAATGCAGTTTACAGGTTTCTGGTCTGCCAAAGGCTTTCATGCTGAATTTTTACTTGCTAACTACGTTTCAAACACACATCAAACTGAGCTTTGGAATAACTGACTCTGTCAAGATTTGCCATGATCCCTTCATACTATTTAATCCTTTGAATTCACAACTCAAAGTGATGTGTAAGGTTGCAATGTTTCAGCTTTTGGAATACACAAAACAACCCTCATTGTTCCACCAAGTGAAAGACTGTTATTTAAGCTAACATGAAAATATCAGAATGGATGCTTTCATAGCATGGCTGATCACAGTTTTACATAACCTATCTAATCTGATGATGCTGTTTTAATATACAGAAAACAGCCAGCTCTCTTAAAAATATCTTGTTTACTTTGCCAGAATTCATTCCAGTTCCTTCCTTTCGAAAAGTAGTCTACCTGATGGATAGCTCCACAAGAGGAAGTCATCACTTAAATGTAATTCATCATCGAGTGTTTGAAAGCAGAACAAAAAGACCAATGTTGTATAATGTCCTCAATACAATGCTGAAGAGTGAACTGAGAATATAATTCCCTTGACAGTACACAAAAATGCATTTGCCAATATCATCAGAAGTTATTTAAAAATACTGTCCCAGGATTCACCATGAGTGAAATAGAAAAACAATAGAAATCCTGAATATAAAAGCCTACACAGAATGCTAGTTAAAGGGTGTAGCAACTGTTCCACTTTGTTCAGTTGAGGTGGGGTTGGGAGGGGGAGGGGGGGGATTTATACATGAAGTAAATGGACTTTGAAAGATATTTTAAGGTGGCATTGTTTTTTTAACACAAATTTATCTTTATACGAGTAAGGAAATACATATAAAAACAAAGATGAGGTGACTTACCGAACAAAAGCGCTGGCAGGTCGATAGACACACAAACAAACACAAACACACACACACAAAATTCAAGCTTTCGCAACAAACTGTTGCCTCATCAGGAAAGAGGGAAGGAGAGGGGAAGACAAAAGGAAGTGGGTTTTAAGGGAGAGGGTAAGGAGTCATTCCAATCCCGGGAGCGGAAAGACTTACCTTAGGGGGACACGCACACACGCACATATCCATCCACACATACAGACACAAGCAGACATATTTGAAATATGTCTGCTTGTGTCTGTATGTGTGGATGGATATGTGCGTGTGTGCGTGTCCCCCTAAGGTAAGTCTTTCCGCTCCCGGGATTGGAATGACTCCTTACCCTCTCCCTTAAAACCCACTTCCTTTTGTCTTCCCCTCTCCTTCCCTCTTTCCTGATGAGGCAACAGTTTGTTGCGAAAGCTTGAATTTTGTGTGTGTGTGTTTGTGTTTGTTTGTGTGTCTATCGACCTGCCAGCGCTTTTGTTCGGTAAGTCACCTCATCTTTGTTTTTGTTTTTATATATAATTTTTCCCACGTGGAATGTTTCCTTCCATTATATTAAGGAAATACATAAATGTATCTGTTATGCAACACCAAGCAGTGAGCAAAATAGGTAGCTTTCAGACAGTAACAGTGAGTATTTGTCAATGTATTTATTTATATTTTAATTCCTTGATGCAGGTTTTTTGTTTGTGAATGCATCTCAAATGATTTCATATGTTGTGTCACACCAACTTTTCTGATGCAATCATCTACATTAGTGAAACATAACCATGCCTTGTGTGCTGCTGTCAGTCTACATTTGAGAGATTAAATTTGGTAATTGTAGAAATATGAGAACTTTTTTGTTTTTTTTTTTTTTTAGTTCGAATTTGACACTTATTTTCAAGAAAATGCAATCCTGTTTTTATGATATTGCAGTGCCTGTGTTGTTAAGAAGAACAATGCAATGTTCCTTCAGACATGTATGTATGTCCGAAGGAACAGGCACTGTGGCAGCTACAGCTCTTACCAAATGTATCCACAGTCACAAATATTGACAATCATAAGCCACATAAGGGAACAACGACAGTGAAAATTTGTGCCTAACTGGAACTCAAACCTGGATTTCCCACTTTACGAGAGCCTTATGCGTTTTTGTTGTAACCGCAACCGGAAAGGTCACGGGGTTGCCAAGAACAGAGCGCAGCAGGACCAAATGGGAGCGGCCCACAAACAAATGAATGGGAAAGGATGGACACAAACAATGCCGGACGACCGAGGAAGATCTTACGAACAACAACACGCAAGAAGCAGCTGGGTCACAAGCGACAACCTCACGAATCCACAACGTCCACTTGTACACAGAAACAAAGTAAAGTAAACACACTGTCTGCAGCCAAGATGTCGATAGACTCACATGAATATCAGACTGCCTCACTGAGTGAGAGGCAAGCGCTTAAATACAGGATAAGGTACATCGCTATTGGCTGCTGGGGTCATGTATCATGTGCTCCACTGTGGCACCCTCACGTTATACGTGGGTTAGGAATGCGCGCAGCCACGGCTTACAGCGCGACGGCTGCAGAGATCTCTAACGGTAATCAAGGTCCATGCCGTCTGGAGCGAATCTGAAACCCGCAGCACTCAGTACCAAGAGTTTTGACCATTCATGCATGACCTCCAGCCAGACCCAAACATCCATATGTCGTCATTCCTGCATCACAACTTGTATACATATGCTGTGATCTCCGTATAGGAGAGCACATTTTAATTGAAAGTCACTACCGGGTATTCACTGATAAATACAATGTTGCATTGCCTACACTGTTAAGAATAACAACGCAATATTCCTTGTCTCTCTTGAGCTTTGTTGGGAAAATAGATATCTTCTGATACAAAAAGATATAAGTCCCCAACAATTGAGAATAATTGGAAGGAGATGAAGGGGTGGATCAGGTTTCCTAATAAGGGCCTCTTTATAAAGTTCACTGTTTGTTGGCAAATAATCTGTCCAATGTATGGACGACAACAGTTACCGCCAGCAAGCTAGTGGTGAGGAGGATACGTGTGTGTAACTAATGAGTAACCAAATGAAAGTGCTGGCAGGTCGACAGACACAAACAAACACAAACATACACACAAAAATCAAGCTTTCGCAACAAACTGTTGCCTCATCAGGAAAGAGGGAAGGAGAGGGAAAGACGAAAGGAAGTGGGTTTTAAGGGAGAGGGTAAGAAGTCATTCCAATCCCGGGAGCGGAAAGACTTACCTTAGGGGGAAAAAAGGACGGGTATACACTCGCACACACACACGTATCCATCCACACATATACAGACACAAGCAGACAAGGTCTTTAAATATGTCTGCTTGTGTCTGTATATGTGTGGATGGATACGTGTGTGTGTGCGAGTGTATACCCGTCCTTTTTTCCCCCTAAGGTAAGTCTTTCCGCTCCCGGGATTGGAATGACTCCTTACCCTCTCCCTTAAAACCCACTTCCTTTCGTCTTTCCCTCTCCTTCCCTCTTTCCTGATGAGGCAACAGTTTGTTGCGAAAGCTTGATTTTTGTGTGTATGTTTGTGTTTGTTTGTGTCTGTCGACCTGCCAGCACTTTCATTTGGTAAGTCACATCATCTTTGTTTTTAGATATATATTTCCTATGTGGAATGTTTCCCTCTATTATAACTAATGAGTAATGTATTTTATCTGGGAATTGTGAAGTTTCATTGCTCAGGACTATAAAATGTTTTTGTCAAGGGGCACAGGACTTATATTCAGGAAGTAAACGGTTGAAATCATCATCTAGCTATACAGATTTTGGTTTTCCACAACATTCCTAAGTCCCTTAAGGCAAGAGGTGGCATGGTTCCTGTGAAAGGTCTTTCCTTGTGCCTAGTTTCTAATGACCCCAACATGCATTTAATCCAGAACTCTGATTTTCCTTCCTTCAAACGTTTCCAACTTCACCTATTATAGACAAAGGTGATATTGTTTGGTGCTAAGTGTGTGGTCCTGCCCCACATAAATTCTAAATCCGTCCACAAGCCATGAAATTTTATGGGAGTCACTGATCAGTGATTTTTCCAATCCCTTTTCTCTATACCATTGCAATATGCAGCATACAAGGAAAACAGTAGCATCATTTTCAGCACCTCCACAGACACATCAACATCCACTACATTGTCTGTGCATACTTCTCCCCAATCCCCCCCCCCCTCTCCCTCCACACTCATACACACGCTCTTTGTTTATCGAATATATGTTGCTGACTGGAAAAAAGATTAGAAAAACAAAGGCACTCTGATACACACTGAAATCTACATTCAAACAATTTAAGAAAGAGTACTCCAGAACACAAGTCCAGTGAGTTACTAGTGTGTCACCTTCCTCAGTGGTACAGTGAAGGAAAATGGTGGAGCAGTCCAGGATATCTCCCTATTTGGATTCTCAGTGTAGTTTACATCTTAGCACTGCACAATTTCCTTAAAATAACTTAGAAATGTAGTGCAGAGTAAAGGACTTCCTATACTCTATCAAATCTGGAGAACTTAGGCCTTATTGATAACCAAAGTGGAAACTTGCTTCAATCCCGTATCATAACAACTGCTAGCCTTGATATGGTTATGAGTTTGGGGCAGTTCTGTGTGCCCAAGTGGTTAACCTGATGCTCTCTTAGTGCACTGATTTGAGTATTTTGCGTATGAAAATCATACTGCTGTAATACACCAACTATCAAATGAAGCTCTCATAGAACTGCAGTATGCACAATTTTGTTGGGTCCTCAGTTCTTCTGTTTCAGAATCTTCAAAATTTTTAAGAGTTGTGATGTATCTTACATTCAGATCCTTCTAGTACAACAACCATGTTAATGTCTTACTAAACATGAGTCCAATAAATCTCACACACGTGAGAATGATATCCCTTAGTTGTAGCTAATTAAGTCAAAGACAGAATGAAGACAGTTAAAACATATATAGCTTCTTACGATGAAAAGATAAATGTTGTTATCTTTGCCCATTTGTTAAGCCTTTAAAGTGTCAGCAGTAGTAACAGGTTGTAGCTGAAAAGAAAACTAACTGGTCTACTGAGAATGCTGGACAGGACTTGACTGTGGATGACACACAATTTACCAACATAACAAACATGGTACTCCTTAACATTCTTCGCTGACCAATGATATTCTCCTGTAGGAGATGTCCGAGAGCTGATTCCCAACTTTATATCTAAAATAATGCTATGCAGGACACGATCTCACTGCAGTAAAGATGTGACAATAGAAAACCCATTTCTGGCACTGAAGGGCAATGTTTTGCCTCCAAGCAGCATTAAATTCTCAGTCAACGTCCAAAAATACTCCTATTAGGAAGTGCTCGCAATACGAGTTAAACAGATTATACAGTGCTTGATTGCTACCTAGATCAATACTGTCTGAATTCATATGTGGAGTGTCTCAAAGGCTTCCTCCCCCTCCCCCTCCACGCCCAGGTTAGGAACTGAAACAGGCAGCCCATTAAAGCTACACTTTGAAAAATACTTGGATGTAGTCCATTGCTTCCCAGTTTTGAGAAGGGCATCACGGCAGCTTTTCTTAATGCAAATTGCTTGGAGATATACACAAAGTTGCTTTTCCCACATTAGAATTTTTAATTCTTTGACATGACTCCATAAGCCATTTATACTCCACTGCAAAAGGAGAGGCTTGAACTTTTATTTTATCCTTTCAAATGTATGAGGAAAGAAGCACTGAGAGTGGAAGGTTGATTAAGGACTAAGTATTTCACTCTTCATGGCTTCCACGCCAGGTGATACATTGTCAGCATGTAATTTTATGGCATAAGGAGTGAAGTATTTGTTTCTCTCTTTCCATCACATCCTAATTGTTTTTTTGTTCCTCTTGCTTTTGAAGGGAGATGATACACACTGGATGTATCTGAGTATATATTTCTGGATGATATTTTGCTCTACTGGACATTTACCTTTGCTGAACCATCGGCCTTCATCTTGGACAAAACAGCAGACTCAGTGGTTGACCTCTGCTTTTACAGATACACTTAACAGCATAAGCAATATACTGAGCGCTATCTGAGGCTTTCCCAGTGTATACGTCATGGGCATTCGATGATCGTATCTGCCTGGACACCCAAGAACCCTCCAAATAACGTTATACTGAGTGTTTAAAAATAAATGTACCTTGCTCTTACACCAGATAATGCTGGTCAAAACTAGAAAAAAGTGTCATAAACATATGTTCAGAAAAAACACCTAATGAAATATGGACCATAATATTTGTGTCAAGAACAATCAGTATTGAGTGGTGTAGGTTTTCTCCCTGTGAGGTTCACTGCTCATTTCTTATTGCTTGCATCTCACTCTGTACTCAGTCCTCTGGCTGAAATGCTGTTGCCAGACATAGTCCTTACACTTGTCTCCCAGATCAGCTATTTCAAACACATTTCTGAGATTGTGCTGTCATCAGAACAAGATTAGAGATTCTGTAGTGTGTGCACAGTATAAACAGTGATATGGTGTCCTACAATTCAACTTGGGAAATGGTAGATATAGTAATCTGCTAAACTTCAGCCAACACCATTATTCGGCAGGCATGTTGTCTATGCTGAATGATATCCTCAAGCCTGTAACCGGTATGAGTTATACTCGTATGAGTTGGCCGATTCCAACGACGACTCATTGATATTATAGTCATAGGACATTACTTTTTTTTGTGAAGTGCAAAATTTTTCATTTTTGATCATTTAAAGCAAGTTGCCAATCTCCGCGCCACTTTGATATCTTATCAACATCTGACTGGATATTTACGTAGCCTCTTTCAGACAGTACTCCATTATAGATAACTACATCAATCTGCGAAGAGCTCAATTTTACTGTTATTACTGTCTGTATAATATACAATATTAATATATAATATATATAATATGTATAATATAAAATCATTAATATACAACATGATCCCAACACACTTCCCTGGGGAACACCTGAAGTTACTTCTACTTCTGACAATGACCCTCTATCCAAGATAACATGTTGCATCCTCCCTACCAAAAAGCCCTCAATCCACTCACAAATTGCACTTGATACCATATATGATTGTTCTTTTGACAACAAGCATAGGTCTGGTACTACATCAAACACTTTTTGGAACTTAAGAAGTACAGCATCTATCTGGTTGCCTTGATCCAAAGCTTTCAGTATGTCGTGAGAAAGTGCAAATTGAGTTTCACATGACCGATGTTTTCAAAATCCTTGTCGTTTGGGGCTGAGAAGGTCATTCTGTTCAAGGTACCTCACAATGTTTGAGGTCAGAGTATGTTCTAAGATTCTACAACAAATCAATGTCATGGATGTGGGATGGTAGTTCTGTGGATCACCTGTACTACCCTTTCTTGTAAACGGGTGTGACCTTTAAATTTTTCCAAAAGTAGGCACAGTTATTATTATTATTTCTTTCTTTTCTCAGACATTACATCTGGTCAAAAATGGAAAGTGACGCGGACCTCGATCAAGCGTGACTTCCTTTTAACTGTACGGTATATGTTACATTGCATTTAGGAACTTTCGGGTAGTTGAACATGTATCAATAATTACGGATTTCTGTAGTTGTATATATAAGTTTGGATGTAGCTGTATTGCATTGATGTACTGGTGGATATTGTGTGGTATGACTCCTGTAGTTGATAGTATAATTGGTATGCCAACTTTATCCTGATGCCACATGTCCTTGACTTCCTCAGCCAGTTGGATGTATTTTTCAATTTTTTCTCCTGTTTTCTTTTGTATATTTGTTGTATTGGGTATGGATATTTCAATTAGTTGTGTTAATTTCTTCTTTTTATTGGTGAGTATGATGTCAGGATTGTTATGTGGTGTTGTTTTATCTGTTATAATGGTTCTGTTCCAGTATAATTTGTATTCATCATTCTCCAGTACATTTTGTGGTGCATAATTGTGTGTGGGAACATGTTGTTTTATAAGTTTATGTTGTAAGGCAAGCTGTTGATGTGTTACTTTAGCTACATTGTCATGTCTTCTGGGGTATTCTGTATTTGCTAGTATTGTACATCCGCTTGTGATGTGATCTACTGTTTCTATTTGTTGTTTGCAAAGTCTGCATTTATCTGTTGTGGTATTGGGATCTGTAATAATATGCTTGCTGTAATATCTGGCGTTTATTGTTTGATCCTGTATTGCAATCATGAATCCTTCCGTCTCACTGTATATATTGCCTTTTCTTAGCCATGTGTTGGATGCGTCTTGATCGATGTGTGGCTGTGTTACATGATACGGGTGCTTGCCATGTAGTGTTTCCTTTTTCCAATTTACTTTCTTCGTATCTGTTGATGTTATGTGATCTAAAGGTTTGTAGAAGTGGTTATGAAATTGCAGTGGTGTAGCCGATGTATTTATATGAGTGATTGCTTTGTGTATTTTGCTAGTTTCTGCTCGTTCTATAAAGAATTTTCTTAAATTGTCTACCTGTCCATAATGTAGGTTTTTTATGTCAATAAATCCCCTTCCTCCTTCCTTTCTGCTTAATGTGAATCTTTCTGTTGCTGAATGTATGTGATGTATTCTATACTTGTGGCATTGTGATCGTGTAAGTGTACTGAGCGCTTCTAGGTCTGTGTTACTCCATTTCACTACTCCAAATGAGTAGGTCAATATTGGTATAGCATAAGTATTTACAGCTTTTGTCTTGTTTCTTGCTGTCAATTCTGTTTTCAGTATTTTTGTTAGTCTTTGTCTATATTTTTCTTTTAGTTCTTCTTTAATATTTGTATTATCTATTCCTATTTTTTGTCTGTATCCTAGATATTTAAAGGCATCTGTTTTTTCCATTGCTTCTATGCAGTCGTTGTGGTTATCCAGTATATAATCTTCTTGTTTAGTGTGTTTTCCCTTAACTATGCTATTTTTCTTACATTTGTCTGTTCCAAAAGCCAAATTTATATCATTGCTGAATACTTCTGTTATCTTTAGTAATTGGTTGAGTTGTTGATTTGTTGCTGCCAGTAGTTTTAGATCATCCATGTATAGCAAATGTGTGATTTTGTGTGGGTATGTTCCAGTAATATTGTATCCATAATTTGTATTATTTAGCATGTTGGATAGTGGGTTCAGAGCAAGGCAGAACCAGAAAGGACTTAATGAGTCTCCTTGGTATATTCCACGCTTAATATGTATTGGCTGTGATGTGATATTTGAATTTGTTTGGATATTAAGTGTGGTTTTCCAATTTTTCATTACTATGTTTAGGAACTGTATCAATTTAGGATCTACTTTGTATATTTCCAATATTTGTAGTAACCATGAGTGGGGTACACTATCAAAAGCTTTTTGGTAATCAATGTATGCGTAGTGCAGCGACCTTTGTTTAGTTTTAGCTTGATATGTCACCTCTGCATCTGTTATCAGTTGCTCTTTACATCCTTGTGCGCCTTTGCAACAGCCTTTTTGTTCTTCATTTATAATTTTGTTCTGTGTTGTATGTGTCATTAATTTCTGTGTAATGACTGAAGTTAATATTTTGTATATTGTTGGTAGGCATGTTATGGGGCGATATTTAGCTGGGTTTGCTGTGTCTGCTTGATCTTTAGGTTTCAGATAAGTTGTTCAGTGTATCAGGGAATGTGTATGGGTCTGCAATGTAACTGTTAAATAATTTAGTTAGATGTGAATGTGTTGAGGTGAATTTCTTTAGCCAGAAATTTGCTATTTTATCTTTTCCAGGGGCTTTACAATTGTGAGTAGAATTAATTGCTTGGGTGACTTCATGTTACAAAATTATCACTTCAGGCATTTGTGGTATCATCTTGTTTGTGTCTGTTTCTGCTTGTATCCACCGTGCATGCCTGTTATGTTGTACCGAGTTTGATCATATGTTGCTCCAGAAGTGTTCCATGTCTGTTATGTTTGGTGGATTGTCTATTTTAATGTGTGTGTTATCTATTGTCTGGTAAAATTTCTTTTGGTTTGTGCTGAATGTTTGGTTTTGTTTCCTTCTATTTTCACTTTTTTTGTATCTTCTAAGTCGTTATTATTATTATTATTATTATTATTATTATTATTATTAAGGGATCTACTGTAGATTATAGTTAGAAGAGGGGCTAACTCAGGCACAGTTTCACTACAGAATCTGACCGAGATTCCGAGGGAGCGTGGAACTTTGTCCAATTTTAAAGCTCTCAGCTGTTTCTCAATACCACTGACATTAATACTATTTCATTCATCTTTTTCAGTGGTACAAGGATTAAATTGGGGAAATTCTTCTGGGTTTTTCTTTGTAAAGGAACATTTGAAAATGGAGTTAAGCATGTCAGCTTTTGCTTTCCTGCCCACAATTTCATTTCCTGTCTCATTCGCTCGGGAGTGGACACCAACTTTGCTGGCTTTACATAGAATCAGAATTTTTTTGGATTTTGTGAAATATCATTTGACAATATTGTGCTATTGTAGTGACTGAAGGCATCATGCATTGCGCTCTTGACAGCCATGCATCTTTCAATCAGCATCTCTCTATCTGTAGCCCAAAGCTTTGTTTTACATATATTATGCAGTAATCTCTGCTTCTTTGTAGATTCTTTACAGTGACTGTATACCATGGAGGTTCCCTAGAATTATGAGTGGTTTTACTGAGTATATAGCTATCCAATGCATGGTCAACTATTCTTTTAAACTTCAGTCAAAGTTCCTCTACATGCTCCTGACCTGTACTAAAAGTTTCAAGTTCCTCACTGAGAGACACTACTGATTTTTTATCTAGTTTACTGAAGATATACATCTTTCTGGTTTTTTAGTTGCCCTTTGTACTTTGGTAATCATTGTTACCACAACCTCACTGACACCAGTTTTGATGTCGACATCCTCAAAGACATCAGGTCTATTTGCTTCCATTAGATCCAATATATTTACATTATGAGTGGGGCTCCTCATGATGGCAAAAACCACACTCTTGCATGTTAATTCCTGGATGAGCAGTTACTTGATCCATTTCCTACGTGTCTCTCAGCCCACAAGACTACCATACCGATCATAGTTCCCCCAATGGATTCTAAGTCAGAGAGCTGAATATTCACAGCTCACAGCTTTCATTTTATTTACAGATGAGGCAGTGTTTGCAAAGACTGAGATAATAAATAACTACATTAGGGTGCATGCAAATCCTCGGGCTATAACACATTACAGAGAAATGTTCTGAACCACTGCAAGAAACTCTTTATAGAGAATACAACTGTGTCACAACAAAATCTTTAAACTAGTGTTCCTCTAATTGGGGATTGTCACTCAATTTTCTTCAGTTCTAGTGGAAGCCTACTGAAAATGAAATCTTCTGAATAGTGCTCACCTTTATATATGTATTGTCAATGTTGTCAAAACAAAGCTCGTGATGGAAAATAACTGGCAGAGTTACAATTTCAAGAGCCCTGAATAACGGCCTAAACAAAGTTCGCAAACTGAACTGCCGATCATTCTGATTGCCCTTTTCTGGGCTAACAACATTCTTGGCAAATGTACAGAGTTGCCCCAAAATATAACACCAAATCAGATAATTGACTGAGAGTAAACAAGCCTTTGCATTTCAGTTTCAGGGACACTGGAGATTATTCTTAGAGAAAAGACCAGTAAATTAGTGATTCTTTAAAGAATGAAACTGCCTTACATAAAAAAGCTTAAACTTCTGATTACTTCATAAATGAATTACTGTGTTAAATATTTGACATTAAGCACACAAGCTTGAAAAAGATTAGAAAAGGTCTAAAATTATCTTTAAAGTTTTTTGGAAGTCACTAAGTGCTCTCATTATGAAATGAATACAGCCTGCACAATTTGCAATCCATTTTAAGTAAAAGCTAGCTTTTCATTCACCTAAATGTTTATAATGTTGCATCTCTTCAACTATGTGTCATACAATGACATAATTTTGCAGATATGTCCAGTGGTAAGTCGAAACTGTATGAAAAATGTGTTGCGAATATAGAGTTAGTTGCAAAGAAGTAATACGTTAAGTCCTCTTAAACAGTGCTAAATTTATACTATTTGAACAGCAAAAATGTGTAAGCAATAAATGCTTTTTCTTTCATCATTTTACAGCAGGTGTCAGCAAGAAAATGTTTTGTAAAGGTTTGAAATTATGTGTGAAGTTTGCTGAAAGTCATTAAGTGCTCCCCCTCTCAAACACAGGATGAATAATGTCTGGGAAAGGAGCATGTAGTGACCTATGCTGCCTCAAGGCATACACAGTTTCTCAATGTAATACTTGTCTTACTGCATTAAACCTTTCGTGTAAGATTATGACTCTTTGCCTCTTAATAAGTAGATTATGATAACATTTTAAATTCTGTCAATAGTTATATGAAGTACTGAAAAGCAAATTTTTGTTGGCTCTGGAAGCTGTTCGATACACAACCTGCAAATGGGGCCAGGTACCACAAACCAGGTCAGTTTTTTACTAATATAGATAGTAGCATTCAGTTTCTGCTCAAGAACTCAAATGTGATGCAACCAAGGAAGTTTTCTGTTTAAAAATCTAAAATAGTGGACTTCACTGACTGTTTACCTGTAGACAATAAAATTTTGCTTTTACAAATGTTTGCAATAACACCTGTGTCTTATGCAAACAGAAATTTTTTTTAAGTTATCAATCATGTTCAGTAACAGATCATTGACATACATTATGGAAAACAATGGACACAACAATGGGTTGGACGAGGAGATCCAGCAGCATGGCCTCACTGTTCACATGATTTTAATTCTTTGGATTTTTGGCTACAGGAACGTCCCAAGGCATTCATGTAGTCCTCAGCCATTAACAATGTGCCTACATTGCAGGAGCATGTGCACAAGACCAAATCTAAGAGAAACTAAGTGTCTATTTGACCTATCATTTAACCCTGTTAGTGCCTCACACACAAAAGAAAAAGTTGCATTTTCAACTGACACTCCTTTCCTGAAGGCACACAACGAGTCTGACAGCAAATTATTCATACTGATGTGTGCCACTACTCTCTTGTATATTGCTTTCTAAGATAATTAAAAAAACTGACTCCAAAGAAATTGGCCCATAATTGTCTGCAGCCTTCCACCTTTTATAAAGCAGTTTCATTAACGAGAACTTCAAACTTGTTAGGAAACTGGCCACTCCTGACAGGCATGTTTCACAAGTGACTTGAGTACAGAACTAATATAGGGTGCAATGATCATGATATTATCCCACCCAGGGGACACCGCCTTATCGTAGGCACCTTCAGTGCTGGGCAGGTGGGTTTGTATGGTCTGATGAGGTCGAGAGCTGCACCGGCAGTAGCGTAGCTATTGACAGGGTCACCCAAGCCAGAGTGGTCTCGACTGAGGAGCCAGAAGAAGTGTGTCCCACACCATAGGGGAGGGAGGACTCTATAGGCTAGGTCGTCAACCCCTCTAGGGGAGCTAACCCCAAAGTGAAAGCCTGCAGGTTGGGGGTTGAGTGCAAGGTTGATGCCCTCACCTTGTAAAAATCTATTACTGTGAATAATTCAACAAGGTATGCCAGACTGCCCCTATGTAGACAAACTATGTTAGGAAACAAGAATATGGATTTATCGGTGCTTAAATTTGGAACATGGAACGTGCATAGGCTGTTGCAAACAGGAGCAATGAATAGTGTTGCAGAAGAGGTGCTAAGGTATTGAATGGGAGTTGTTGCACTGTAGGAAATCAGATGGAAGGGAAGAGGAGAGATTTATAAGCAGAAATTCTCCATGTACTATTCAGGGAAAGACTAAAGACAAGAGGAGTATGGAGTTGGGTTTATAGTCTCCAAGGATATGCGTAGATCAGCTATTGCTTTCACCCCATATAATGAAAGAATATGTACTCTTTGTATGAAAGGTAAATTCCACAATGTGAACTTTGTGAATGTATATGCAACAATGGAAGAATCAGATGAAGATACTGTGGATATCTTCTATAATCAACTACAGGTGGTGTGTGACAGAATACCCAGATATTATTTCAAAATAGTTCTTGGTGACTATAATGTAAAACTGGGAAAGGAAGAGGCATTCAGAAATGTCTTTGATAAGGAAAGTCTGCATGACAAAACTAATAATAATGATATGAGAGTTGCCCAGTTTACTTCCGCAAATAAGTTTAAGGCAGTAGTACCTGTTTTCCAAGAAAAATATCTACAAAGGGACATGACCATATATTGATATCAAAGAGGTGGGCATCTGACACGGATAATGTGCGCACTTTATAAGGAGCTAATTCCGATTCTGACCATTACCTAGTAGGAGCCAAAATGAAACAAACTTGCCATGGCTACCAAAGGTGGTAGTACCAGAGTAAAGAAATGGAATATAGAACAACTGAAAGATAGGTCTCTTGTTCAGGAGTACCAGAACAGATTGACACAGAAGTTACAAACAAAAGATAGTGGAGATGATATAGACAAAGAATGGAACTCTAAAAAAAGATAGCATTAGGACAACAGCACATGAAATACTGGGGGAAGCAAGGAGACTTAGGAATGAAGACTCGTATGATGATGAATATAGACAGTCAATGGAACAGAAAAAGGAAGCAAGGCTGAAATGCTTGCAGCGGAATACTGGATCAAATCAGGCATTATATAACGAAAAAAGAATAGAGGCAGCAAGGGTATGCAGGAGGGAAGCCATGAAGAGAAAGATAGACGAGATGGAGAAGCACTACCAAAGGAATGAAAGCAGAAAATTCTATAAGAAAATTAAAGAAGGAACTTAATGATATAGACCAAAAATAACAGCTTGTTAGTACAAAGAGGGAAATTTGCTGATATTCTGGATGGATGGAGAGAATATTTCAAGGGAATTTTGGAGGACAATCCTACCAGGAATGAGCAGTCACTCTATTGTATCGTAGATCCAGAAATAGAGGAACCAACATTAGAGGAAGTACGGAAGGTAGTACATTGTCTAACAAATTGTAAAGCACCAGGGACTGATGAAATAACTGCCGAACTGCTAAAAAATGGGGGAACTGATCTTCATAAGGGGATCCACAAATTTATTAAGTTGATATGGAATCAAGAAAGAATCCCAGAAGAATGGACCTTAGAAGTAATCCAATCAATACACAAGAAAGGAGATAAGACCTGTTGTTCAAATCACTGAGGAATTACCCTGCTGAATGTAACCTATCAGATCTTCTCTAGTATTATCTACAACAGGTTAGCACTATATGCAGAAGAGATTCGGGGGAGTATCAGTGTGAATTTCGGCCTAATAGATTAACAACAGACCAGATATTTGTGTGGAGGCAAATACACAAAAAGACATAACATTGAGCTTCATAACCTCTACGAAGACTTCAAGTAGGCCTTTGATAGTCTCGACATAACACAAATGCTAAATGATTTGATGTTACCATTGAAGTATGTCTCACTTATTCAAGCAATGTTGGCTGATTCCAAGGCTGCAGTGCAAGTAGATGGAGAACTGAGCAATTGGTTTAGCATTAGCAATGGAGTCAAACAAGGCTACACACTCTCTACAATGCTTTTCATCAGACTCTTGAAGCAGCCATATGGAAGCTTCAGATATCTGGTTACATAGGCACAAAGTCGACTCAGATACGTGCATATGCTGATGATGTAGCAACTATTAGTAGAAGAAGGGTATCAATAGAGAGGACAATATTTGAGCTGAAAGAAGCCACAGGACCTAGAGGCCTTTCTATAAATGAAACGAAGACTAAGTACACGAATTTCACCAGGGTGGAAAATAATAACTTGGTTAGACTATCAGCAGATGGTTTCAACTTTGAACGTGTGCAGAACTTTGACTGTTTGGGCTCTAATATTAATAGCACAAATTCCATGTCAATTGAAATACACTAGACTCTCACTAATCTGGCCATTCCTGGCACACATAGGTGCTTGATTAGCGGAAGTGCTAGATTATTGAGTGTCTGAAATTTATTTTATTCACTTACTTTGAAAACATACGGGATATAGTGTACATTACTTTATTAAACCAAAGGGTACAGTTTTAAAACATAGAGGATATACTTTATTAAATCCAAAAATACATTAATTTTCAAAGAAAACTTAGTCCTTGAGTGTATACTGTACATAATTATACAGTCGTATCACTCACAATGAAACATGTCCCTAATTTTTAACTGTCGCAATGATGATATGTGACGGTGGTATGCTTTACCACGCAAGCATTACATTGGTACTGCTTGAATCTGGTTGTTGCATAGAGTACTCCAGGAAGACCTCGGCAGCTTCAGTACCAGCAGTGTGAGAAATCCTCATGCGCTCTCCTCCTGTGTCCTCTTCTTCACCACTTTCATCATTACTTTCTTGCACACTTTTGATTATTTCTTCGTCTGTTAAAAGTTTGGTCCGTATCACAGTTTTCCTCATTCAGCCACTCAGTAACATTTTCACCATCAATTTCTTCTCGTGGACGGTTGTGGAACATGTCAGTGTACAAAGTAAATTGATAATTCCAAACTGACTGGCTCATCGCTGTCACTCACTACCGGATCCAACACAGCATCAATGGATGGCCACAATTTTCTCCAGCTCTTCATTATGGTAGCACTCTACACTTTATCCCAGCCTTCTGCTGCTTGGAAAACAACATCACATATGTTAATTGCTTTCCACGCCTTCAGCATAGTCTCGACACAGTCATTTTCACTTTAGTTCAGCAAGGAGAAGATAAGCTAATGTCGATAATGACGTTTAATTGATTCCAAAATTCCCTGGTTCATGGGCTTAATTAGTGCTGTCAATTGGGTGGGAAAAAGAGTGCTTGTATACCATCGGGCTTTAGAGAAACATCTGACAGATGACTGGGAGCATTGTCAATTATAAGGGTAGCTTTCAGTGGAAGCTTTTTCTTCTTTAACTCTTTTCTCACTGCTGGTACAGACGTTTCATTGAACCACAAGAGAGAATATTTGTCTGTCCATCCATACTTTCTTCTGAGTGTAATACTGCACTGGGACAGTACTTACGTCAGTGTGTTGAAAACAATGTGGATGTTGGGGTTTTCCAATCACTATAGGCGGTAGTTTATGACTCCCATTTGCATTACAACATGTAATTAATATTATGTGCTGTTTCTGTTGCTTGTAACCATGAGCTTCCTTCTTGTTCTTGGCAGCTAATGTTTTTGAAGCAAGCATCTTGTAAAAGAGTCCTGTTTCATCAACATTATACAAGGCATCAGCAGTTAAATCTTCTTCCTCTATTATCTTCCGTATCTTGCTTACAAACTCATCAGCATCCTTATTGTTAGCTGAGCAACTTTCCCTGGTGAGTGTCAGCTGCCGAATGTCATGTTGATTTTTCCAGTTTGATAGCCAACCTTCGCTCACTGCAAACAAGTTATTACCGCCAAGTTGTTTGTTAAATGCAGCTGCTTTTTCAGGCCAGTTGTAACCTACGTATGTGAAACATGGATGCTAACGAGTGTTGATGAGCAACAGCTCAGGATATTTGAACGTAGAGTGCTGTGTAAGATCTATGGGGCAGTTCAGGATAATAATGGCTTCTGGAGATCTAGAACGAATACTGAGCTGGACCGCCTTATACAAGGAGCTAACATCATAAGAATTATAATAAGTAGAAGAATAGCCTGGCTTGGGCAGGATGAATACCAGAAGAACAACTAAAAAGATTTTTGAATGGAGGCCAACCGGAAGAAGACAGAGAGGAAGGCCACAAAAACGGTGGATCGATGATGTGGAAGAAAATATGAAATCTCTCAGAGTCCAAGGATGGTAGAGAATCGTGCTGAAGTGGGCAAAATGGAGGAAACTTTATGATGAGGCTAAAACCCACACAGGGTTGTAATGCCGTAAGAAGAAGAAGATCATAATACCATATAAAACTTCATCATATCAGCAGAAGTCTGTTCTTTAGCAATTTAATTATTGATTCAATTTCACCTTTGCTTGTATGCTGTAGCTGCTTGTGATATAGTTGTCCTAAGGCACTAGTGTCCAGGGGTTCTGTATATTTACCTGTATCAATAAAATCTTGATTTAACTTGCCACAACTATTGTGGATCACTAGCAATGTCAGTGTCACACAAGAGAGCTGTAATAAATTGAGCACCCACATTTTGACCTGATACTTCTTTCACAATTGAACATATACTTATAATTTTGTCCTGAGACCTCTGTATTCCCTTTGTGTGATGTATTGTAGTAGCCTGTCTGAAACATTACTCAGCATTCTGCTGCATTGCCTGCAGAAAAGTTCTGTAAATGGGATCTCACTGTCCACATTGTTACAATACATCTTCTGTTTCCTCCAACATGAAATTCTTATGCCATTAATTACCCATATTGGTTGCTTATTGGTAATGCATATCTGTCGACAATTTTCAATGTGAAGGAGCTATGAAAGAAAGTGCTGAAGACTTGAAGAAATGTATTATATTGGTCCTTCAAGTTTTCTGTGTTGTAGACTTCTTGCCAAGGTTGTCCTTCGATGCTGACTTTAAATAACTCATAATGTTCACTTTACTAGACAAATTAGCAAGTTCTGTTTATAGCTAATTTCTGGGTGAAAAATTACACACACTAAAGGTGAAAGTTACTTCAGTAGGTTTATGCATGAGGCACAATGCCTCACATGAAAGTACCTAACAAACATTTAATGAGCGATGGGTTGGTTAAGAAGGTCCAACATCATGGCCCTCTTTTCATCTGCCATTAATACCTTGGATTTCTGTCTTTGGGCACATTTAGAGGTACTGGCATTTTACACATCCATCAACAATGTCCACATATTACAGGAGCAAGTGCACGAGACCAAATTCAAGAGCAGCTAAGTGCACACTGAGCACCACCTGTAGTGTCAATTATCATACAACAAAATGGCAGAGCGAGAGAGAGAGAGAGAGAGAGAGAGAGAGAGAGAGAGAGAGAGAGAGAGAGAGAGAGAGAGAGATATTACAATAACTATTCAAAACTTGAACTAAAGGAACAGACATCTGTTATCAGAAATGCAGGTCACAGTGGGCCAGCCATTCGAAGGCATGCCTGAAGGAAGTATAAGGGCAAACCAGGGCCAAGTGGGTCATGGCTCCATGGTGGTTGTATCAGGGGCTCTTGTTTCAAATACCATGGTTTGTGCATATCCTATTGATGTTGCCACATTATCTTCTGGGAAGACAAAATCCTGGTACCGTCAAGACTGGACCTGTCATGAGTTGAGAGTTCATGAGATTCTGGTCTTTCCAAAGAGATGACCAGTGACCACTGATGTAGTCGAGTTTAATGGTGGCTGCTCCATGTGGATGTCTTGACTTTAGTCTCAGCTGCTGCCATTTAGGGAATCTGCATCAACATGAATGGGAAGAGATAGTTTGGCATTACATTTTTCCAACTGTGATTTGAGGGCTGTCAGTCATATAGTTTGGAGAGGAGTGATATTACTCAACAATGGTAGCCACTGCAGCAGAGTCCTTCTAATAGTTCCAGTTGCGGATGATTTAACTGTGTGTTGACACAGTTGGTATGGCAGCTATTGATCCAGATAGGAGCATGTGTTCAGCGGTTGAGTGTGCCAGGGCTATTGCGCTAATTCTTAAAAGTTCTGTGGTGGAAGCACCCCACTATGCATTGGCCAGCTTTGAATCAGGTTAATTCTATGTTTCAATTTTTGCTGATAATTTTTTCAGCTGTTTGAAGGTGATGTGTAGGTTGTGAATTATGATTCAATTTGACTCCACAATGAATGGCAAGAGTGCTTTGATCCTATCTGTTGTTAAGATGAAATGATGTGGTATACCTATTATGCACATAAGTAAATCCAGTGTATCTGTATTTGAATGTTTATTTTCTGGATGCAGTGCTTGCAGCTGCTGTGATGAAGTAATCATAGAATTTGGTGGCAAAACTTTGGAAATGTCGGTATTTCTGCAAGAGTTATTTTCTGGTGATTCAGTTCCATTTGCATTGCTACTTTAGACAACTATAAGAATAAGAATTTCTACATTCATAGTTCTGTACAAGATAGCAAATTACTCTTCATATCATACCTACAAAGATCAACATGTCAAAAGTAGATTTTCACATGTGGCTAAAACAATGCAACAAACTCCAGGCACTATCAAATATGCCATAGGTGTAAAAATGTTTAAGAGAAACATAAGGGCATAATTACAGTACCATTCCAGTAACTGAAAATTTGGATGTTGTAATGGTACACACAAGTATTTTAGCTGTCCAACTCACAGATGATATGCAATACACCTAATATACTTGATATAAATGTGTTAATTCATAATATATAAAGTTCAATGGTAAGTAAAAACATTGTGGCCTTGGACTAAAGGTGTCCAATATCAAAGTATAGGCCTCCTGTGTGTACTTATTTAAAGGGCAGATAAATACAGTGCCCCTTCATAAAAATTCTGAGTATGTGACCCAAATTACTTTATGCTGTATTGACCACACAGTCTCTCCATCCCACTGCATAATAATTTAAAATCGTTATTATTTTAAATTATTGCAAAAGTTATACTCCTCATTGTCATTCCCTAATTACTCAATATCCGCTTATCTGTTTATTTCTGAAATTATTAAGTTTTCTCTTTTTTAAGAAAAGTATTGCTGCCTTTCCAAAATTCGTGTGACTGTCTTACTCATGAATGACTCGAAGAAAACTTTTTCATTAAGTAAACAAAACCAAGAAGTGTAAAAAATTAAATTAATGTAATAACATGTGTCACTGAAGATAGTAAACAATCAGACGCTGTCAAAATACACAAATGAAAAACCACCGTTTTTGGGCAAATATCTTACTTTACTCAAAATTGAATGCAGAATACTGTGTTCCTTTTTCGTTTCTTCTTTGCCCCGTGCTTCGACAAGTGCTTTCAATTTGTCTTGCATTTTAATTGCCATCGATACAAAACGATGAATGCTATCAAGCTTCCTGCAGCAATTTCCACAAACCATTTTCGGTAAATCGTCTTCAGACGTCACCTGCAATGTTGCAAATAAAACAGACATGTTCACTGGTATTTTAATTTCTATAAAGCAGATAAAAATCGTAAAACCTGCGATGTTGTGGTTATGTGAATCTAATAATCCTTTTTCTAAGATGAATTAAAAACAATAGGAGAACAGCAGTAGCGAACCGATCCAACACTCACCGTAATGGTTAAATACTTCTTGATTTTTTCGTCTAAGTACAATTTTTTACCATCTTCGCCGAATATCGGCACACCTTCCGTGTTTTCATTTGTACATATTCGACATAATTTGTCTAAATTTGGTACTGTACCCATTTTCTAACACTTTTTTCAACCGTCGTCCATTTCACAAAAAGCCGAGTGCATGAAGAGTTTTCTTGATTATTAACGATCTTTTTACTTATGACCTCTAACGACGACGCCGTAAAAACACTGATGAACAAATGACGTTGGTTAAGGCGTCGTACCAGAACGACGCTCAATACTTCAATAGCATTCCGTTCGCGTAGATTTGGGAGAGAGCGTGATTTAAAACCGAAATAACAATCTCTAGCTTGTCCCGGCCGGCGCGGCTGTATGGAACAAAAAGAAACAAACATTCCGCGAATGAGTAAACCTACCCATTTGACTCCCAAACGAATTCTTACATGTTTTACGTACCTCGTAACAACCAGTGCTAATTTTTCGATTATGATTTTAAGCGCCATTTCGTTCTACTCCAGCGGAAAAATATAAAAGTCTCTTTGTGATAAACTCTTGCGAAGGTAGAACAACGCATCATGTTTCTGCTTGCATCTGACATTATGTACAAGGTGCTTAGTTCGACTCCCAGTCACACCCAAAAGCTCATCCTTATACTGTCGCTTCCCACAGCAGGTCGCAGCACAGGATGCGAATTACCTGCCATCTATTGTTTACATTCAGTAAATTTACAGTTATTTGTCCATGTTATTAAACAAGTCTCGCGTGCGTAAGTGTGTGTGTGTGTGTGTGTGTGTGTGTGTGAAAGAGAGAGAGAGAGAGAGAGTCATGTTCCATGTCACTTTCAGTTCTCAAGTCTATGCCACAAAGTACAAAGCAGTTTATTTTATAGCGTATAGGGTTCAGTGCAATATATAAAAAGAAAACACAGCCACCCGGTATTTGTCGCTTGGCAAGCGTGCTGAAACTGTACGGAAACAAGCAGTACTTTTGTTTCAGTTCCAATTAGTTGGTTCTTTTAGCACGTTTGAACTCCTTTATATTTCTGGAGAAATGAGAAGAAAGACTGTTCCGACAAATATTTACAGCTTTGTGAAGTTAGCGCTCCGAAGAATACTTACTCTAATTTATGGAAATTGTTACATTACCTGATTCACGACACTATAACGCTCTCTACTGATTATACTTCTCGTGGACGCCCAGGATTAAATTGTATACACTAAGAAACATCTGGTTTACGAAATATGATATGGGGAATTATGGACTTCAATTCTTGTTCCGTGGTTTCTTCATTTTCTCGTAATAACAGTTTCAATGAGCGAGGGTTATCCAAATGCATTCCCTTTCATGGCGATTGCATTTATAATTACAAAATATGTTTATTATATAATTTTTTTGAAGGACATCGTCTTTTGCTGTTGACTGTAGAAATTATTTATTTCACATGTGCCATTACGGCCTTAAAGCCATTATCAAGTGTTACTGCAAAATATTTTCTGCAATTAAATAGTAATCTTTGTTCTACAGATTTAGGACAATATAAACGGCAAGTAATAGGAATAATTTGTCAACATACAACCAAATTTGCAGTCACCAATCATTCTTTCAGAAAAAAGTCCTCAGCCCTCATGTTAACTCTTATGGACCCTATTTGTTGGTAGGCCTACTCACAGACAAAATGATTTACCAGTCTGGATCATCACACACTTACTTTATGATTCATGAAATGGCTTTGTGACACTGCCATCTGTGTGAGATAATGTCAGCCTAATACGATGTACTTTAATTTCGTTGGGTTTTATTTCAATTGAAACATATATTTTTCAGTCTTCTAGTGCATATGTCAGTCATAACGTAACTCATTGAGGTGGCTCTCATTTTTACCAGCAGATTTGTTGACTCATGATGGTGCTGATAGGCCTACTCTTTAGTACATAATAGTCACTCCTTTTTTACTCCACTGTTTGTAGCGACCACCGCATAAGTACCATTATCCAATAACAAGGCTGGCCACAATGTAGAATGATGTAAATTCTCATAGTAACTACAAAAATCTGACAATATTCTGCACAATGGAATCCACCATGCTTCTGCAGTACAAAATAATTGTTTGTACTCTAAGTACAGATGACACTTTGAGTTGCAGACAGGCACAACAAAAAGTGTGTGTGTGTGTGTGTGTGTGTGTGTGTGTGTGTGTGTGTGTGTGTGTGTGTGGTTTTTTTTCTGACAAAGGTTGTGGCCAAAAGCTAATGTATAAGTGTCTTTTAGTTGTGCCTGTCTGCAACTTACGGTGTCATCTTAATGGTAAGAACATTTTACTTTTGCCGTACATTGTTAAAGAATTCCTATCATTAGCAGTGACATAACACCACCTGTTCAAGTGTCAGGCAAAAGTATTAAAGTAGACGGAAATGGAAATGAGTGTATGGCGTTAGTGGCCGGGAGTTCCCAAGCAGGAAGTTCGGCCACCAAGTGCAAGTCTTATTGAGTTCAACACCACACTGGGTGACTTGGCGCATTGACAATGGGGATGAAATGACAATGAGGACAGCACAACACCCAGTTCCTGAGGGGAGAAAACCTCCCACCCCAGCCAGGAGTCGAACCCGGACCTCCGTGCATGGCATGCCAATGCGCTGACCATTCAGCTAATGAGGCGGACATCAAAGTAGATGGTGGATGAGGATGGGGAGTATATATGAGGGTGGGTGAATTGAAAACCTTAAATTTGTAATAACAAATCGAAATTTCGCACCGTTATCCTGTAAGTTGGTAAGCGTGCTACAAGCAGCACGCAGAATGGCCTGTAGGTGGCAGCATAGTGCAGATGCACACATACAATCGCAGTATCAGTATAAAGATAGCCGCCCCACTTGCACCAGGGAAGAACAGCGTTCTGTTATTCGGTTTTTGCATAGTAAAGATGTGAAACCTATTGAAATTCATCAACGAATGAAGGTTCAGTACAGTGATGCATGTTTGTCACAGAGCAAGTCTTGCGAATGCAGTAGGAGGTTTGCAAATGGTGTGACTTCAGTGGAAGATGCTTCTCGTCCAGGTCAGGTACAACGAGTTGTGACTCCACAGAACATTGCAGCAGTTGAAGCCATAGTGAAGGAAAACCGCCGAGTGACACTGAATGACATTGCAGCATGTTTACAGATTAGTCATGGGTCAGCACACCACATTGTGCATGATGTGCTCCAGTTTCACAAAGTGTCTGCAAGACGGGTGCCACGGCAGCTGACTCCTGAAATGAGAGAACGGCGTGTTGATGCTTGTGAAGAACTTCTTCAGCACTTTGTACGTAAAGGTGATGGCTTCCTTGCAAGAATCGTTACTAGGGACAAAACTTGGTTTCACATTCCCCAACCGGAAACGAAGAGAGCGAGCAAGGAATGGCGCCATTCTTCATCACCAAAGCAAAAGAAGTTTCGAACAGAACCATCAGCAGGGAAGGTTGTGCTGACACTCTTTTGGGACAAGAAAGGCATCATTTTGGAGCATTACATGCCTAGAGGGGCCACTGTCACCAGTGCATCATACACAGATCTCCAAAAAAATCATCTGCGGCCTGCAATCAAATCAAAGCGTCGTGGAGTGCTGTCAGCAGGTGTCCTTTTGCAACATGACAATGCAAGGTCCCACACTGCCCATACAACAGTTGTAACAATAACAGATCTGCATTTTGAGTGTCTTCCTCATCCACCACACTCACCAGATCTTGCCCCAAGTGATTTCCATGTGTCTGGATCACTCAAAGATGCAGTGGGAGGAAAGAGGTTCTGTTCTGATGAAGAGGTACGCCACGCGGTGCATGAGTGGTTGCGCGGACTACCAAAAGAATTTTTTTCTAAATGAATTTAGGCGCTTTGTAAGTGCCGGAGGACTTGCATTGAGCATGGGGGAGATTATGTTGAAAAGTGATACAGCTTTGTACCACTTCTGCACAATAAATAATATTTAAAAAAATATTTAATGTTTTCATTGGACTCACCCTCATATATGAGGACACCACAGAATAATAAATTAGGGCAATTACTGTGTCTGACATATGTCGGTAATACAGACGATCAGTTTTGCAAGTTAGTTAGTTACATATTCCATAGATCATTTGAATGATTCTTTTATTGAAATGATGTGGAACGAGTCAGTTTATGGATTAAGCTTTAACATTAATGAAGCACTGTTTTTTAGTTCTACTCATGCACACACTTCAAAAGGTTTTTAAAATATATATAAATAAGTAAATTAAGAAAATAAAAATTGGCTGCCAGTTTTCAGGTAGAAATATGTCAATGGAATAGAAGTCGTCCAGGAAAAAAATGATTTTGAGTTAGATTTAAAATTTGCTTTGCTATCTGACAGACATTTTATGTTACTGTGTAAACGATCAAAAATTTTTGTTACTGCATATTGAGATCCTTTCTTAGCCACTAACAGGGTAATAAAGGTCATTTTGCCCTTGGGTATTGCAGGTATGCACATTACTGTTCTTTGTGATGGATTATTTGTGATGAATTTCATTAGCAAATATATGTACTGTGATACTGCAGTTAAACTGCCTAGCTCCTTGAAGTGGTAATGAATGATGTCCTTGGGCGAACATGACATATTATTCTCACTGCTCACTTTTGCGAAATAAATACTTTCTTTCTAAGTGGTAAGTTTTAAGGGAAAATTGTTCCATTAAGACATTATTAAATGGAAATATGCAAAATATGTCATGCGGTTGATTCATTTGTTCCCAAGGCTAGCAATCATCAGTATGTACACCCAAAAATCTGAAACATTCTATCCTATTTACTGACTCCTGATCACGTGCTACATCAATTTTTGGTATGATTCTCTTTGTTGTGCAAAACTGATTTTTTCTCAGAATTTAGGGAGAATCCATTTTCTGAGAACTACCAGATAATTCTTTAGAAAATATCATTTACCAGCTCTTCTGTTGCTGCTTTATCTCTAACAGTATTTATTTTAAAACTATATCATCTGCAAAACATACCAATTCTGCTTGTTGAATATTGATTGCAAGGCCATTCTTGTATATAAATGATAAGAGTGGACTCAGACTGAACCCTGTGGGACTCCCCTCGTGATTTCTCCCCAGTAACTAAGATTTTCTACCCTTCTGACACGGTCTGAATTATTCAGCACAATCTTTTGTGTTCTATTTGCTAAGTATGATTCAATCCATCTGTGCATGAAGTTGTCAGTTCCACAAAACTTGAGTTTTTCTAAGAGAGTAACATGATCTATACACTCAAACATCTTGGAAAGATCACAAAAATACCAACTAGCGCTGTTTTATTATTTAAGGCTTGTATTATTTGATGAGTGAAAGTATAAATAGCACCCTCAGTCGAGCAACCCTTCTGGACTCAAATATGATGTGCTAATTAAATTATTTCCATGTAAGTGTGAGAATACCCCTTACTTTTTGAATATTTTGGAAAACATGTTCAGTAAAGAAAGTAGACAATAATTGCCTAATTCTACCTTGCCACCTTTCTTGTGAAGAGGTTTAACAGTTTTAAGAGGTAGTAAGGAAGAATCAGTGCACGAAGAAGTGGGATACGGAAGTACTAAGGAATGAAGAGATATGTTTTAAGTTCTCTGATGTTACAGGTATTGTGATAAGGAATAGCTCAGCAGGCAGTTCAGTTGAAGAGGAATGGACATCTCTACGAAATACTTCAGTTGATCAACCAAATATGGAAGTACAAAAATATTCCAGTAGATTCAGGTCACTTAGAAATGAAATAAACAGGAAGTGCAGGGAAGCTAATGCTGCATGAAATATGTGAAGAAATAAAAAACGAATCGATTGTCGGAGGAGCCAACTGAGCATGTAGGAAAGTCAAAACAAGCTTCGGTGAAATAAAAAGCAGGGGTGGTAACATTAAGAGTGCAATGAGAATTCCACTGTGGAGAGTGCAGATACGTGAAAAGAGTACATTGAAGGCTGTATGAGGGTGAAGACTTGCGTGATGATGGGATAGAATAAGAAACAGGTGTCAATGTAGAAGAGATAGGGGATCCAGTAGTAGAATCAGAATTTAGAAGAGCTTTGGAAGACTTCATATTGAATAAGGTAGTGGGGACAGATAACATTTCTTTAGAATGTTGGGCTTCATTAGGTTCCCTTTCTGTGCAGCGATTGTGGAACATAAAATTATAAAGAATGTAGCAACCAGTCATGTTTCCGCAACTGGTTGCTACATTCTTTATAATTTTAGATAACTTTCCATCAGAATTTCTAAAATCATTTGGGGAGGTGCCACCAAAACGACTTTTCACACTGGTGTGTAGAATGTATGAGTCTGATGATATACTATCTGACTTTCGGAAAAACATCATCCACACACGAACTTGGGATCTTTGCCTTTCATGGGAAAGTGCTCTACTGTCTGAGCTACCCAAGCACAGCTCAGGCCCGCACCCCATCCTCACAGCTTTAATTCCACCAGTACCTCGCCTCCTACCTTCCAAACCTCACAGAAGCTCTCCTGCCAGGAAGTTTCGCATCAGCGCACACTCCACTGCAGAGTGAAAATTTCACAATTCCAAAGATTGCAAGGGCCAACAAACATCAGAATTATTGTACAGTCAGCTAAACAGCTCATGCATCCAAGCTGCTGACAAGAATAACTACACAAGAATGGAGAAGAAAATTGAGGATCTGTTCGATGATGATCAGTTTGACTTTGGGAAAGGTAAAAGCACTAGAGAGGCAATTCTGACATTGTGGTTGATAATGGAAACAAGACTAAAGAAAAATCAAGACAGATTCATATGATTTGCTGACCTGGAAAAAGCATTTGAAAATGTCAAATGGTGCAAGATTTTCGAAATTCTGAGGAGAATAGGGGTAAGCTATAGGGAAAGACTGGTAATGTACAATATAGACAAGAACTGAGATGAAACAATAAGATTGGAAGGCCAAGAACGAAGTGCTCAGATTAAGAAGGGTTAAGACAGGGCTGTAGTGTTTCGTCCCTACTGTTCAACCAGTACATTGAAGAACCTATGACAGAGATAAAAGAAAGGTTCATGAATGGAATTTAATTTCAGGGTGAAAGGATATCAATGATAAGCTTCGCTGATGGTGACGTGTTCCTCAGTGAAAATGAAAAAGAATTGCAGGATTTGCTAAATGGAATGAACAATTTAATGAGTACAGAATACAGCTTGAGAGTAAGTTGAAGGAAGATGACAGTAATGAGAAGTAGAAGAAATGAGAACATCGTGGAACTTAACATCAGGATTGGTGATCATAAAGTAGGTGAAGTTACAGAATTCTGCTACTTAGACAGGGAGGACATAAAAAGCAGAGTACCACTGGCAAAAAGGGCATTCTTGACCAAGAGAAGTCTACTAGTAATAAGCATAGTTCTTAATTTGTGGCAGACATTTCTGAGAATGTATATTTGGAGCACGGCATTGTATGATAGCAAAACATGGACTGTGAGAAAACCAGAACAGAAGCAAATTGAAGCACAGAATAACTTCCATGGTACTAGAGGGTAAAAACTGTAGAGGAAGACAGAGATTGGAGTACATCAAGCAAATACTTGAGGACATAGGTTGCAAGTGCTAGTCTGAGATAAAGAGGTTGGCACAGTATAGTAATTCTTGGTAGGCAACATCAAACCAGTCAGGAGACTGTAACTTTAAAAAATAAAAAATAACTGTCTGGAAAAATTTCCTGCCCCACTGATTTTACATGTATCACTAAGGACGTTGCATGTTGAGTTAGGAAAAACTTTTCAGAATTCTATCTGAAATTCCATCAACACTGCCTGAGGTTTTACTTTTCAGAATTTTCAGAATTCTATTAATTTCAGTGAAGGATGCTGGTGCTATTTCTAGATGCATATTTTTTAAAATATTCACTTTCTTCTTCAACTGAACCATTTAATACTATTTTTATTTAGAACATGTTTGTTAAAACGACTCGCAACTTGTGCGTTATCAGTCACAACATTGTCATTTAGTTTAATTGTTACTGTATCTTGTACATTGACTGGCTGTTCCGTTTGGTGTTTGACAATATCTCAGATAGTTTTAATCTTATTATCTGCGCTGTTTATTTCTGTCATGGTGTGAATACTTCTGGACAAGTAAGACTATTTGCTGGTGAACAGTACAGATGGAAATTAAAAAAAAAAAGAAGCAGAATTTGATATACTACAAAAGGACATATAACTTCTTTATAAAGGGACAAATAAATGCGGTAATGAATGGTGAAAAGGATCTGATGGCAAATTTTACCAAAGCTGTACATCTAATTATAATTACAAATGGGGACTGCACAACATCAGTGTTTCAGATGCATAAACTGTATAGTAATTTTGAGTTTTAATGAGCTATACTGGGTCTCACAGACAAAAAAATTATATTTAAGGTTTATGTTTCTAGAGGTAGAGTAGTGTGCCTGCATATTATTGGCAATAAAAATGTGCTGGAAACAAGTTAGGTATGCAGGAGGGAACCACAAGAGGGCAAAAAAACCATGGGAATAATAGAAAATAGTTAGTCTGGGAAGGCCTGGAACAAAGAAACAAAACAGTCAGACTGGTGCAATTTTTCATATATACATCCAGAAGATGCCTAGCAGCTGTCCATCTGAGGAACATATAAGTAAAGGAAATATCCCCACCACTAAAATAATGTTAAAATTCAGAAGAATACCACAAGTAAATATTCCTATTCTGATATAGGAATATGGGAGTGGGATTTTTGAAAGAATATCTTCAGTCGTTTCACGTATAAGTCATCAGAATTCAGTGCTTGGTTGATCAGTGTTAGCATGTACAGCAATTTTGTTGACGTAATACCATGTCAATAGCCAACAAGTTTACTCAGCAGTATGATCTGTGAGTGAAGGCTTTCAGTTTTTCTCAATGAAGAACCCTGAATAATGGCCTGACCCAAGATTCAGCCCTGGTTCCTCTTCTGTTTATCTTGCATGTTGTTATATACGAGCTACTAACTTTCAAGAAAATCCAATATGAGTTGCCACTAACATGCCACAACAAAGATATCAAGCACTGTGAGAGTACACACTCAAGTGGTGTCACCATACTGAATGAGTAGTTTTGCAGAAGGCTCCAACCAAATCTAAGTAAAACAGGAGACACAGAGTTCCACATCCATAATACAGAGGGTCACAGGATGTTACATCTGGTTTTAATGGGCTCTAAGTTTCCCATAACTATTTCCCTAAACACCTAGTTGTAGCACTTGATTTCACACTGTCATTTAAGCAGCACAGCACAAACTTATCAAAGACTCTCGTCTTATCAGTAAACCTTCACCACAAAATAGCTGAATACAACTCGCAAGCAAAATCAGATATGCTACGCAATGACGCAATGTCACCTGCATACTCAGCTTCTGAGTATTGTACCCCTGCATCGGAAAACAGCACACATACAACTAAGATAGTTATTTGTCTGAATGGACCATAAGGACCATTACTGTCTGATATATTAGCATTTAATAGTTGCCTGTTCTATCTAATATTGTTTCCCCTCCAGATCAAAGCTGCCATGGTGCACATTCTAAGAACTCACTTCCACATAGTACTAAAACCAAACAGCTAAATGCCTGAACTCGGGCAACCCACTTTGGGTCGTTTTTTTGTCACAGACATTCAATGTCACCATGAAATGGAAAGAACTCTGGGACAATCAATCATCCTAGACCGCCCACCTAATTCAAGACAAGGACTTCAGAGTTTTACCTCTCCCATTGCAGATGGTAGAGACTCAACTGCATCTAAATGGGACAATGGCAATACGGTGCTGCTTGTAACTGTAGTGCAGACGAACATACTGTGAAGGACTTGCAGCTCAAAGGAGGTCAGAAATAAACTGAATGAAGTGATAAAGAGTGTTGCAGTCTAGTTGTTGCATATAAACATTTGCCTGTAAACGCATTGCGTGTTTATACGAGTATGTTGTGTAATGCCATATGATAATAATACACATATACAAACAATGGAAACTCTGGGATGGAACAACAACTGAATTATGAGGACAGATAGCTACTCACCGTGCAGAGGAGATGTCGGATTGCAGACAGGCACAGTGAAAAGACTACTAAAAATTTAAGCTTTTGAACAAAAATGTCCTCATTCAGAAACAGAATAAACACAACTCACACACACACACATGGCCACTGTGTCTGGCTGCTGTGCAATCATGCTGGGACCATACTAGTCACCATCCGCTTAGCAACTACCATCACTAGACACCAACAGCCAGACGTTGTAGGCCAGAGTTTGCTCATCCTGAGCACTGACTTACCAGTCAAATGCTGTCTGCCCCAGCAAGAATGCTCCACTCCAAGTGACATCGAGCTGTTCACAGTTGTGACTCTGTTTGTGACAGCACACTGCCACCAAGGACTGTGGGTCAAAACCCATACTGCCCCTTGCACATGAAACTGGAGCATCACTGTACCATAACCATGTCTGATAAATGTATAAGGTTTTAACAAGGCCAATACTAAATTTGCTCCTGCTCTCCACTGGTAAACCCCACCCTCATGGTGAAAAGTGTGGAAAGACCACTCTAACAAGCTTACATCTGCTCCCCTACCCTCCAACAGGGCTTACATTACCCAGTACCTACTCCATTACACTTAACTATGAAAAACAACAAGAAAGGGCAAAACATTGTGTTTTACTCATAGCTGCATCCAGAGGGCTAAGATAATCATCCACATAAGCTTGAAGCAAGAAATTATGTCGGGCACAACTTACCTAAAGCCATATATACTAGACATAAATGCAACACATAATAATACTTTATCCATCATGCCATTGGGGTTAATTGGTTGTCAACATAAATAAGGAATTAAGTTTGGCCATAATATCAAAGGAGGGACCATCTGGGCCTTTACCTCTCAGGGCGGATGGTAAACTACAGAAAATAAATCTGAGAGCTTAAATAGCAACATGGTTTTTTTTAGTCATCCGACTACTGACAGGTTAGATGCAACCACCCACAAATTCCTCTCCTGTACCAACCTCTTCATCTCAGAGTAGCACTTGCTGTGTACGTTCTCACTCTTTTGTTGTATGTATTCTTATCTCTGTCTTCCCAAACAATTTTTACCCTTTACAGCTCCCTTTAGTACTATGGAGGTTCTTCCCTGATGTCAACCTAATTTTCAGTATTCTTCTGTCGCAATACATCTCAAATGCTCTGATTCTCTTCTGGTTTTCCCACATTCTATACTTCAACACCTTACAATGCTGTGCTCCAAATTTACATTCCCACAGATTTCTTCCTCAAATAAAGGTCTATGCTTGATATTAGTAGACTTTTCTTGGCCAGGAACGCTGTCTTTGCCTGTGCTAGTCATCTTTTTATGTCATCCTTGCTTGGTCCATCGTGGGTTATTTTGCTTCCAACTTCGTCTACTTCATGATGCACAATTCTGATCTTAACTTTCTCAAAGTTCTCATTTGTGCTACTTCTCACTACTTTTGTCTTTCTTCGATTTACACTCAGTCCATATTCTGTATTCATTGGACTGTTCATTTCATTCAACACATCCTGTAAGTCTTCTTCACTTTCACTGAGGATAGCAATGTCAACGGTGATTCTTAACATTGATATCCTTTCACTTTGAATTTTAATACCACTCCTGAACATTTCTTTTATTTCAGTCATTGCTTCTTCGACGTATAGATTGAACAGTACAGATGAAGAACTTCATTTGTCTTATACCCTTTTCAACCAGAGCTCTTCATTGTTGGTCTTTCCTTGTTCTGCCTTGGTTCTTATACATATTGTATATTACTTAGCTTTCCCTAGAGTTTACCACTATTTTTCTCAGAATTTCAAATGTCTTGCACTATTTTACACTGCTGAACACTTTTGGTAGGTCAACAAATCCTGTGAATGTGTCCTGAGTTTTCGACAATCATGCTTCTATTATAAAGTACAGTGTCAAAACTGCCTCTCTGATGCCTTTGTCTTCCCTAAAGCCACATTGAAAGTCTCATGGTGTAATGCCAGTCTCACACACACTGCACAACAATGTGAATAGTCATTTATTTAGATGCCACTTCCCCCAGCAGTTTTAGAAGTTCCGATGGAATGTTAGGTTTCCCTTCTGCTTTATTTGGTAGTAAAACTTCCAGAGTTGTTTTAGATTCTGATTCTAATAGTGTTTTCCCCATCCCTTCCTTATCAACTCCTGTTTCTTCTTCATCATGTCATCAGCCAATTCTTTCCCCTCACAGAAGCCTTCAATGTACTGTTTCCATCTATCTGCTTCTTCAGGAATATGACAGAAACCATAATTCCAAGCAAAAAACTCCAGTAAACGTGGGCTCTAAAAGGCACACCCTAAGAGCTATCAGCACTTGTTCATCTTCAATGCTATTAAACAAATCTCTTCTACTGCGATGTCTTTGCTTTCCATATTTTTTAGGAGGTAGCAGTATGGATCAATACAAGAAATTTTTTTTAGTAAACATGGGCTAAGATGCTTACCTTAGGGCTATGAAAACTTGTTTAGCACAAGAGATGTGTTTCACAGCAGCGAAGATGAAGACATGTTTTAATTTCACCTATGTACATAGCAAATAATGATAAAAATTTAGATAAAATCAAGGAGCCATCTTGATATCTGTTCTTCCTCACACTATATATGAACAAATTTTGTTCCTCTCCATCTGGACCACTTACTGACCCAATATACTACTATATCAGTAACCCTCTAACCAACAGAATTCAGTAGCCTATTAAGGATCAAACAGAATTACAACCCAGCATTTAAAAACAAATTAAAGGAAATTCTGAATGATAACTCCTTCTACGAAAGAGATGAAGTTTTACATAGAGATTAGCAATTTAACAATTATTAGAAAGAAATAAGTTGTCATATACAGAAATCTTTTGTTAAACTGATATGTTTCACATTGTTATGAAGTATCATACTCATTATCTATGGTACAATTATTAATCTAACCTAATCAAACAATCATTATCATGGATTCAGAAAATACCGACCTGTTATGTGAAACTTAACACTTGCTTTTCACACATGAATTACAACATAAGAGTAAAACATGAAGGTAACAGGAAGTGGATTAAGTCTTTTTAACCTTTTACAGGATTTTTCATTCAGAACAACTCCAACACTTACCACGGGATACCCAAATAAGCTCATGACTAGACTGAGGATTTTTTGACAGGTGGAACACAACATTTTATTCAGGATTAGCAGTAACCCACAAATGGCAAAGTTACAGCCATTGTGAGAAATACTGAAGCTACCGAAACAACCCAGCTGCCCAGACCCACAATGCCATCACATCTGCAGACCAAAACCACTAACGAAAATCAACAATGTATACAATACAGTCCATGGCAAAATTATAGTTACATCCATGACACAACTTTTGTTGGCTTTGACAATTCACTATCACTTTGTCATCATCTATCTTGACCTTAGGCTGCATTACAGATCAGTCTTTCGCAAAAACCTATGTTTCAAAAAATAATACAGATGCAAAACATATATTATCAGTCTTCTGTTCTCTCTCTGCACACAAATATCATCACACTGACTACATCACATCTGGTATGGGTGGAATCAAGTAAACCCACAAAGTGTCGCCCTGGGACATGTGATGATCATTATAGTCAGGATTGTTATACATTAATGACATTGCAAAGATTATTAGTTGATATACTGGATTTACCTGCAAATGATCCAGTTATCTAAATGCTACATTGTTATAAACACCTCAGATATTGATAAAATGTCAAGATTTGTGCAAAGATTATCAAACTTTTAATGTAGAGGTATAACAAGTTGTTCGGACATCAGAATACACCACAGACCAATCTGTTACCACAAACACTATTTCACAACCATTGGCTTCTCCAACTGTAAACCAAATTATTACTTTCCAGCTTAACCTGGGCCTCACGCTATGTTAAACATCAATGTGTCAACACAGCAAAGATTTCTGTCTACCCCACTATCACACTCTAGCCAACAAGGTATTGGCCTGTGACATCTTTCTAACATGATGTAACCAACCTAAAAAATATTAATTACAGCTTTTACTCTGCATCAGTATTTTCACACTTCACTCATGATACAAATCAGAAGAGAACTCCATATGCCCTATGTCGTAATAGAAAAATCTCTTCCCCCCTCCCCAACACTTTACACGAATTTTTATGATAGAAATGTTTGCATTTGAAAGAAGAGTAAACAATTTATTGTTCTATGTTATCCTTAGGGATTCACAAGGATGGATAGCAAGGCAAATATATTAAAATCTGAGGCTAGCTAATGAAACATTTTTATTACTCTGTTTCACATCAATATTAGACAGATTCACACTTGTCACACACACAGACCTTTGCACCGTCCATGAAAGTCAGTGGATTGCTCAGCGCATATTGTAGAGCACTTCATTACACAACTAAACACTAGTCCACCAATTAATCTTCAATCTTGAGTTCTAATAATATTTACAATAGTAATAAACTATCTGGGCCAGCTTGAGTGCACCGTTGGTGAACTTGTACTTCATACGAGGAAAATTATATTGAAACAGTTGGACAATAACAGAGCTTTTCTAGTATTAAAAAGAAAAATGCCTAGCAGATAATAAGTAATACCATTCATTCGATTTCTCCCAGATATATCATTTTATCACTTGCGCCAGAAAGAATTATCGGTTCTTTGGGATGAAAATCTACGTCATTTACACTGCCATTATGTCCTGGAAGTTTATACAAAATTCTTCTCGATGTTGTATCCCATATATAAACATAACGATCAGCTGAGCCGGCAGACACTTTTGATCCATCTGGAGACCAAGCACAGCGCAGAAGATTCTTTTCAAAATTATGTTGGTGCCCCGATAAAATTTTCACGCAACGTTCTTGGGGAGCAAAAGGACGCACATCCCATATGCGAACTGTATTATCCATTGAATTCGATAAAACATAGGAGCCGTCAGGTGAGAGTGACAGACCGGTGACAGTATCTGTGTGCCCTTTGAGTTTATACAGCACTGAGTTCTTCCTCAAATCCCAGACTTTGATATCATTGTCTAGCCCGGTGCACAGAACTTGTTCTGCTGTATCACTGAATGTAACTGCTGTTATCTGATATTGGTTTGTGAGTGTTGTACACTGACCACGTTTTCGGGGATCCCATACTTTTACAGTGCAATCGTCGGAACCGCTACAAACCAAAGCAGGTCCACGCCTTGCAGAATGGCACGAATTTACAAACGTAGAATGACCTTTGAGTTTCTTTGTGCGAACGCCACTTTCAATGTCCCAAACTCCCACTGTGCAATCTGTACTTGCAGTATAAAGTGTATTTCCATCTGTAGAAAAGTGGACCTCCATTATTGCTCCTGTATGTCCAGCCATAAGAGAAATATTCTCACATTCTCCATAAACTTTCCATAAAAAGATCTGCCGATCAAAGCCAGCAGAAGCCAGATATTGGCCCTCCGGGTGAAACTCTACCGAGAAAATTTCTCCCTGATGTCCCTCCAGCAACATAATAGGCGCAAACAAACTCGATGTTCTCGGAATGTCACTTGGTACCATGCTGGTACCTTTACTCGACACTAGTTCACTTTTAGATCGTTTTGAATCTGGCACCAATGCCATGTCTTCAGCTTTCCTTTTCACTTCCATCTTGATGATTTTATTCTGACTGTCACAATTAATGTAATAAAGCTACATTTAGCAATAACAACAATATCACTACGTGACAAGTCCACACAACACCGCATAAAACGTTCACAGCACACACACCGTTTTGTTTACGAACTTCGACCATAGATACTCTATGGTCGAAGTTTACGAACCAAGCGTGTGTCAAAGTTACTAGAAATGGAAGAAAGTTAAAGCAATGGAGGTAGAATTTCTGCCTCCATGGTTAAAGCTGAGTTTACATTGGCAAGTCCTTGCAGCAATTAACTTCCGTGGAGGAACTTGCCACGCTAGTTGCGAATGTAAGAATGTCACCAAGTCGACTTGCGACCTTTAGCATTTTTTTTTTCGAAAGTGATCTGCTGTCTGTGTCCTGCTTCTGCTACGGGAGGGTTCTGTATCTTTGGTTAACAACCAAGTAAACTGAATTGCAAACACTAATTTCCCAGCCTTTTTCTTTTGCGAAAAAGAAACAGGAAAAGTTACGGGTCTAGTGTAGCAGGGGATACAACCCGTCGGCTTTGGACAATGACAAAAAAAAAACCTGCATAATCAGAACAAATAGTGGTACAATAAATATGAACACTGGCCCATCCAGGGAGAGAGGAGGCCATACCCTCTCGATGTGGAGTTATACAATCGAGAATTACAGGGAACGAATGCTTTCCTGAGAATGAGCATGAATATCGTGCAAACGACGAGCTATGCACCAAAACGCACATTGGAGCGTAAGAAATAATTAAAAGAGAAGAGACGAGCAGTCGTCATTCAACATCATCGCAACAAATAACAAAGGAGGTAACAAATTCCGATAGTACCCAGAATTCGACAGTTCTGGACAGGGTATGTGGCTGATGTTTGTAATACTTACCACTGCATCTGTATCAGTCAATTGGTATACCTCATATGAGAGCATGTATAGTACAATTTCCTTATTTTGTTCATGGCACTTCAACATATTGGTGATCAATTCTTCCCTTATATCATTGTCTTCATTGTAGCATAGCACCTTAATTGTATTTTTTACATTGCGCCCAGACCATCTGCTGTTTAATGTTTGTTGTTACACTTAACATACTATTTATAATGTTGTGTGGCATTGTTCACTAGTTTGTTTCCGTTGACTGTACAGTTTGGTACAAAACTCCATGTAAGTTTGGTCTGTTTGTGTTTTGTTTAGTGTGTGCATCATAATCATGATAATTTCTTGGTCGAGGGTGACGATAACTGGACTGAATTTGTTACCACCTCAGTTCAATCAAATTAGATTTGGTGGGCCTCATTTTGCATTCCAAGTATAATGTACAGATGGTGAAACTTTCTGACAGATCAAAACTGTGTAGTGAACTGAGACTCAAACTTGGGGGCTTAACCTTTTGTGGACAAGTACTCTACCGAGTGAGCTATCAAAGCATGACTCACGACCCATCCTCACAGCTTTACTTCCACCAGTACCTCATCTCATACTTTCCAAACTTCACAGTAGCTCTCCTGCGAAACGTGTAGGGCTATTGCTTCTGTAAGAAAGGATATTGCAGAGATATGGTTCAGCCACAGCCTGACAGATGTTTCCAGAATGAAATTCCACTCTGCAGTGGAGTTTGTAATGATATGAAACTTTCTGACAAATCGAAACAGAGTGCCAAACCGAAACTTGAGCTAAAGATCTCGAGTTCGAAACTCAGCTTTGATCTGTCAGGAAGTTTCATATCAGTACACACTCCACTGAAGAATGACAATCTCATTGTGGGATCATCCCTCAGGCTGTGTCTAAACTATATCTTCACAATATCCTTTCTTGCAGGAATGCGAGATCTGAAAGTTTCGCAGGAGAGCTTCTGCGAAGAAGAAGGTAGGAGATGAGGTAATGGTGGTAGTAAAGCTGTGAGAATGGGTCTTGAGTTGTGCTTGGGTAGTTCAGTCGGTAGATCACTTGCTTGCAAAAAGGTCAAGGTCCCGATGTCGAGTCTTGATCAAGAACAAATATTGAACAAAATAATTATCCAGAAGAAGTTGTAGTTTGAATAATGCATTATACATGTATATAATATTGTCAGTATCATTTACAAAATCAAATCAATGCAACTGATAAAAAAAACTAAAAAAAACAGAGTGAATTCAAGCTGCAGAATACCATATTCATTGTACTTGTCGATGTTGATGATACACAAAAAACCGCCACACTGGCGCCCAAACAGGGACCACCAATGCACATTTGTTCATTTAAATGAAATAATAACACAAAAAATTGTAATTTATTACAGGTATAAATTGCCACAACAACTTGTTAATTATATGTATGTATTGTTTTTCACGAACATTGACACCTGTCCACCGAGTTGCTGTTACTACTAATACTAGAGCTGGTGTGACAGACAAATCAAATAGAGCACTGCTGACCACTTCAGAAGAGTACAAAGGTAGGAACAGGGATCCATCTTTGCTTTATTTATTTTGCAGTTGCATTCAACTTAGATTCAACACCAGCAGCCATAAGTAGTACAGATCCAATAAACCAGCTGCGAGAGAGTTACTGCTTCTCTACACAGATCTAAAGAGTTTTCAGTGTTAATATATATATATATATATATATATATATATATATATATATGTGTGTGTGTGTGTGTGTGTGTGTGTGTGTGTGTGTGTGTGTTAGTTATAAGATTATTTTGTGTTGATGTATATGTGTTAGTGATATATATATATATATATATATATATATATATATATATATATATATATACACTTGTTGTGTTATATTGTGTATAAAATGGCTAGGCCCAGGAAACTAGTTAAACCTAGTGAGGATATGGAGGCAGAAATGTTATCAGATCCTCCTTAGAACAATCTGTTCACACTCCTACCCAGTCACTAGAGAATTTAATTACCGATGACAATTTTGTAGATGATGTTCTGACAGGTAGTGAGACTGAAGAGCTGCCAAAGCAAACTGGCACTCCACCAGTCAATCAGTTAGAAAATAGAGTCACTATTTGTACCGACCCAGGGGCACAAGTGCACAACGCACAAGCTATGCCATTGCATGATATGTTAACAGCATTATACGAAAAATTTACTATCCAGCAGAGGGAAGAAAGGTCTACAGAGAGACAGGAACAAGAAATTAAAGACCAAGCAAGGGAAAGGAAATTAGTTAAAAATATCAACAACATATTTCTTAAAAGAGATGAGGAAATTGTACACCAGATCAATCAAACTTTAAACGAATGGGATAGTGCAATTACTAATCATGTGAAACAAGAGATTGATGCAGTGAAATCCATGATCGAACCATTAGTGAAAATTCCAGTTCAGGTTAGCAGCCTTCAAACTGATGTCGATAAACTTGAAAATAGATTCAAAGGTCTAGCCACAGCTGTCACAACATTGCAGGAAGATATTCCTTCCGAAATTCATAGGCAAATCAAAACAGAGATAGCCAGAGCGATGTATCCTGAAAACCGTAACCCACAAAATCTGTCAGTATGCAGCAATAACAACACTGATGCTGCCAGGCAAACGAACACAGAACATTCTACACTGAATCTTGTTGTGCCACAAAGAAAACCAGACTTTGGTATTCAAATGATTTTGCCACAGCAATGCGTGACAACAAGAAACAATCATGATAACGAAGCAGAGTGTACTTGTAAAAAGGTAAATGCAACACCAGCAAATGATAGCAGTTCAATGCAACTAACAACTCTGATGCATGAAGAGAGTAACATCAAGCATCGGCAGTTTCAGATCTTCAATGAAGAAAGCAAAAGAAACGTACACCCTGTCGTATTTATCTGTAATTTCAAAAGTGTTCTCGCAAAATCATGGTCAGAAGAACAAAAGATACAATTTGTGGTATCACATATCTCTGGTGATGCGTCATTATGGGCATTAAATGCCGCAAAAACTTGTAAAACGTTTCATGACTTTGAAAAGACGTTTTTAGATCAATTTTGGTCAGCGACTATTCAAGAGCGACTTCGTAAAATAGTATACAATGCCGAAGTCTACAATCCTAAATCAGGTTCATTAAGGAAGTATTTTGAAAAATATGGTAACATGACTAGATACTGGGATTTGCCAGTTACCACTACCGATTTGTTACGAGTACTAAAAGCCAGACTACCAATCCACGTTAGAGAGAAACTGTTCAATGTTACTGACACCGACTTAAAAGAATTTCTGTCTGTAATCGATTACTTGGATCTTGTGCAGGAGGACGCCAGAAAAACTTCTGATGTCATCAGCAATACAAACAGTCCGAACGGAAAGAATTCATGGAACTCAAACAAGGTAAATACGGGCAAAGCTAGTCCTAAACAAAATAAAAATAAATCTGATGGAAACAGCAATTACAACAATAACAGTAATAGAAACCAATACGACCAAGACTGTGGTTACAACGATAATAATAACAAGGATTACAGGAAAGCCGAAGAATACCAACAGCTGAATGGTAATCCAAGGCAGCATCACAATAAGAATTCAAATTTTCATAGTGACATTAATAACTGAAAAAGATGGAATGATCACAGACCAAACAGCCCGTACAAAGATAAGCCACAGAATATGCACGGAGATAACGAGTATTGGCGGCAACCAGGACCAAGCCATTGGCAACCGTCGCAAGGTTCTTTTAATACAGGCCAGCCGGTAAACTACGTCCAAGCTATTCCGATGTCAAACAGCCAATATCCACCGTGGTGGGATACAAGCAGGCCACCTCCAACTACAACAGAAAATTCACAAGATGTGAAAATAACAGAGGTACCTTTTGATATCAAACAAAATTCACAGAAGCCGACAAACTAATTGCTGTCCCTGTAGGCCTTCACCACGCGACCGAGGGCAACAAGGAAGGCAATAGGTCGAAGAAGCACAATATAAACATGATTCGATATCAGGATGGAAATAAATTAGAAGATGAGCTATATCAAGAACCCGTCATTTCTGATAAGATAGAAAAGGAAATAATTGAAACAAGTGTCAAAGGGAGTATAAATGGGATACCAACTACAGTTCTGCTCGATACAGGTGCAAATGTATCCGTAGTGAATATGCAATTTTTCAAGAAGGTTTCGCAACTAGGAATATTACTGATCTTACCCGTCGCAAATTGCAAGGTTATTGGAGCATTGGGAAATAAGACACAAACCATAAAATTCCAGACACAGGCGGAAGTTACCTTAGGAAATGATTGCTTGACATGCACATTCTTATTGATAGATAAGTTATACGTACCAGTGGTACTTGGACTTGGGTTCCTTCGGGAAAAGGAAGCTATAGTTAATCTTGCTCGGGGGACATGTGATCTTAATCACCAGCAGCGACCGATAACTTTGATGTTGAATTGGGAGTTCGGTGCAAACCTTCCATTAATGCGAAAGGTACACCTTTCTGTCAGTAAACAGAAGATGTTAATGTTGAACCAAGAGCACCCACAGATACATAGTCAAAACCGAAATAACGATGTACCCAGTGTTGCGAATGACATTGTGGCAACAATACAAGAAAAAATAAAGGAGACAACTGGCATTAATACTTCTGAGGCTAAGCAATTGACCGAATTATTGTCTGAATATCATGAAGTATTCGTTGAACAACCTGGTATCATAAAAGATTATCAGTATAAAATGAATGTATTCCCACACAAGACATATTGCAGAGCAGCTTACTCGGTTCCCTGGACGAAGAGGAAGGGGCTATATTGCCATAAATACATGAAAAAATATTTGCAATAAAATGTTTGTATTTAGAAAAGACTAATACGAGGAGCTAATGTACCGAACATTAATAAATGTGATGTTTAGTTTTAGTAATGGAATGATATTATATGTTTGTTAGTTTGTAGATTTACACGTCAAGTGTCACAATACAATATTCTTGAATTATTTGTGCAAGGAGTAAAGAATCTCCATGATAAACATGTTTTAATAAAAGAAATCAGTATCTTCATAAACGTTCAGTTACATATTATTGTATTAGATGTAATAATTTTTTTTAATGTAGCATACATATCAATGAAATGCATAAAATATTTTAAATGAGATTGAGTCATATAGTCCCATACATGCAACGAGTGTTGGTCATGTGTGAGCTGTGTGATCCTGTCAGCCACCTCTCGAATAGTATCTGACTGTATACTAATTAATGTACACATTTCAATATGAAGTCATATAAAATGACTTATCAGGGACATTCCGGTTAAAAGAAGTCAAACATGGATCTCTGTCCCAAGAAATTATAAAATATGTGTATTTACCATGAACATGGAAATGTACTCTCGATTGTTCGAGAATGATCTAATGATCACAACAATGTAGCAAATTCCTAAAGTTTTATACTGTATGATGTTTACGTAACTGGATAAAATTTTGATATTGTTATTCAGTCATTGTAATGCGAAAATATGTGCAAATGTACCAGACCTCTTTTCATGAAAGATGTCGTTCGCATATAGACTGTGTGCAAGTACTATGGACATGTATTCACAGAAATCAGAAACTTGATCTGTGACTTACAAGAACTGCACAAAAGTCTAGTGGACACTGATTTACTTAGCGAAAAATGTGAACATTGATAAACTGTGATCAAGAAACCTTAAGAACACTCATGTAGTGTCGAAGGTAACAGCAACGCTATGGACGTTAAGTTCTGTTGCCAATATTAGCAGTTAAAAGGAACTCGTGACCTCTAATAATTCGATTCGGAGCGTCTTTGCGGGTAAAATGTTATGTGACTGACCGTAGAGCCAGCCGTGCTGCACAAAAACAATGCAACGTTGCCTTCGCAGCGCGTCGCGAGAGAGAAAGTGTAATCACATTCTCCGAGTATACACAAAGCACGCTACGGACACGTGTGTGATTAACAGTGCCGTGATTGAAATGTGCATATTGTGATGAATTCCTAAATGAATCACTACATTGTATTGAACAGTGTCAAGATACAGCACAAAATTAATTCCCTCTGTGTGAATGCGAGTGATATGGACACTAACAAATTTTCTCCACAGGATGGTAAGAGTGTTTATCTTGTCACTGACACATGTATATTGACATTTCATGTACCCATCTTGAACTGAATGACGAGGCACAAGAGAATCCAGAGCTGCTGCAGGGGTAGTTCCGGCCGGCAGCAGATCGCAATCACGACGCAGCCGACGGCAGTTGACGCTACGCTGACGCGGCCAGGGGCGGACCGGCGGCAGTCACTACCTGACTGCGTTCACGGAGTTTTTTTTTTTATTGCTCAATTCAAATACAATTATCTTTGGCAACTTACATTGAAGTCAAATATTCGGATATTAAAAACAATTAATCTTCGTGGATTATGTGAACTGATAAAAAAAAGGGTGATGAGAAATAAACATGGTGAATAAACTATTTTTTTCTATCAGCCCAAGGGGCAATATAACATCCACGATATATATATATATATATATATATATATATATATATATATATATATATTTATTACGAGTAGAATATGAACGTGTGGATAATATTCATTCAATTATTAATTATTTCTTAAAAAGATGATAATTGTGTAAAACAGAGGCAATATTTGTCTCACATTCTTTGTTAATATATGTCATTCTTTTGTTTTGTTTTGTACCCTTTTGTCATCTTCTTCTGATGTACATCGCTGACGCAAGACGCGAATCGATTTTAGGTCTGTTAAATGAAAAACATTTAATGTAAAATTATTGTACTTTTATGTTCATTTGCTGGTAAAAACAAATAGAGCCAAATGCGTTAAAACTATTTATGATTAATTATTGAAAATTTGCTTCCTCTTTTAATTATAATTTTGTATTAGTTGTTTTATCATAGGTGCAAGAAGTGCAGCCATTGTTAGTTGCGATTATATAGCAACTTCGTCTGTACTTCTAGTTGAAAATAGCATGGGTTTGTGTTAAACTAATTTTCAAAACAATTTAATAATTTTTTTGATGGTGGCATCAATTTAAATGATTTAAATGACTTATTGGGAATAGGAAAACCTTAATTAAAAAAGAAAACCTCTATCTTTTGTTGGCCGCCATCTTAACTTTTATTACAGCGGCAAATTTAAATTTCTTGAAACTGCAAACTTTCAATATTCCGATGTGTAATAAATAAATGTGCACCGGTGGTACTGAACTCTATTTATAAAAGGAAAAAATTAATCGAATCAGACTGCATTTTCTAAGAACAGTGCTGATGGTATTAATTGTTGAACAAGATTCCATTGCTGATGTATGTAGCCAAAATTAAACTACGATCGAATCACGGAGAAAAATATTTCTGGTAGCATACATCAGTGTTGTGTGCGGGTGGTATTCTGTGGTTCCTTTTCATGATCAATTTGCTAAGCATAATTAAATCCATCGAAGATAAAAATATAAAAGCTCTGATGTACGATCTGTAATTTTAGTGATATGAACACAGCTTACAGTCAACATTATTACACTACGTCAGGTGGAATTCTTGTGCAATTTGAACAAAATAATTATCCAGGAGAAGTTGTAGTTTGAATAGTGCATTATACATGTGTATAATTTTGTCAGTATCATTTATAAAATCAAATCAATGAACTGCTAAAAAAAAAAGTGAAATCAAATCGCAGAATACCATAGAGTATCGTATCATCCATATTCATTGCACTTGTCGATGTTGATGATACACAATATCCGCCACAACTACTGCATCTGGCTGTTGCTACTGTGTGCATTAACCTTTATATAGTTCATGAACATCTGAAATGTTTCTTTGGCAGACAAGTACTCACCAAGTAATACTGATTGCATAAAATGCACTCCCCCAACCCATACGTTTAGTACTTGGGCGGCAGACATATTTGATGTGTTTTGTGAATATATGTTTCACTGTGTAGCAAAGAATAAACATCATACAGTGTAGGCTTTCACGGCCCATGTTGTCTTCAATTGAAACTTTGCTTCTCTATACATGCTCACAAGATAATGGGATGTTCGTGCTAGAACGCTTGTCTCATTAAATTTAATTTCGTTCTTCCCATCTCGAAAAACATGCTCAGTTACGGGCGAATTTTCGATGTGTCCTAAACTACAGTTTCTTTTATGTTTGTCTATGCGGGTGTTTACACATCTTTTCATTGTTCAGCCGGCCGGGGTTGCCGAGCGGTTCTAGGTGCTACAGTCTGGAACCGCATGACCGTATCCTGCTTCGGGCATGGATGTGTGTGATGTCCTTAGGTTAGTTAGGTTTAAGTACTTCTAAGTTCTGGGGGACTGATGACCTCAGATGTTAAGTCCCATAGTGCTCAGAGCCATTTGAACCATTTTTTTCGTTGTTCCAACATATACTTGTCCACAACTGCATGGAATTTTGTATACCGTAGGTGTTGCTAGGGGGTGTCGGGCGTCTTTTGCAGTTCTTAAATATTCATTAACCTTCTTGTTGGGTCTAAAGATTTTTTCGATCCCATACCTGACCAGAACTTTCCGATACAGTCCGTGACTTTATTAATGAATGGTAGGAAAACTTTTCCAGTAGGTGACCATTGTTCCTCTTGACTTCTGGCATCTTTTCTTTTCTGATGGAGGGCTCGATCAATTTCCTTGCTGGTATATCCGTTTTTCATGAAGGCTGACCATAAGTGATTTAATTCATCTTGCAAGTAAGCCGGCTCGCAGATTTTGTAGGCTCTGTCCACCAAGGTTTTCATGACACCTCTTTTTTGCCTAGGATGATAGTTTGATTCCTTCTGGAGGTATCAATCCGTGTGAGTGTTCTTTTATATACCTTGTGGCCCAGCGTCCCATCCACCCGTTTAATTACCGACACATCCAGGAGATTGAGTTGACCATTGCTCTCTTTATCCATCTTAAACTGTATCTTCGGGTTAATACTGTTAAGATGCACCAAGAAGACATCCAGCTCTTCTTCACCAGGAGTCCACACTACAAATGTGTGATCAACATAGCGGGACCATTTAGCTGGCTTTTTACTGGCTGTCTGCAGCGCTCGCTGTTCGAAGATCTCCATAAATAAATTGGCAACAGCTAGGCTGAGAGGGCTTCCCATCGCCACCCCATCGATCTGTTCCTAAAACTCGTTGTTGTACTGGAAATAAGTTGTTGTCAGGCAGCGTTTAAATAAAGCCACTATGTCAGTCTGTATAATATATGCTATATATGAAATAGCTTCGTTTACAGGCACCATGGTAAACTATGACACTACATCGAAGCTCACGAGAATATCACTTGGGCTGACGTTAATCTCCCTCAGTTTTTCAATGAAATGGGCCGAGTTTTTAATGTAACTGTCCATTCTGCCAGTGTATGGTTGCAGCAAGCAGGCGAGATATCTGTCCAGTACCACATTTATAGAGCAATTTAGTGTTTCAGAAGTATTTCAGGTGGTTGATAGTTTCACTGAGTATATCCAGCAGGAAACTGACAAGCATTTCAAATACTTTCCCCAAATCTTTTGTCTGACACCATATATACACATCCATATTGGCAAAACAGATCACATGTGCTGCTGTGTAATACAGATGATCTTTCTGAAAATTTGCTATTTAAAGTCTTGATGAAAGAAATACGGTGTTGCATTAGCAGTATATGTCTCTACAACATGAGCTCCAACACAAAAGCTGGTGGACAATGGATAATTTCATAAACCAAGTACATTAAATGCATATCAAATTACAATGATAATGGATGGGATGTTAAACCAAAAGGAATGGCTATGCACATTGTATTATCAGTTAATACTTTTTTTTAGAACTTCCTTACTTCACCTGTGATTTTAATCATTAGAAGTGACATATCTGTGTAAACGACATCAGCTTTACACAAGCAGCATATTTATTATGTTGAGAATAAAATACCTAACAAATTCCATAGAAACTTTACCTTTTATGTACTGTATTTAACAGTATATTGATTATCAAAAGATAATACAGGACTTCATCCTTCATCAATAATTTTAATTTCCTTCACTAAATGATCCAGGCACATGAATTATTTATTTGTCTCACTTGTAGCAACAAATTCGGTTCCACTTATGACTATGAAACACATTCTTGAAGTTTACTTTTTCACTTTACTAATCCACCATAATACTTCACTCACACTGCTGTTGAATGTCTAGTCAATTTTTCACCTGTGTGATTGGCTTTACAATAAGGGTGTGTAGGAGATACTGTTATTTTTCTAAACTGAACTCCGTCGTCAATTTTACGTCACAAATATCAAACAACTTCGTGTTCAGGTCGACCATAGCTCCAAAAGTGCATCTTGTGGAATGAAAACCGCAAACAGCTGTATATAAGGTCTTTTATTCTGAACCACAGCCATATCTTCAGGTCATATCTAAATAATTTTATTCAGATACTCATGTAAAGATATGCCTCTGAGCTACATAACCGACTGTGATTTCAAATAAAGAATCTTACATGCAACTGTTTGCAATTTTCATTCATCAACATGACCTGTCAGATATCAAGTAACTGGTTTAGGCAATATAAGGTGGCTTCAGGACGCAAATTTTGTTGTCTCGAAGCAACATTAATAGCATAAATTAGATCTGGACGTTTTCTCAATGTTAAATATGTGAGACTACCAATAATTTCTTGGTTTGTGTCAATATCAGTAGATGGTGGTGAGTTGCTAGGTATCAATCCAGTTTCAGTTGTTGATGATATTGGTTTTGCATCAGACATACCATAAGTTGGAGGCACTCTTTCCACAGTTGTGGTCTGATTAAGCTTCACACAGTATTCAAACTACTGGTGTTGAAGACCAAGATAGCAACCCACTTCACTTTACCACAATATCAAACATTTCTTTCAGTTGTATTGCACATCTGTAAACCATGTCATCAGATCCCTTTATCAACCCATCATCCACATGAAATAAAAAGCATTAAATTCTCATTAAAATACACGCATAGATCAAGGTTGCTTGTGTCTTAAGATATTCTTTCAAAGACTTGTACAACATTTTGGTGCTTGCTTCAATAAAAACAAGCTTCAAAGCAATCTACACCCATAACCTGTAACATATAGTGATTATTGTATGTAAATTTGTTATCCCAGCATATCTTTCAGTGAAGCCACTTTAACATCACATTGTTTGATGTTCCAATTTCGTTAAACAACAACACACAAAAGGCTCACATTAGTAGTGGGGTAAAGAGAGATTTGGCGCAGCTTTGCTATACGGTTGATATCAAATTAACTGGGAGGGAAAAATCTCTGTCTGTGCTGAGCCACTGGTGTGGAAGGACATAGGTTGGTTTTTTCTTTATTTTGGGTGTTATCCTTTTGGAAATTGGCGAGAAAAGCTCAACCCTCCCCTCCTCCACCTGAAAAAATGGCGGGAGGCGCTCAGTTTGTGCTGAGCTGTTGGACTGAAAGGATCGCACAACTCGACATTGAAATCAACTTGAATTACAGTGCAAAGGATAAAGCAGTAATTGTTTATTTATAAAATTCAATTTGCAGGGGTTGGATCTCTTTATTTGGCGAGAAAACCTACCATTCCCTGCTGTTTATTTGATTTTGGAAACTGCAAGCGTTGTAAAATACTTCGAAAAATAGTTATCGACCTGTCAAAGGGTAATTAAATATGCAAATAGATAGCTTTCTTCTGATTGTGCGTGCAATACTACCACGAAATTGGCGTCAGCATCAATGTAAACACTCACTGAACGAATTACACTACTGCAAATGGCAATTTTAGTACTAAATGTAGTCGGTCCAGATATATCTGACACAACACAGGTCTTTTTAACGGTAATTCATACATATAGCGAAGAAACGGTAATTAGAAACATCGTCATAGGTAAAAGTAATCACAAAAACCGCAGGGAACAGAACTGGCAATCACTCTATAGCCGTGGTGTGTGACCGAGTCTACAATACCGCTCGAAATTCAAATTTTTTGTGGGAAACACTCGCCTATGTCCTAACTACAGATAATCAGTCTTATGATTCGATACATGTTACGACAAATGGTGTAACCACGACGGAATATACTTCAAAATTGGTGGAAAGATGTCCTGCATAAACATACAAAGAAACTGATGGTAAATAGTGGGTCTCATGAAAAAACGGTCATTAAAAACAATCGTCAAAGGCAAAAATAATCAAGAAAAACCGCGGGCAACAACTGGCAATCACCCTACACCCTTGATCTGCGACCCAGTTCACAGTACCACAAGAATTTAAAATTTTTGGAGAGAAACATTCGTCTATGCACTAATTACAGATCATCAATCGTATTATACAATACAAGGTACCACAACTGGTGTTTTCCCAAAGGGAAAATGCTTCAGTATTGGGGGAAGATGTCTTGCTCTAATTACACATAAAATGAAATTGATGGTGAGTCTTACCTATGACAAAAGAGGTAGTAAGAAACATCGTCACAGGTAAAAGTAATGACGATAATGTGGGAATCTGAACTGACACCACTTTACACTGACCATCCACATAGAAATTGACGTTAAATTACCCATATAGTGAAAAAGTGAAACTTAAAAACATCAACACATGCAAAAATAATCACAGAAAACTGAACTGACACCACTTTACATCCATCACACCGATAGAAATTCGTGGAAAATCGTGCAGTGCTCAGTATTGAGAACACATTCATGTGCCGCAGCAGTCAGTGATCTGGTAGGTGGTGCAAACTGCCACAGCAGCATCTACCATCTGGAAGTGCCTGTGTTAACCCTGTCGGCCTGGCTGTGACAATGGCTAGCTGGTAACTGCCTGGGCTAGATGTTGGTTCATGCGGCCGGCCTTCGCTTGGTGCATGGGCCCCTGTGTAACTAGTTTGCTTCTTCTCGCATCCTGTAGTGCCCCCCAGGGGTAACCCAGAGCTGTCTGCATATGTCCAGGCCTGGATGCCTACCTAATTGCATCCCAAATGGCTCAAATGGCTCTGAGCACTATGGGATTTAACATCTATGGTCATCAGTCCCCTAGAACTTAGAACTACTTAAATCTAACTAACCTAAGGACATCACACAACACCCAGTCATAACGAGGCAGAGAAAACCCCTGACCCCGCCGGGAATCGAACCCGGGAACCCGGGCGCGGGAAGCAAGAACGCTACCGCACGACCACGAGCTGCGGACATTGCATTCCAGAAGACTCACTGGGCCTGCAGGTACTTTTAACATCACAGGAGAGCTTGGAAGTTCACACCCTTGAACAGGGTGTGTCTCACAGAAATCCTGCTCGCTCTTTGTGAACAATACCGGAAGTGCTTGAGTCAGAAGGTCAGTGGACTAAACCTATCTTGGAACACATTGAAACTGGAAGTATTTCCCAGATATACTGTTCTTCCCTTGTGAGCCATCCATCAATCACTCCATCATTCTGAGAATTTGGTGCTTCACAATAAGCCTCCTGCTTTCCAAGGATGATGCTGTTGTTTTGTGCATACCCCTTCGACCTGAAACATGTTTGAGTCAGCAGACCTGTAGCTGCAGCTTCAAAGGCCTTCCTAGAAAGATCGACAAAGAACAGTGCATTTTCCTGTCATCACACACAAACAGGTGTTTTGAGCCATTCCTCGGCTTAGCCTATTATTCTTGTAAGGACAGTGACCACCTGCACACTTGACAAAAGCACGAAGTGTTTCCTGGAAGGACAGTGTGTTTCCTGTATCCACACATACACAAACACATCCACACCCCCACCCTCACCCCCCCCCCGCCCCCCCCCCCCCCCCGACACACAAGTGCTTGTTTCAAAGGCATCCAGAAAAGTTGTATGCCAAAAACCAGAATGCTACCCTTTGCTTTAATGTAGCTCAAAACCGGTTTCACACGGTGGACTGGTGAACACTAACAGAGACATTCCTGGAAAGTTGACCTTGCAAACAATATCTGCCCCAGAGAATTTTGCGCCAGATTTAATGTAGCCGACAACAGTTTTTTTTTTTTTTTTGGGATGGCTGGTGAATGTTGACAAAGACATTCCTGTAGGAAGAAGAACTGGTTCCCATTTCACCTATGTTCTGTGGCACAACAACACCTAATGTGTCTGAACCTACTGACCAAGGTTTTCCTCCTTTCTAAGCACTTTTGTTGGTTCCCCCCAAATTGGTGAGTGGAGCTTGAGTTTATATAAACCCTGTGCCCTCCACATCCATCTTCATTGTGCTGTACTCTATTGTCGTCGTCGTTGGTGCATCCATCCGCCTCTTTTGTCGAGTTATCATCTAACACCACCATGAAGCGATCAGCATCTTCAACCAGAATCAGCAGCATCAGTGGCAACAGGAGAAGTCTGAAGCAGTACCTGGAGAAATTACCATGTAAGTACATATTTTGTGCCGAATGTTTATGTGTTCATTGCACTGAGTGCTCAGATTTCGAAGTATATTTTCGCTATTTCATTGCTCTGAGTGTTCAGATTTCGTTAAAACGAATTTAATAGCAAGTGTTCATCGTGTGCTCGTATGTTATGTAGCACGTTTTTATCAAATCAATATGTTAAAACCAATTTAGTAGCAAATATTTCATTTCGAAGTATATTTTCGTTATTTCATGGGGGTAAGAGCCTGTGCATACTCTATCACTCATTCCCCCCATGTAAATATATATTCTCGTTAAACTTTTTTCTTGGGGTTATAATTTGTGTATGTGCATACCTTTTTAATCAGTATGTTCTTGCAGGTGTTGGTGTTGTCAAGGTGTTTTCGAGGGTAGATGAATCTAATACAGATATCACTTAAGTACATACTGTTAATGTTAAATTGTTTTCATAGTGCTGTATACACTTTTTAAATCATTATGCAGTTGTTGTTGATGGTGGTGATGTCAGTCAGCTGGACTGGTGGCTCCAACACAGTCCAACCGAGGAGATGCCAAAGTGGGTGGAAGAAATGGAGTGAGGGCTGTGTGAAGTCTAATCACTGATATCTGATTGGGTGGAGGCTGTCTCCAGTGATTATGTCAGGGATGTAGTGTCATAGAGGAGGCAGAGTGACATCACCATTGTTTCAAGTAATTTATGTACCCATCTTTATTTATTGTGGCAAATATAATCCGTGTTCTTTCTTTCTTTACAGCAGCAGGCGAGTCGGTAACATGTGTCATTATTCTTTCTCTACAGTTGGAGAGCCAACTCCGCAGGGAGTGTGATCCACTCTTTACTCACACAGTACGCAATGGCATGGGTGCCAGAGCAGGTGAAGACAGCATTCCTGAAATACGGTCCTGTGAGACACACCTCAGCCACCAGGATGAGGCTTGAGGCTTTATGAGCCTCAGTCACCTCAGCACTTCGTATTCTTGAAATAGTTTTGACAGATGTCCATATCTCAGAGGATACCCCAACAACACATTTTCATTCCTTGCTGCTACACTACAAGTTGTTTCTCTAAATACATTTGTTTCCTCTTCTAGTTCCTTTTATTGTTGTTGATCCACTTATGCCAGAAATTCCTGTTTTGAGTGATTTAATTTCTGCCCCTGTCTGTCTTTCAAGTGATGGGCATTTTTTTCACGCACCTAAATTTGCTCAATAAGATTATTTTGCACGGTTTCCATTTTCTCTGATAATCTCTTTTCCACCCACTTGATTCTATTAGAAACTTCAACATTTTTAACATTATTTTCGAGCTTATTTTCTACTTTTACAAAATTTATTTTCCAGCTGATGAATCTTATTGCTCACAGCGCTGATTTTATTCCTCAGCCCCTCACTATGATTGCTAATTTCAGATTTTATTTCTAAAAGTTTATCATCGAAACCAAAATTTATTTCCTCAACTATTTCCTACAAAGTACATCCACTGTGAAAAGAAAATGTTACTGCTTACATCGTGTTTGAGCGGGTCAGTCAAGAAATGTGTGTAACATTCCCTTGTATATTTATATGAAACTGATTATCCTTTTCCGTAAAGAATTATTTTTTTCCTGAAAAAATCATGGCTTTACTATCCAGTTCTTCGAATTAAATTATGATTTTTCAGATTGTAAAATATTCCGAGGTAACAATGTATCCCCAAATGATGACATTGTGTTCAAGTGGGTGCAGTATAAGTCGAAAAGTCAAGTATTTTCTTTTCTTTTATTTCACTTAAATACATAAATTACGCAAAGCTTACTTAATGACTGTATACATAAACTATGGTTTTACACTTATGAAGAATGATAATCAAAGAAACAGTTTTTCTATCCAGACATAAGTGAATGTTACATTTTACACAATAAAATTTGGTTTCTCCTTTTCAACCTGGTTTCTTGCACCTGTCAAATGTTTTTTTGTCACTGGCCGCTGGAAGATGCCCAACGTTGTCCAAACGAACATCAGCTTTTGGACAAACTTACGCACTGGTTCGTTTTGAAGTACTTGTAAATAGCAATGGACTTTCACTAGTGGGATGCCCACTTTTCCTGGCCGGTGGCTTATCTATTTTTGTCAGTACTTTGGTCACACTTGCCCTAAAGTGAAGCAAATCAAGGGTCTTACTTTTAGAAACACCTAATTCTGATGGTAACATCTGAGTAGTCCAGATGAAAAAGCGTCGAAATTCATATTATGTCGATTTTGACGTGGGCACAGGGCTGTATAGATTTTTTCAGCAGCTACGTGGTAGAACATGTTTCAGGGTGTAAAACCAGCTATAAACCGTCGAAAATCGTGTTCGGTTTCAAAAGGAGCTACCCGCTTGTTCTCTTCGGCTGCAAAGCACAATAAATGCCCAATAGGCGTGGCTGTCGCACTGCCATGTCTGGATGCAGAGCACGTGAACAGCCATCAGACTTACCAATCAGGACATTTCAATCTACCTTTCAGTCTGCTACGATTAGAATGGATATTTTTCTTGTTCAGCTTTAGGCTGGCTGCACTGTGACATACTCGTACGCAAAAATAACATTCTCGCTGCCAATGCATTTTCGTTTGGATGGGAAGAATGTTACCTGATTTTCTCAGTGTCACTTATCATGCAGATAGCGAGCTTTGTGTCTAGGCTACTGAACTTAAAAGATAGCGTATGATATGAAACGTCTAACATTACCTCCATCATTGTCCTCTTGTCCTCTTGTTCGACAGGATCATCAGATAGATCGTCAATTTCAGATGAATTAAGGAGCTCTATAACTTCTTCTGGTGTCCTTCGTCTATATTGGTCTCGGGACATTGTGGATATTCGTAAGATGACTAAAAAGACAGCGAAATAATGTCCTAAATTTCAATCACGATGTCCTCATTTAGAAAGGTATAATATGTCACTTACCTTTCGTTCTGAAAGACACCTTCGGTTTCACCTTCAAGACTGCACCATTCTACGCAAAAATATATTTATTTGCCTGAACTCAGAAGGTATTAACCGGCTTATTGGAGGTACAAAGATTACTGGGAGGCGTCCACGTGACTGTGCACATTCAATTTTGTTTGTGGTACCACTGATTGACAGGAGATGTTGACTCTCTGCTTATGACAATATGAGGACAACAATCACAAATCGTAAAAATTAACGAATTTCACTATACTCAGTATTTATTTAAAAGGATGAACTCATTTCTAAGTGTGAGCCCCGCTTTAAGCACTATGACTCGAATGTGTGATGCCAGATTGATGGACCACCATCCGTGTCCCTTGTGTCAATGTGGTTTAAGTTTTACAGTAATGTGTTTCTCTGTTTCTCTAAGTCGTATCGCGGCTAATTTGTTAATAAGGTGTTTGATTGCTTCAAGTGAACTCAAAGTACCGAAGAGGAAGTGTTCATTCCAAGAAAAATATTCAGACGAATGGTTCATAAAACTCGGGAGGCGTGACTATGAAGCAGAATGTGTAATTTGTAAGTGTTATGATTTTTTTTCTGGATGGGGGAGAGCAGATATTAACGATCGTTTAGCTGACGTAAAGCACAAATGAAACGTGCACTCTGGAAGCACTTAAAGAAATGGACAGTTATTTTGTTTCAAACTCATTCAAACAGGGGCAATTAGTAACAGCGCCGAAATTAGCTATTTGCTATCATGCCGTTAAACATGATCATGTCTTTTAAACCAGTGAACTATCTTTCACTCCAAGCTCCAAACAGTTTAATGTTTACAAAGTCGCAAAAAGCGTGACGTTGGGCAAACAAAATCAACAGCATTCGTGAAAAATTGGTTAGCGCCCGCACTGTCGAGCAAATACAAGGTGATCTTTCAAAGTTCTGGCTTTTTTTTTTATATATAGTATAGCTGCAGTTGCTTGCAAAGAAAAGCAGCGTTTGCTCCAGTCTTTCATATTTCTAAGCTTAAGATAAGTAGCCAGCTTTGCCCCGATTTCTCCTTCTGGAATTACGTCCATTTTCAGACAATTTGAGAGAAATTTCCGGTTTGTCAGACAGAAATTATGGCAACCCAAGATGCGTAGAAATCTGAACGTAGAGTTATCGAGAAATGGGAGCGAGCTTTACCTACATTTAATCTTATATTCGGTTTTGTCTAATAGCAAAAATCCCACAACGACCAGGACATACACAGCGCTGATGGACTAGCACAGAATTTACCAGTTTGGTCAGACTGGCACCGACCTGTCCAGCGCACTCAGACCAGCATTCAGCTGCTTGTGGGATAGAATGCTGCCTTGCTATTGGCTCCCTGAAGGAAATGGTGGGTGGAGGGGGCAGAGGGTATATAAAGGCCACTCCATCCCCAGTCGCCCTCAATTTGTCGTCAACCACGGTAGTGTGAGGTCGACCGTCTTTCTCTCGCTCGTGAGTGTCAATATGCTCCTTTTTTGCATGCTTGTTATCAGTTTAGGTGAAAGAAATGCAACGTTCAGCTACATTAAGCACTGTCGGTAGTGCTAGTAGTGGCAAACGGCACAGGCCATTAGACTGGGGTGGGGAATTACCTAGTAAGTACAGATTCAAATCGATAACTGTAACTTTTCTCTTCCACTACGAATTTCGTATAATTGAATACATTTCTTTTTATTGTTTCACTGCATGTCCACCAATACCACAAAGTTTGGAGAAATAAATGCTGTGGTGCAACAGCAGAGATAGTGGCGGGAGCTGCTGCATCAACAGCGTCATTGTAAGCATATATTCCATCTTTGTAGTACTGGAGTGACCAGTGAGTCTGTAGATGATTTCAACAGATCAGAATCGGTGACTGTAACTTTTTGTTTTACTAAGAATTTCGTACTGAATACATGTATTACTGTTTCAGCATATATTCAGTGGGTAATTGAAGAGGACGAGAGGCAACAGCAACATCAGTGGCAGGAACAACAGTGGTTGCAACTGCACCAGCAACAGCAACAACAGTGGCTGCCACACTAGTAGCAACAGCTACAACAGTGGCTGCACCTGCAGCTGTGGCAGCAGCAACAGAAACAACAGTGGATGCAGCAGCAGCAGTGGCAGGAACTGCAGCAGCAGCAAATACCATCGTAAGTAATATATATATATATATATATATATATATATATATATATATATATATATATATATGCATATATATATAGCATATATATATATATATATATATATATATATATATATATATATATATATATATACACTCCTGGAAATGGAAAAAAGAGCACATTGACACCGGTGTGTCAGACCCACCATACTTGCTCCGGACACTGTGTGAGGGCTGTACAAGCAATGATCACACGCACGGCACAGCGGACACACCAGGAACCGCGGTGTTGGCCGTCGAATGGCGCTAGCTGCGCAGCATTTGTGCACCGCCGCCGTCAGTGTCAGCCAGTTTGCCGTGGCATACGGAGCTCCATCGCAGTCTTTAACACTGGTAGCATGCCGCGACAGCGTGGACGTGAACCGTATGTGCAGTTGACGGACTTTGAGCGAGGGCGTATAGTGGGCATGCAGGAGGCCGGGTGGACGTACCGCCGAATTGCTCAACACGTGGGGCGTGAGGTCTCCACAGTACATCGATGTTGTCGCCAGTGGTCGGCGGAAGGTGCACGTGCCCGTCGACCTGGGACTGGACCGCAGCGACGCACGGATGCATGCCAAGACCGTAGGATCCTACGCAGTGCCGTAGGGGACCGCACCGCCACTTCCCAGCAAATTAGGGACACTGTTGCTCCTGGGGTATCGGCGAGGACCATTCGCAACCATCTCCATGAAGCTGGGCTACGGTCCCGCACACCGTTAGGCCGTCTTCCGCTCACGCCCCAACATCGTGCAGCCCGCCTCCAGTGGTGTCGCGACAGGCGTGAATGGAGGGACGAATGGAGACGTGTCGTCTTCAGCGATGAGAGTCGCTTCTGCCTTGGTGCCAATGATGGTCGTATGCGTGTTTGGCGCCGTGCAGGTGAGCGCCACAATCAGGACTGCATACGACCGAGGCACACAGGGCCAACACCCGGCATCATGGTGTGGGGAGCGATATCCTACACTGGCCGTACACCACTGGTGATCGTCGAGGGGACACTGAATAGTGCACGGTACATCCAAACCGTCATCGAACCCATCGTTCTACCATTCCTAGACCGGCAAGGGAACTTGCTGTTCCAACAGGACAATGCACGTCCGCATGTATCCCGTGCCACCCAACGTGCTCTAGAAGGTGTAAGTCAACTACCCTGGCCAGCGAGATCTCCGGATCTGTCCCCCATTGAGCATGTTTGGGATTGGATGAAGCGTCGTCTCACGCAGTCTGCACGTCCAGCACGAACGCTGGTCCAACTGAGGCGCCAGGTGGAAATGGCATGGCAAGCCGTTCCACAGGACTACATCCAGCATCTCTACGATCGTCTCCATGGGAGAATAGCAGCCTGCATTGCTGCGAAAGGCGGATATACACTGTACTAGTGCCGACATTGTGCATGCCCTGTTTCCTGTGTCTATGTGCCTGTGGTTCTGTCAGTGTGATCATGTGATGTATCTGACCCCAGGAATGTGTCAATAAAGTTTCCCCTTCCTGGGACAATGAATTCACGGTGTTCTTATTTCAATTTCCAGGAGTGTATATATATATATATATATATATATATATATATATATATATATATATATATATATATATGTGTGTGTGTGTGTGTGTGTGTGTGTGTGTGTGTGTGTGTGTGTGTGTGTGTGTGTGTGTGTGTGAATACGTAATATATTGTGACCAACGAGTCTGAGGTTGTTGTAGATGATTTTGAGGGTCCAAAATCGATAAAGGTTACTTTTTCACTAAGAATTTCGTATTGTTATATAGTTTCTTTCTGAAAAATTTCATCGTTTATGTAATATGTTGTCACTGTTGTTGTTTTGTATGATTTTGGGGACCAAAATCGATAAATGTTACTTCCTTTTTTATTTCACTAAGAATTTCGTATTGTTTCTGTATACATATTCATTTTTTTCATCTCCATAGTACTGTGTATACATACTTAAGTTTCGCCATATATGAACATGGTGTATATTCTTTATCGTTGTAGATGACTTCCTGGCAGACAAAGAATGGGGACAGGGAGAGGTATGTGCTCGAGATATGCAGATTTCATGTAAGTGTATATTCTAAAAAAATATTTTGTACCCATAGTTTCTGTGTGTGCGTGTGTGCATCTTTTGTCATCATTAGATCGTTACGTTGTAGGTGATACAGGAGAGATGACTCAATGAATCTTCCCAAATTCAGGCGAGAGTGAAATGCCACGGCAGTTGTAGAAGATGGAGAGGGACCTTTGTCATAGTGACGAGATGAGCGAGATGCCCATGAGTCAGAGCGAAATAGGTAATATACACTCACTCTGCTTACAGACTATCAGTATTATTTCTTTCCTTGCAGCTGCAGCGACTGCAAGACATGTCTAGAACGATATGCTTAACCTTTTTTTCGTTATTCTACAGTGGCTGAGTCAGGGGAACAATTTCCACAATACGCCATGGCTAGGGTACTGGGGGCGGCTAAGACTATGAAAGCGGGACTGGGTCCCCAGTGGTACACTTCGCCATCAAGGGCGCCGCTAGTCGCCGCGCGGGAAGCCGCCACTGCCGTCGCACCCACCCCTGCCGCCACTGCTGCGATCACTCCAGCACCGCTCTGGCGTCCAGGAACTGCCCTCCCGCGGGCCTTTGGGTCGGGGCTCCAGCAACTGAGCTCGTTACAGTGGCTCGACTCTGCAGCATCTCGTCCTCCTCTTCCGCCATCATGTTAATCTCGTGAGGTACAGCACATACCCCTCGATGCATAACTGCAAGCAGCTGCATCACCTAGTTGTAATTATGGTATTAGTAATAGAGATGATCCAGTGGCTACTAGCAGTTCCCTCTGCTGTTCTTTTAGTGAAGGACATCAAGTCAGTGACACTATATCACAGTTAGAATACTCAGTGATTGCAGACGCCTTGAGGAGCGAATTTCGTTCACAGGGATCGAGAATCTGGCAAGAGGGTACCGCGAGCCTGTTGGTTTTCTAAGTACATGTCTTCCTGTCATGGAAAAGGAACTCCTCAAGGTAGTCATCAATGACCCACAGTATTCCGCCATTAAATGTAGTGCAGTGCTCAGCATCGAACTTTCGAATGAGAGGTTTCGTAAATCCACCTTGACTGCTCCACTGACCCACCATATGTGGCAGTGAAGAGGAAGTGAGAGGATCAACTAAAGCACTCAGCCGGATACTACAAATCCATACAAGTGTCTACGATCTGGTAAATGGAGGTTCTAGCAACATAGAGCTACCTAAAGATATAGCTAATAAAAGGGCATGCATTAATCTCGAAAATACAAAGGAATGGGCTTGTTTTGCATGGTCAATGCTGGCTTGCAAGAGAAATTACAATCGTAGGGATCATCCTGACCATCCCGGTACATACTGAGTACCTAAAGATACCATCCCTGGAGGGTATAACTTTGAAAGTATCGAGTTGCCAATCAAGATCTAGGACATACCTAAATTTCAGGAGCACAATACTGAAATATCGGTTCATGTTTATGGTCTGGAGAAGAAAAGCAAGCCAGATGAGCAGGACCAGCACACTGTCGTCAGCCCTGACCATTTCTCAAAATTTGCTGGTGAGTGTCAGATGCATGTAAACATGTTACTTTTCTCTGAAGGTGGTAATTATCACTATGTTTAGATCAAAGACATGTCCCAACTCCTAATCTCTCAGTTGAGTAAATATCAGCATAAAAATCACATTTGCTTAAGGTGCCTGAATTATTTTTCCTCAGATCAGTTATTAGCAGCACATCTAGTAGATTGCGCTTCCAAGGACTCAGTAGGCGTTATTATACCTGCTGAGGAAAACAAATTCGTGAACTTTAAAAATGCACACCACCAGGAGCAAAGCCCGTTTGTATGGTACGCCGACTTTGAATGCCTCCTCGCTCCTGTGACCCAATGTCAACGTGTCCCCACGACCTCACATACCACCTTTATGGACAAACTCGTACCATATGCGGCAGTGCACCAACTTGTATCATCCTATGATGGGAGTCTTAACCGCTAGAAATCTTATGTCGGGGATAATCCTGTGGTTAATCTACTCACTGAGCTCGCAAAACTTTAATGGGAGGTTGGTAAGCTTTACAGCGACAACGTTCCCACGACCAAACTGAGGGAGAATGAAGATTTGTACAATAACGCAGTTGTGTGCCATATCTGGGGCTGCCATTAGGCAGAAATGTGGAAATTCCTCGTAGCGACCACTGTCGTCTTTTGCGGAAGTTCTATGGCGCAGCTCACAATATGTGCAAATTTGTGTACCAGATACCAAGGCACATAACCGTTTTCTTCCATAATTTAAGATAATTTATAGATGAGCACTTGGCTACTTTGGGTTGGAAGAAAAATCAGGTCAGTGTCCTACCTGAGAGAGTAGATATTTCATTCTCGAAATGAATGACTCCAAGAATTTCTCTCCACTTCCTTGATACGCTACGTTTTATGTAGGCACCACTCGAGAAACTCCTTAAAACTGTACCTCAATGGAAATATGCATATCACTCGAGCTGCGTTTCCTGATGGGGAAAAGTTTCAACTCGTGGCTAGGAAGGGGGTTTTCCCAAATGAGTATGTAATAGATGGTGAAACACAATGACAACAAGCTACCCAACACAACTTCGTGCTCCAGTAACCTTACAGGCGATGCCATAACAGATGCAGATTCTGAGCATACCATGAACGTTTAGTGGGAATTCAAAGTACAGAATTATTGAGTGATGCTGACATGCTTTTTTCTTTTAGCAGGGGATCCATGGGGTACTTTGCCAATGTGTCAATAGGAACACGAAGGCAAATAACCCACAGATGGGTGACAGGTTCAACACATCCCTTGATTCGAGTTACATAATTTATCTGGATGTAAATAACTTCTACAGGCATGCCATGCAACAATCATTGCCAATTGGTGAGTTTTGATGGGTGCGCAAAGACGAATGCAAGGGACTGGTGGTAAAATCATGTGGGGTATGGCAGCTGATTCTGATGTAGGGTATGTGGTGAAGGCAGAACTCACATACTATATAATAATTTGCATGATGCGCACACTGATTTGCTACTGTGTCTGGAGCAACTAGCTCTGCCAGGAGGCTCCTCCCCAAAACTGATGGCTAGACCTCGGACTTGTAGGTTCTAAAAATCTTAAATTAGGTCCCTAAAATAGGTTCCATCACTTACACAATTCAACAAAATCTGACATTTTAATTACACAGAACGGGCATATGATTAGTGAAACTGAACAGTTAAAATTTCTAGGTGTTCAGATAGACAGAAAGCTGTCGTGGGAATTCCATGTTCAGGATCTTGTTCAAAGACTTAATAATGCCATTTTTGCTATTCGAACGGTATCAGAAGTGAGGGATCGTTTGACACGAAAATTAGTCTACTTTGCATTTTCATTCGCTATTGTCATATGGTATTATATTTTGGGGTAACTCTTCCCATTCTAAAAGGATATTTTTGGCTCAGATATGGGCGGTTCGGGCAATAAGTGGTGTTAGTTCACGAACCTCTTGTCGACCTCTGTTCACGAGTCTGGGTATTTTGACATTGGCCTCCCAATACGTACAGGGCTATTACAAATGATTGAAGCGATTTCATAAATTCACTGTAGCTCCATTCGTTGACATATGGTCACGACACGCTACAGATACGTAGAAAAACTCATAAAGTTTTGTTCGACTGAAGCCGCACTTCAGGTTTCTGCCGCCAGAGCGCTCGAGAGCGCAGTGAGACAAAATGGCGACAGGAGCCGAGAAAGCGTATGTCGTGCTTGAAATGCACTCACATCAGTTAGTCATAACAGTGCAACGACACTTCAGGACGAAGTTCAACAAAGATCCACCAACTGCTAACTCCATTTGGCGATGGTGTGCGCAGTTTAAAGCTTCTGGATGCCTCTGTAAGGGGAAATCAACGGGTCGGCCTGCGGGCAAGTTTCACGCGTAGCCCGCGGAAGTCGACGAATACAGCAAGCAGGGAGCTAAACGTACCACAGCCGACGGTTTGGAAAATCTTACGGAAAAGGCTAAAGCAGAAGCCTTACCGTTTACAATTGCTACAAGCCCTGACGCCCGATGACAAAGTCAAACGCTTTGAATTTTCGGCGCGATTGCAACTGCTCATGGAAGAGGATGCGTTCAGTGCGAAGCTTGTTTTCAGTGATGAAGCAACGTTTTTTCTTAATGGTGAAGTGAACAGACACAATGTGCCAGAACTGCGAACTCGCATCAACGATGCTTTCGAACTCATTGATGGGGACATGCTGCTCCGAGTGTGGGAGGAACTTGATTATCAGCTTGATGTCTGCCGAATCACTAAAGAGGCACATATAGAACATTTGTGAATGCCTAAAAAAACTTTTTGAGTTTTTGTATGTGTGTGCAAAGCATTGTGAAAATATCTCAAATAATAAAGTTATTGTAGAGCTGTGAAATCGCTTCAATCATTTGTAATAACCCTGTATATTCCTTATTGTCGTTTCTTGTTACCAATATTAGTTTATTCCCAAGAATAAGCAACTTTGACTCAGTTATTACTCGGCAGAAATCAAACCTGCATTTGGATTGGACTTCATTAACTCTTGTGGAAAAAGGTGTGCAGTATACTGTTGAATCCATTTTCAATAAGCTGCCACTCTGATTAAAAAATCTTGGCAGTAATCCAAGCGCTTTCAAATCGAAACTGAAGAGTTTCCTCATGGGTCATTCCTTTTATTCTGTCAAGGAGTACCTTGAAAAATTAAGCTGATTGTTATTGTATTGCTGATAGCGTTTACTTAAACTTATGGACTGACTTTTTTAAGGTTCATGAACATTTATTTTTATCTGTTATTTTGTTTATGTTGGATTGCATGTACTGACATGTTCCATTAGCCTGAAGATTTGTTCCTCAATTTGGTCCTACGGAACTTGGCGAGTAAATAAAAATAAAAAATACAAAAATAGCTTATAAAAATCACAAATAGGTTACCAAAATCTGACATTTTCTTGTCTAGAAAGATAAATATATTGACAAAAATCCACATTATACAGGCTGAGTACAAAGTCTTGCCCTGATTATAACAATATATTACAGAATAACCGTTTGACATAATAATTTACGTTTTATGCCATTACATAGGTTAGTGCTACTAGTTTTTTTAAGTGCACTTACGTTAGTAAACCTCAACATGTGCTCCCTTGGTAGCTCAGAGAATCTAGAGGCAGTATTCCAGTTCCTGCCAGGTGTTTCATAACATGTGTTCTGTCACAGTACCCACAGCAGCTTGTATCCTAGCCTTCAGCAGCCTAGACATCAGCAACTGGTGTGACGAAGTCTGTCCTTGATACAGCCCCAGAAAATATAGTCAAGGGGCATAATGTCTGGAGAGTGGGGTGGCCAGGGTGTTGGACTGTTCCTTCCAATCCACTGATCCGGAAATGTTTCATCCAGAAAACCACCCACTATCAAAGCCCAGAGGGAGGGTCATCCATCCTGCTGGAAAATTATCGATGGTTGACATTCTTCTAACTGGGGGGAATGAACTGTTGCAAAACGTCCTAGTAAATGTTAGCGGTAATGGATTTTTCCGCAAAGAAAAACTGTCCAATAACCTTGTTATGCATGAGGCTGCACCAAACATTCACTTTTTCGCTGTCTCGCTGTAGCTGTACAGTAGCATGTGGAGACTCTGAACCCCATATACGGAAATTATGCCTATTTACCATTCCACTGACATGAAAGGTGGATTCATCGGTAAAGCTTCTGTGGTTTAAGTAGTCGTTAGCGCCATCAACCTTGTTGAGAATCTCAGTTGCAAATTTAGCACATGTCAGCAAAGCATTCGATTGCAAGGCCTCCGCGATTTGCACTTTGTAAGCATGCAACCTAAGCCTTTCATGAAGAATCTTCACCACATTTGCTTGCGGTATTTGAAGTTCACATGATCAACAGTTGCATACCTCACATGAGGCCTGCCACTTCGTGGGCGATCTTCAACACAGCCTGTTTCGTTAAAGTTTGCGTACCATCGCTTTATTGATTTAACGTCAAGAGGGCAGCGTCCATAAGAAACCCGACATTTACGTTGAACACTGATGGGCGATTTCGTTTCGTGAAACCAAAGCACACATTGCGCTTTCTCCTGCTTCGACACTATTTCGCCAGCAACTAACGTGACCTAACAGACCGCATCGGTGTTCTGGAGCACTAGTGCCATCTGTTGGTCACAACAATTAGTAACACGGCATGAAATGTAACTTATTATGTCAAACAGTTATTCTGTTATAAATTTTTGTGATCAGGGCAAGACTTTGTGCTCAGCCTGTATCATTGTCCATGTTCATAATCACAGTCACAGTAAATAACGAACACTTTCTCTGGATTTTCCATTGAGAAACTGCATCTCTTGTCTGTTACTAGCATCTTACATACCGAGAATGAGCGTTCCACGTCAACTTGTGTCGCTGGAGCATATTTAAATCACGGTATTAGGTGCAATGGAACCGCACACTCATGTTCTGTTGATTTACCTGATAAGATGTCAGCCAGTGTGCAGACGGTGGTCAGTCCTGGTTTTTTTTGTAGCGCTGTCTTTAGTTTCTCACTAACTTTCGTACCAATAGAACCTAGGAGCAATTTGATTTTTTCTGTCACCTCTTCTATCACTCGCAGTTTCCTGTAGACTAAAATGCACAATGAGATTTTACATATGCAGTGTCGTTGGAAATTGTTGGATCCTTTAGAAGATCATTAGCTGAAGTAATGCTCACTGACCCCTCCTGCAATTTAAGAGCAATGTTCTTAAATGTCTTTCAAATGCTCGCTGTAATATTCCACAGCCTCTAGCCACATTCCCCAGCGAGTAAGTATGGGTTCTGGTGAAAGTGGTACGTTGGGACTTTCCTCTCTAAATAATTGGATTCTTGTAGGTGCTTTTATAAAAACCTTTTTGGTTGAAACTGCCTTATTTACATGTGGAAATTCGAGATGTATCGTCTCAGCTACACGATTGATGGAGTGGGGAAGGAAAGTGATGTGGAGAAAAGATGGGTAAAATTCTTTCAACAATTTAACAGCAGCAATCATGTATGTAGCTACATCAGTGTAGATGACAAGTACTTTATTTTCATTCAGACTGTTGGGGAAAAATAATTTGAGGGCTTTATTAACAAAGTGAGCAAATGTTTCCTGGTTAGTCTTTTTTAGCTCCTTGCTGCAGACCAGATGAGGTACAGAGTGAGTGTCAGAATTTAACTTTCCACCAATCAGATTAGCCATATATCAACCTTGTCTGTCAGTTGTCTCATGGACAGAGATCTGCATGTACAGGGTGATTATACACTCCTGGAAATGGAAAAAAGAACACATTGACACCGGTGTGTCAGACCCACCATACTTGCTCCGGACACTGCGAGAGGGCTGTACAAGCAATGATCACATGCACGGCACAGCGGACACACCAGGAACCGCGGTGTTGGCCGTCGAATGGCGCTAGCTGCGCAGCATTTGTGCACCGCCGCCGTCAGTGTCAGCCAGTTTGCCGTGGCATACGGAGCTCCAACGCAGTCTTTAACACTGGTAGCATGCCGCGACAGCGTGGACGTGAACCGTATGTGCAGTTGATGGACTTTGAGCGAGGGCGTATAGTGGGCATGCGGGAGGCCGGGTGGACGTACCGCCGAATTGCTCAACACGTGGGGCGTGAGGTCTCCACAGTACATCGATGTTGTCGCCAGTGGTCGGCGGAAGGTGCACGTGCCCGTCGACCTGGGACCGGACCGCAGCGACGCACGGATGCACGCCAAGACCGTAGGATCCTACGCAGTGCCGTAGGGCACTGCACCGCCACTTCCCAGCAAATTAGGGACACTGTTGCTCCTGGGGTATCGGCGAGGACCATTCGCAACCGTCTCCATGAAGCTGGGCTACGGTCCCGCACACCGTTAGGCCGTCTTCCGCTCACGCCCCAACATCGTGCAGCCCGCCTCCAGTGGTGTCGCGACAGGCGTGAATGGAGGGACGAATGGAGACGTTTCGTCTTCAGCGATGAGAGTCGCTTCTCCCTTGGTGCCAATGATGGTCGTATGCGTGTTTGGCGCCGTGCAGGTGAGCGCCACAATCAGGACTGCATACGACCGAGGCACACAGGGCCAACACCCGGCATCATGGTGTGGGGAGCGATCTCCTACACTGGCCGTACACCACTGGTGATCGTCGAGGGGACACTGAATAGTGCACGGTACATCCAAACCATCATCGAACCCATCGTTCTACCATTCCTAGACCGGCAAGGGAACTTGCTGTTCCAACAGGACAATGCACGTCCGCATGTATCCCGTGCCACCCAACGTGCTCTAGAAGGTGTAAGTCAACTACCCTGGCCAGCAAGATCTCCGGATCTGTCCCCCATTGAGCATGTTTGGGACTGGATGAAGCGTCGTCTCACGCAGTCTGCACGTCCAGCACGAACGCTGGTCCAACTAAGGCGCCAGGTGGAAATGGCATGGCAAGCCGTTCCACAGGACTACATCCAGCATCTCTACGATCGTCTCCATGGGAGAATAGCAGCCTGCATTGCTGCGAAAGGTGGATATACACTGTACTAGTGCCGACATTGTGCATGCTCTGTTGCCTGTGTCTATGTGCCTGTGGTTCTGTCAGTGTGATCATGTGATGTATCTGACCCCAGGAATGTGTCAATATAGTTTCCCCTTCCTGGGACAATGAATTCACGGTGTTCTTATTTCAATTTCCAGGAGTGTAATTATAGTTAAACTTTCCAACCGCTGGGGAAATAACACCACTGGTCAGAATGACGTCAAATTGCAACGAAATATTATCGGAAAAGGGGGAAAACATATGGCAGAAGAAAAATAAATAGTTACAAAATTTAACAAACAGCATAAAAAGCATCAATCAAAATCAAATCGGATTATTAATTTCCCTGTGACTGGCTCAAAACACGTTCAATGTGCTGTCCATCGTTTTCTGCACCAAGTGTCGTCGTAACTGCCGTCTGCTTCACGTCTGCTGTGCAGCGAGCTACCTTAATTTAAGTATTAACTGTATTTTTCTTACTTGTCACTTCTTCTTCCGTGTGTTTTTGATTTTAGGAAGCTTTAATTGTCGAGTGCTAGTAATAGTGTTCCATAGATTTCGTATTTGTTTTGAATAGTCAGAGAGAGTCCCTTTAGTCAGCCATAGTGCCAGTAGTGTCAGTGTCGTCGTAACTGCCGTCTGCTTCACGTCTGCTGTGCAGCGAGCTACCTTAATTTAAGTATTAACTGTATTTTTCTTTCTTGTCACTTCTTCTTCCGTGTGTTTTTGCTTTTAGGAAGCTTTAATTGTCGAGTGCTAGTAATAGTGTTCCATAGATTTCGTGTTTGTTTTGAATACAGTCAGAGAGAGTCCCTTTAGTCAACTATAGTGCCAGTAGTGCTAGTGTTTGTTTTCAATACAGACCAGAGACAGGTAGTGCTATTTTCATTGTTTTCTACAAGAAGTGGCTAGCAACCACAGTTTAGTCAACAATCAGACGCCTTTAGTGAATTAGCAGTCTAGTTAAAAGTTGATTAACTCTCTGCAGTAAATTGATTTCTTAGGATGGATAGGATGTGTGACTGCTGTGTACGGACGCATGAGGAGCCGGCCACTGTTCACGAACAGCTGAACGTGTTGATGGCCACGGTCAGCCGTCTTCAGGCTCCTGCCTCGGAGTGTAGCGGCAGTGGGGAGTCTGGTGCGTCGCATGGTACACCCCAGGTGTTACATGCTTCACCCACTGTCCCTGCTGTCGAGACATCTTCGCGGGTACCGGGCGCGGTTGGGCCACCCTCTCCCCAAGGGGAGTGGCGGGTTCAGCGGCGTTCGCGGCGCACGAGGCGGAGGGTCAATGTGGAGGCTGGCCGTGTGGCATCGCCCGCTCTGCCTGTGAGTGGACATGTGGCCGCTCCTTCAGCAAGGTCCGAGCAGGCACACGAGGGGAGGGGCTTATTAGTTATTGGGAGCTCCAACGTTAGGCGGGTGATGGAACCCCTTAGAGAAATAGCGGAAAGGTCGGGGAAGAAGGCCAGTGTTCACTCAGTCTTCTTGCTGGGGGGGTCTCATCCGAGATGTGGAGGAGGCCCTGCTGGCGGCGATAAAGAGCACTGAGTACACCCGGCTGCAAATTGTTGCTCATGTTGGCACCAATGACTCCTGCCGTCTGGGTTCAGAGGTCATCCTCAGTTCGTACAGGCGGTTGCCGGAATTGGTGAAGGCGGAAAGCCTTGCTCACGGGGTGGAATCAGAACTAACTATTTGTAGCATCGTTCCCAGAACCGATCGCGGTCCTCTGGTTTGGAGCCGAGTGGAAGGCTTAAACCAGAGGCTCAGACGATTCTGCGGAGATCTGGGGTGAAAATTTCTCGACCTCCGCTATCGGGTGGAGAAATGGAGGGTCCCCCTGAATAGGTCGGGCATGCACTACACGCTGGAAGCGGCTACAAGGGTAGCGGAATACGTGTGGAGTGCACATGTGGGTTTTTTAGGTTAGAGAATTCCCTCCCTAGGCCCGACAAGATGCCTCCTGAGATGCGGCAAGGTGGGAGTAGGCAAAATGCGACAGGGAATAAGAATATTAATGTACTAATAGTAAACTGCAGGAGCGTCTGTAGAGAGGTCCAGAACTGCTCTCATTAATAAACGGTCACAACGCCCATATAGTACTAGGGACAGAAAGTTGGCTGAAACCAGATGTAAACAGTAATGAAACCCTAAACTCAGATTGGAATGTATACCGCAGAGACAGGCTGAACAGTGAAGGGAGAAGCGTGTTTATAGCGATAAGAAGTGCAATAGTATCGAAGGAAATTGACGGAGATCTGAAATGTGAAATAATTTGGGTGAAGGTCACGGTTAAAGCAGGCTCAGACATGGTAATTGGATGTCTCTATAGGCCCCCTGGCTCAGCAGCTGTTGTGGCAGAGCACCTGAAGGATAATTTGGACAATATTTCGAGTAAATTTCCCCACCATGTTATAGTTCTGGGTGGAGATTTTAATTTGCCGGATATAGACTGGGAGACTCAAAAGTTCATAACGGGTGGCAGGGACAAAGAACCCAGTGAAATTTTTTTAAGTGCTTTATCTGAAAACTACCTTGGGCAGTTAAACAGAGAACCGACTCGTGGCGATAACATGTTAGACCTTCTGGTGACAAACAGATCCGAACTATTTGAAACCGTTAACGCAGAACAGGGAATCAGCGATCATAAAGCGGTTACTGCATCGATGATTTCAGCCGTAAATAGAAATATTAAAAAAGGTAGGAAGATTTTTCTGTTTAGCAAAAGTGACAAAAAACAGATTACAGAGTACCTGACGGCTCAACACAAAAGTTTTGTCTCAAGTACAGATAGTGTTAAGGATCAGTGGACAAATTCAAAACCATCGTACAATATGCATTAGATGAGTATGTGCCAAGCAAGATCGTAAGAGATGGAAAAGAGCCACCGAGGTACAACAACCGAGTTAGGAAACTGCTGCAGAAGCAAAGGGAACTTCACAGCAAACATAAACGTAGCCAGAGCCTTGCAAACAAACAAAAATTACACGAAGCGAAATGTAGTGTGTGGAGGGCTATGCGAGAGGCGTTCAATGAATTCGAAAGTAAAGTTCTATGTACTGACTTGGCAGAAAACCCTAAGAAATTTTGGTCTTATGTCAAAGCGGTAGGTGGATCAAAACAAAATGTCCAGACACTCTGTGACCAAAATGGTACTGAAACAGAGGATGACAGACTAAAGGCCGAAATACTAAATGTCTTTTTCCAAAGCTGTTTCACAGAGGAAGACTGCACTGTAGTTCCATCTCTAGATTGTCGCACAGATGACAATATGGTAGATATCGAAATAGACGACAGAGGGATAGAGAAACAATTAAAATCGCTCAAAAGAGGAAAGACCACTGGACCTGATGGGATACCAGTTCGATTTTACACAGAGTAGGTGAAGGAACTTGCCCCCCTTCTTTCAGCGGTGTACCGTAGGTCTCTAGAAGAGCGTAGCGTACCAAAGGATTGGAAAAGGGCACAGGGCATCGCAGTTTTCAAGAAGGGACGTCGAGCAGATGTGCAGAACTATAGACCTATATCTCTAACGTCTATCAGTTGTAGAATTTTGGAACACGTATTATGTTCGAGTATAATGACTTTTCTGGAGACTAGAAATCTACTCTGTAGGAATCAGCATAGGTTTCGAAAAAGATGGTCGTGTGAAACCCAGCTCGCACTATTCGTCCACGAGACTCAGAGAGCCATAGACACTGGTACCCAGGTAGATGACGTGTTTCTTGACTTCCGCAAGGCGTTCGATACTGTTCCCCACAGTTGTTTAATGCAGAAAGTAAGAGCATATGGACTATCAGACCAATTGTGTGATTGGATTGAAGAGTTCCTAGATAACAGAACGCAACATGTCATTCTCAATGGAGAGAAGTCTTCCGAAGTAAGAGTGATTTCAGGTGTGCCGCAGGGGAGTATCATAGGACCGTTGCTATTCACAGTATACAGAAATGACCTTGTGGATGACATCAGAAGTTCACTGAGGCTTTTTGCAGATGATGCTGTGGTGTATTGAGAGGTTGTAACAATGGAAAATTGTACTGAAATGCAAGAGGATCTGCAGCGTATTGATGCATGGTGCAGGGAATGGCAATTGAACCTCAATGTAGACAAGTGTAATGTGCTGCGAATACATAGAAAGGTAGTTCCCTTATCATTTAGCTACAAAATAGCAGGTCAGCAACTGGAAGCAGTTAATTCCAAAATTATCTGGGAGTACGCATTAGGAGTGATTTAAAATGGAATGATCATATAAAGTTGATCGTCGGTAAAGCAGATGCCAGACTGAGATTCATTGGAAGAATCCTGAGGAAATGCAATCCAAAAACAAAGGAAGTAGGTTACAGTACGCTTGTTCGCCCACTGCTTGAATACTGCTCAGCAGTCTGGGATCTGTACCAGATAGTGTTGATAGAAGAGATAGAGAAGATCCAACGGAGAGCAGCGCGCTCCGTTACAGGATCATTTAGTAATCGCGAAAGCGTTACGGAGATGATGGATAAACTCCAGTGGAAGACTCTGCAGGAGAGACACTCAGTAGCTCGGTACGGGCTTTTGTTAAAGTTTCGAGAACATACCTTCACCGAAGAGTCAAGCAGTATATTGCTCCCTCCTACGTATATCTCGCGAAGAGACCATGAGGATAAAATCAGAGAGATTAAAGCGCACACAGAAGCATACCGACAATTCTTCTTTCCACAAACAATATGAGACTTGAATAGAAGGGAGAACCGATAGAGGTACTCAGGGTACCCTCCGCCTCACACCGTCAGATGGCTTGCGGAGTATGGATGTAGATGTAGATGTAGAAGTTAAAATTGAGAAACAGCATGTCCCACAACTGATCAAAATGTTTTGGGGTCACGTTCAGAATGTTTTACGCAATGTATACCTTCAATGCAGCTAAGTTTGCAATCAGAACACTGAACACAACATCTTTCAGATAGTCCCACAGCCAGATGTCAAACAGATAAAGATCAGGTGATTGGGATGGCCAGGCTGTACGGAAATGGCGGCTGAAAATTCTAGCATTTCCGAAATGGCGCTTCAGCAGCTGCTTCACTGGATTTGCAATATGCAGAGGTGCGCCATCTTGCATAAAAATGATCCCATCCACACATCCACGCTGTGGGAGAGCTGGAATGACGTGGTTGCCCAAAAGACACTGATATTGCTTACCAGTAATGGTACAGGTAACAGGACTGGAAGCACCTGTCTCTTCGAAAAAATATGGCCCTATGACAAGTGATGCCATAAACCCGCGTCACACAGTCACCTTTTCAGGATGAAGTGGTACTGGTTGAATTGTGTGTGGATTTTGCGTTGCCTATATTCAATAATTCTGTGTATAGACATACTGTGTCAGATGGAAGTGGGCTTTGCCTGCCCACAAAATGTTCCACGGCCAACCTCTGTTCACTTCCATGTGAGAAAGAAATTTTAAAGTAAAGATCTCTCCTGCTGGCAACAGCAAGCAACTCGTGCACATCGGCCATTTTGAATGGATAGCAAAGAAGGATGTTTTGTAGGATTTTACGCACCGTGCTCACGCATATGTCCAATGTTCGGCCATTTCTCCGTGCACTACACGTTTCTCCAGACCCACGGCAGTCATCGGACCAACGCCTTTTTTGAAATCCTTCTGCGTCCGGAACCTCTGCAGAGTAACGTGTGCACACTCATCATTCTTGTAATACAGTTTTACAAGCAGAGCGCGATTCTGCATTGAGACAGTCATGGCGAACGTCACGGACGCGAAAGGAGGAAAAGCCGTGTACTCAGAGTGTTTATACCACCTTTCATGAGTCGTGTCCATGACAGATGTTTTCATTTACGTATTGTGACGCATACAGCGCCATCTGTTGATCAATTTTCACACTATTTTTTCTTCTCCTGCCATACGTTTTCCCCCTTCTCCGATTATATTCCGTTGCAATTTGATGTCATTCTGACCAATGATGTTATTTCTACAGCGTTTTGAAAGTTTAACATTAATTATAATCACCTTATATGAATCGCTTGTATCTCCCCTTATACTGCTCAATGTATTTTCATATAAAGTATCTAAATAGTTCTCCCTCAGTGTGGATTCTGACACTGCTGTGCTGACATTATTTCTGTAGAAAACTTTTGAACTGGATATTTTCAACTGTACTGAATGGTATTTTTGCTGCAGCAATGGCTCGACACATGTCAATATGAAATTCGTTTTTGTTTGTTGCATTTGGTTTAGTTCTGGTTTAGTTGTTTTAACGAGTCAGGAGAGGGTACAGCTGGCCATATAGCAGATGTTAGAGAAAGAACATGAGAGAAGGAAGAGGTGTGGAAAAAAGTACAAGCTAACTAAGTTTAAATAGTGTGAAAAAGTGTTATGTGGACCAAGAAAAAATCCAGTAACCCTGATGGGGAAATCAAAAGGTTCATTGAACTTAACCATGAGCCCTCTGAGATAATTGGTTGTCCTCACCCTAATGTTTTTAGGGTAGCGTATCAACTGTCCAAAAAGACGTTTGAACTGAGGGATTTAACTTAGTTGAGAAAATACGATTAGAAAGACTAAATGAATAGGAAGCATGAAATGGTCAAATGCTGCAGATGTACAATATTATGTATAGATGCAAGAAATTTTGTAGAGGGTTCATCATTGTACATAAATATAATTGTTATTCTAGGGGTTTTGTTCAGTGAAAAAGGGTTGTGTATGTTGAATAATATCAGATGAGGATTATGATGATTGTATTTGCATCAGGAATTAAACTGGGACATATGGAGAAAGCTTGTGAGCGACAGTATTTTGTTTGTTAGTATGGGAAGGAAAGTTGCACCCGGAGCTTGAGGCAGGTGCCTGGGGGTGGTGGTAATTCTGAACTGATGCAGCAGACACATGGTAAACAAGGGAGGGTTTCAGCAGCCAGATTATTAGGAAGCCATGGGGTGACAGTTATAAACAACTATTGATTTGGACCACTTGTTGGATATTTGTCAGGACATGGCTTGTCTGATTAGTAGTGCAATGCAATGTTGGCTGTACTTCAAAGTGAGAGGTGGTCTACTGATGCACAGATGGAACTGGGGCTTTACAAGGGGTCAATACTGTGGAAGCAATGGGAAGACTGCAGTGAGGGCATAACCAGTGAAGTGAAGTGATGTACAATGACAATATGGAGGATTCAAAATGGACAATAAGTTCTGTATAAATTGATTTGATTGATGCCTAGAGAGAGACAATTATTACTGAAATTTATGAACACGTTTAAAATATAGATCTCACATATAGTTTAGGTATAAAAAATTTATGTATATCTTACAGTCATGCAAAGTTGTTCTCTTATAGTCATGCAGAGTCGTTCTTCATATCAAGGTCCTATACATGCTTTGCCATAGTTCTATTTTAATGAACATTTCTGTTTTCTCTGCGACAGATTCCTGACTGGATATGGAGGAAGAAAGGTCCTATGAACATGTGTTAAAAAATGTATTGTTGCCACAGTAGATGGCGCTGAAACGGAGGAAGAAAGTTCCTATGAACATGTGTTCAAAAATGCATTTTTATGACAGTATATGGCGCTGATGAATGATGATTATTCTGACTACAGGCCATGTGTTACTTATGTATTGCATGCTATGTGATTGACGCAGCCTACTGTAAACAGTAGAATAGTCTGGTATTCATGTCAGAAACAAGCCAACATGATGTCTGTGTATGGGCAAGCAGATGGAAACAGCTATACCAAAACTAGTACCCACAAGCACCAACCACATGACACAATATTTCAAGCCCTTTTTGACCGTTTGTGTGATCAGGGGTCCTTTCAGACAGACAGGCATGCAGGGAAGCGGCAGACTGTGTGTACATAAGATTTGGAGGAGCTGGTTCTACAGGACATTGAGACAAACCCTAGCTGAAGCTCCTGGCAAGTGACCCATCAACTATCACAGCTGCAGCACTATGTTGTCTGCTGAATGTGTGTACTGTCTGTAACTTTGCTGAGCATTTTACAACAAGAGGAGAAGAAACTGGTTTGTCCAATATTTGTATTGCTCTATTGTTTGGTTTTAGGACTCAAATGAAGAACGCGTTTTGTGACACTGTCTCTGTTGGTCTGTTTGAATTTGCATTGGCAGTGGCCTGACTGACTAATTTCAATGTTAATTAACTCAAAAACACCACAATGAGCCAAATTTTTTTAACAATTAGTTCTCAGCGCAACCTACCCTGCAACACTCTTACCATCTTTTCAGACTGTTTATGACGACTCTGTATATTTGGTGTAAGTACATTATGCAACAAGAATCAAAATGTGCCTGTACGTGCAACCACAGTCTACCATACATAATTATGGACTTTACAAAGGGAAGTTTTAAAGGACTGACAGACCCTAAGTTGTTAAGGATATGAATAGTCATATGTTAAAAGGGCAGATATACATCAGAATGAATTTTTGGCTATGAAGAAAAATCTTATTTATTAGTACATCTCATGAGTTTTCCCCAAATTTTCTATTCCACAGCACAGTACTTCCACCACTATTAATGAGGGTGCTTGATATGAAGTAGCTTACATTGAGCAGAATGATAATGTTCTTACATTTCAGAAACCCCATAATTGTCTCCCTTTAAGAAATTTTCAAAGGCAAACATGGATTAAAAAACAATGTTTTTCGTTTTTAATGCATGTTCATGACCCCACGTTTTTTTAATGCTTGGAAACGAAACTGAAAAGAAAAACATGTGTAACAATTTCATATTAGTCCTCTAATTCAGTATTTTCTTTCTCTAAAGCTATCTTCACTGAATGATTTTATAAATACACCCCCCCCCCCATCTTTTGCTTTTTATGGGCACTTCACTGGAAGGGTAGCATACATTTGTAGGTAGTTTAACATGCAGACTTAGGCCAGCATAAAAGATATGCTTGACCAAACCATTGATGTATATCAACTAAGAGATAAGGGAATCATAAATGAAGAGACGCAGTGTACTTATGCCAACATAATTTCTCTTATTCCTCTGGTTGTATGACATGATTAGGTATACAGATGTCCTCTTGTAGAACTCAGGCCACCACTGTTTGATATTCAAACCTTCTTTTGAGCTATTCACTTCTTTTACTGAGAAATTTCGTGTGGTGCTACTTGTATTATCAATTTATTTAACTGGAGCACAGTATAAATTCTATCTACCTTCCTTAATCTCCTTTTGACTATGCTAAAGTGACAGTTGCAGGAAGTTGGCTGTGGCTAAAAGAGCATCAAAAGAACACGTGATTAAATCCCTAGAGTCCTGCCACTGCAATGTACATCAGGTGAAATCCTTTCTTTCTTAATACCTTGGCGGGACTGTCAGCAGTTGGTTTCCTAGTCGGTGGTGCAGCAGTTATCACCAGACCAGTGAAAAATGTGGGAAACGGACAGCAGCAGCTTGACGAAGCCAAAATGCATAAAAGATTCATGGAATGTATCTGTTTGGAAAAGATTGTATTTCAAACTGCACAGGAACGGGCTTGAGTTGTTCGTTAAAGAAACTGTTAGCTATATTGCCCCTCAGATCAGTTACAAAAGTCGATTTACTTAAATACGTCAAGAAGTTCTCTTTCCCAAAATTTCGTGGAATTTTCATGTGGAGTACACTACCTCAAACCATGCGAAAATATAACATAATTGGACTTCTAAATTTAGACATTGTGGGGGAGCCTGTAAATCGCTGTGTGGGGTTTGTTAGAAGAAGAATCCGAAATAGTACATATCTGTTACTTCGACTCATTTGACGATTTACTTGCTCCAGAAGAATTACATCGCTACTTTACAGGTAACCAAATATTTTACTATATTCAATCCTACCAAAAGTTAAATACGTAGATCTATGGACATCTCTGTTTCATCTTCATCCTGATAGTTACAAAGAAGATGTAAAAACAGTAATCATATTCACCAGTCGTCAGCTGACCTCAGGAGCCATGTTATATACTTTGACTGTAAATGGTCGATCATCGGTACTAAGTGTGAAATACTTCCTATCAATCAAACTAAGGAAAGGGATTTGAGTATTGCACTTGTAGGTTCAGAAACGTACAACACAATTCCAAATATCACAGCATCAAAGTGCAATCTACATCTGGGAAGGGATGAAGTTGCACAAGTACCTCAAGGCGCATATGACACTGAATATTTAAACAAACGTTTAAAATGGCTAGTACCAGGTTTCATGCTATGCACAAATGGCCGCACACGTAAAACTGAAGTAAGGACGACCAGGCACATAACAGATTTTGTAAAGGAAAATTTAATATGATCACTACTTGGTTTCATAAAACATCAAATTCTGCAAAAATATCCGAATGAGTTTTACAACTCCGCTCATTAAGTGGAAATAATGCAAAGAACTCGTTTCTCAACAACAATCTGTTTCACATTGCCTACGATGCCTTCCCTATACCAGTCCAGGGTGTAAAATATTGGAGATGCCACGCAAAACACTTTACCTCCCACTGTCTGTTCAGACGTTAAAATATCTTGAGTTGAGAATTGTCAACCAGAGTGGCCGTCTCGTCGATTTTTATGGTGAAGAGATCTTAGTATTATACCTTCGTCTGAATCAGGATGAGTATATGGTATACAACAACCACACACACAGCTAGCAGCACTTCACTCTACAACTGAAACACCATGTTTTAACACCAAAGGAACATCAGTTCCTTAAATCGTTGCGTTTGAAACCACACAAGAACAACATCATCACTCAACATAACCCCCCAGTTGAGTATGATGAATGAATCATTCATCAGGAATATTTCTCATACAAACCTTTTGCTTCAACTAAATTCAAGAACGATGTTGAGGACAGCATTGTGAGCCAGCATCAAGATGTTCTGACAGTTCGAAGCAAGAGTTTGCTGTACTTAAAAGGCAAATCCACGAAAAAGGATGGAGTCCCATGGCATCATCTCATCTTACATGTAACAAATTAGCTTTCTTGTTTCAGAAAATAAGATACAAGATAAATGGTGTTGAAATTGATCGTAGTAAGAATGTATGTAACGCATCAATCTTAGAAACAAACATTTCAGCATCAAAATTGAACTTGAATGTTTTAAAAAATACAGGATAATTTATGGATAAACCGCCATCAGCAAACGAATGCAAGCATTTAGTGCACAAATACCTTTCAAAACGCTTGTGAGATACTTTGAGGGTATGAGGAGGATTATAGTTAATGTGAGGAAGGAACTTCTGTTGTTATGAAGTGAAACTGACGATAATGCACACATCCAGGTTGTCAATGGAGGTGAGAACAAGATTGTTCTTGAGAAATTAATTTACAAGGTGAATCGCCTCTGTACATGATGAAGAGCGTTAGAGACTTTTAAATATACTTGGATCTGGGATTCAGCTTCATTTAAATTTCAGGTCATGGGATCTGTTTGAATATCCTCTACCTCCAAGCTCATCCAGACAGTCTTGGACTGTTAACATGTTTCCTCAATTAGGAACATCCTGATTTATCATTCTCGAGTTTCAGACCAATAGGTAATGAATCTGAAATGTGAACCAAGTGAATTCTAGCCGGCCAGAGTGGCCGAGCGGTTCTAGGCGCTTCAGTCTGGAACCGCGCGACCGCTACAGTCACAGGTTCGAATCCTGCCTCGGGCATGGATGTGTGTGATGTCCTTAGGATAGTTAGGTTTAAGTAGTTCTAAGTTCTAGGGGACTGATGACCTCAGCTGTTAAGTCCCATAGTGCTCAGAGCCATTTGAATCATTTTTTTGAATTCTACACACATTAAAAACAATTTCGCATCACCTCGGTTCCAAGGGTTCCGGAACCTTTACAGAAAATTTGAATAGAGATCAACATAAACATCATTTCCGCCCTTTTCATTGCTCATGAAAACGACACATTGCATGTTGTACCACCATACAGCGGGACCTTCAGATGTGGTGGTCCACATTGCTGTACACACTGGTACCTCTAATACCCAGTAGCATGTCCTCTTGCATTGATTCATGCCTGTATTCGTCGTGGCATACTATCCACAAGTTCATCAAGGCACTGTTGGTTCAGATTGTCCCACTCCTCAATGGCGATTCGGCGTAAACCCCTCAGAGTGGTTGGTGGGTCACGCCGTCCATAAACAGCCCTTTTCAATTTATCTCAGGCATATGCGATAGGGTTGATGTCTGGATAACATGCTGGCAACCTTAGTCGAGAGATATTGTTATACTGAAGGAAGTCATTCACAAGCTGTGTACGATGGGGGCGTGAATGGTCGGCCATGAAGACGGATGCCTCGCTAATATGCTGCCGATATGGTTGCACTATCGGTTGGAGTATGCCCCACATAGCGCCACCCCAAAAGAGCAGGGAACCTCCACCTTGCTGCACCTGCTGAACAGTGTGACTATGGCGTTCAGCCTGACCGGGTTGCCTCCAAACACGTCTTCGACGAGTGTCTGGTTGAAGACATATGTGATACTCATGGGTGAAGAGAACGTGATGTAAATCCTGAGCGGTCTATTCGGCATGTTGTTGCGCCCATCTGTACCACATTGCATGGTGTCGTGGTTGCAAAGATGGACCTCGCCATGGGCGTCAGGAGTGAAGTTGCTCATCATGCAGCCTATTGCACACAGTTTGAGTCGTAGCACGACATACTGTGGCTGCACGAAAAGCATTATTCAACATGGTGGCGATGCTGTCAGGGTTCCTCCGCACCATAATCAATAGGTTGTGGTCATCCACTGCAGTAGTAGCCCTTGGGCGACCTGAGCGAGGCATGTCATCGACAGTTTCTGTCCCTTTGTATCTTCTCCATGTCCGAACAACATCACACTGGTTCACTGCAAGACACCTGGACACTTCACTTGTGGAGAGCCTTTCCTGGCACGAAGTAACAATGCGGACGTGATCGAACCGCAGTATTGACCGTCTAGGCAAGGTAGAACTAAAGATAACACGAGCCGTGTACCTCCTTCCTGATGGAAGGATTGGAACTGATCGGCTGTCGGACGCCCTCCGTCTAATAGGCGCTGCTCATGCATGCTTGTTTACATTTGTGGGTGGGTTTAGTGACATCTCCTAACAGCCAAAGGGACTGTGTCTGTAATACAATATCCACAGTCAAAGTCTATCTCCAGGAGCTCTGTGAATCGGGGAGACACAAAACTTTTTTTGATGTGTGTAAATTTGTATTTTAACAAACGCCACGAAAAACTTAAACGACCAATTTTACCAATATGAGAAGTTACAGTAAAATTAGCATAATAATATTACAGCCTCCCTTTTCATATGTACACTACGTTTTACCCTGCATACTATGAGATGAGAATAAGAGATGATTGCTCAGTCTAAGGGAATTTAGGGAGCTAGCTCCAGTGTTGTTACACATTGTTCCAAACAGAATGATTCTGCAAAGAGCAGTCCTATTGACGATCATATTGAATTTGGAGTCTCTAAAACTTTCCCAGAAAACAGAGCAGCATTCACATTAATACTACATGATCAGATCGTGAACTACAGTCCACTTACCAGAATTCTGCAGAGACTTGTATAAATTGATAGACATAGCATTATAACTAAAGCATTTCACGATGACACCTGAAACAGCTAACAACGTAATATATGCGAAAACTTTTCATGATAAACATGGACGTTTGATATTTAAATAGATCGTATATTTATCATTTATGAATGGAGGGCAAGTACCCACAACAGTTTCAACAGTCTTAACTCAGAGTAAGCCTTACAGAGCCACCAAATGCCTGAAAACGTGTAAAAGTAAGTTTAGGTTGAAGCAATATTGTCATAGCACTAACAGGGAAGAAGATGAAATGATTTTTCAAGATCTAGTGATATTACTTCGACATTTCGATCACACAGAATCAATTGTTTACATGGAAGGTCGTGAAAAATCGTTATGGATGTGTGATATTTACAAGATGTTTCTGTTAGAGATCTACAAACATATGGACATTCTCCATTGCCTCACCCTAGGCTGAAGAAGAATAGGAATAAACGTTCTGTATTAACATTAGTTAATGTAAAAGTAACGTCTGTTTGGTTTGTAAATAAATGATGTGGAGGCTGACCATCTGGCCTCACCAGTCACTCTGTGAGTGAACATGTGACCATTCCTTTGGCAGGGCCTGAACATGCACACATGATTAGGGGTTTGGTAGTTATAGCGAGATCCAATGTTAGGTGTGTTATGGAACCTCTTAGGTAGATAGCGTTCAGGGTTGGATAAAAAGTAAATATGCACTTGATATGTCAGCCTGGGGGTCTCATCCGAGATGTGGAGGAGGCTGTACCTGCAGCTATCGAGAGTACAAGGTGCAGCTGTCTACAAGTTTGGCTCTTGTCAGCACCAAGGACGCCTGTCACATGGGTTCTGAGACCAGCCTCAATTCAAAAAGGCTTCTGGTAGAATTGGTGAAGGCTGTTGGCATTGTGTGTTGTGTGCAAGCAGAGCTTGCAGTTTGCAGCATTGTTCCCAGAGTAGATCCAGGTCCTTCGGTTTGCAGCTGAGTGGAGGGTCTCGACCAGAGGCTTCCTCGGCTGTGTGTCACTCTTGACTGCACTTTAGTATCAAGTGGGGATTTACAGGCCTCACTTTGGTAGGTTGGGTGTGCATTACACAAAGAAATCAGCTACTCAGGTAGCAGACTACTTGTAGAGTGCACATCAGTGTTTTCTCATTGGAGTTTTTCAGGCTGAGCGGTAGTTTGAGGTACTCTGATGAACACTCGCCAGACGATATGTAAAAAGATAAGTCTGACCACGTTCTGAGTAAAGGCATTTCGACTGTCAAAACTTTATCAGTAAAATTGTTGACGTATTTGTAACAAAGTTTCTGAATTAACTACTATCCAGAAAAGTTCTCACAGTCGAATTATTCTTGGGTCTGAGAGCTAGCTGAAAAACAAAGTAGAAAACTCTGAGATATTTAGCGAGTCATGGAACATACGAGTATATTGGGGAGACAGGTTAGATGCCACAGGAGGAGGAGTGTTCATTGCAGTTGACAAAAGTATTATGCCTATTGAGGTCGAATTTGAGAGTGACAGTGAAGTAATTTGGCCACATATAACGTCTAGGCGGAACCAAGTCAATTTTTTTACTGATCATGCAATTTCGCTGTGACAGTTACAGAGTCATTCAAAGAAAGTCTAGTCAGTAGTGCGTAAATACTCAGATAATGCAATACCAGTGGGAGGCGACTTAAACCTACCGAGTATAAGCTGGGATATATATGAATTCCTTGAAAGGCAGACAGTCTTACGAAGTACTTTTGAACATGTTTTCTGAAAGCTGTCTGAAGCAGCTAGTTCGGCAGCCCGCATGCAGCCGACCTTGTAGTTACAAACAGACTGTACATTATTGACAGCGTCAGTATAGAGATGGGAATTAGTGATCGTGATGTCATTTAGTAACTTTGGTTTCGAAAGTTAATAAATCCGTCAAGAAGGCTAGGAGAGCGTTTAGACTGAAAGAGCAGATACGCAGCTGTTAGCATCTCACTTAGATAGTGAAGTGACGTCACGTAGTAAGACTGAAATAGAGCAATTATGGGCAAAGTTTAAACAGATTGTAAATCGTGCTCTGGACAAGTTTGTACCCAGTAAATGGATTAAGGCTTGAAAAGACCAATCACGGCTTAACAACGAAATTAAGAAAATGCTGGTGAAGCAAAGGCTGTTGCACTGTCAGTTCAAAAGAGAACGCGAAAATAACAACAGGCAAATGTTATAGAGATTTGTGCTCTGTGAAAGGGTCTGTGTGAGAAGTATACAACAATTACTACCATAATAACTTAGCAAAAGATCTGGCCAATAACCTGTGGAATTTCTGGTCGTATGTAAAATCACTATGCAGTTATGAGGCTTCCATCCAGTCTCTCGTTGATCACTTTGGTGTGGCAGTTGAAGACAGCAAACCAAGAGCCGAAGTTTTAAATTTCGCATTTAAGAAATCGTTCCAGCAGGAGAATCGTACAAACATGCCATCGTTTGACAATAAAACTAACTCCGTTGTGGTTGACATAGTGGTAGCAATTCCTGATATAGAGAAACAACTGAAAGAGTTAAAAACAAATAAATCGCCAGGTCCAGATGCAATTCCAATTTGGTTTTATAATGAGCATTGGCCCCTTACTTATTTTTCATTTATCGCGAATCTCCCGTCTAGTTAAAGCTCGAAGCGACTGGAAAAAACCGCAGGTAACTCCTGTGCAGAAGAGGGGAAAGAACGGAACCACAATGTTATAGATCAATATCCCTAACATCGGTTTGCAATAGAATCCTTGAACATCTTCTCAGTGGAATATTACAAATATTCTTGAGACCAAGAAGGTTATACTACGAGTCAGCACAGATTCAGAAATCATTACTGGAGCTATAGGCAGGTTGCCTCTCCCTCCCCCTCCCCCCCCCTTGGTCTGTTAATGAAGGTACAATCATATGGAACAGATTCCCAGATATGAGTGTGCCTCGAAGAGTTCTTAAGTAATAGAATCCAGTATGTTGTCCTCGACGGCGAATGTTCATCAGAGACAAGGATGTTGTCAGGAGTGGCCTGGGGGAACTGTGACTGGACCGATATTACTTTCTGTATACATAAATGATGGGGCAGACAGGGTATGCAACAATCTGCAGTTGTTTGCTGATTGATGCTGTGGCGTATGGTAAGCTGTCGAAGTTGATTCTGTGTAGGTGGACACAAGATTTCCCAGACAAAATTTCTAGTTTGTGTGATGAATGGCAACGAGCCTAAATATAGAAAAATGTAAGTTAAAGTGGATGAGAAGGGAAAAAGTCCGTAACGTTCGGATACAGAGTTGGCAGTGTCCAGCTTGACACAGTCACACCACGTAAATATCCAGGTCTATTGTTACAAAAGGAACGAGCATGCGAGAATTGTGCTAGGAAAGGCGAATGGTTGACTTCATTTTACTGGGAGAATTACAATAAAAGTGTGATTCATCTGAAAGAAGACAGTATATAAGACACTAGTCGACATATTCTTGAGTTCTGCTCGAGTGTCTAGGCTCCGCACCAGGTCGGATTAGAAGAAGAAATCGAAACAATTTTGTTTCAGGAGAGTAGATTTGTTATCAATGGGTTGAAACACACTAAGTATTATGGAGGTGCTTTGGGAACTCAAGTGGAAATCCCTGGAGGGAAGGTGACGTTCTTTTTGAGTACAAGTATCGAGAAAATTTAGAGAATCGACATTTGAAGCCAACTGCAGAATAATTCTATAACCGCCAACATACATTTCGCGTAAGAAACACGAAGATGAGATACGAGAAACTGGGACTCATATGGAGTCATGTAGACAATCGTTTTTTCCTTGCTCTGTTAACGAGTTTAGCAGGACAGGAAATAACTAATTGTGACACAGGGTACCCCCACCAAGCACCATGTGGTGGCTTGCGGAGATGTAGATGCACATAAATACGTAGCAGACATTGGTGAGATGTGTGAATAAATATGTAATGAAGCAATTATATGTAAAATCCAAAATTTAATTTTTTTCTAGAAAATATAAGTTCACATGTAGGCTTGTCTAATATTTATGTTAATTCTCAATTAGTTCACTTCTGCTACAAAGTACTGAAGTACACGTGTGTCCTGTTCAAGTCACACTGGAAGGGGATGCACAGTTAACTATAACATACTCTTCCAAATATTCTGTTGCTATGCACAGTCTTCTGTCTGACAATAAATTTTTATGAGTAGAGTTAGATCGTTCACCTTTGTAAGAAATCAATGGCGCATATTTATATAGAGCAATTGTGTTAGGAGTAACTTTTTCGGGAAGTTCTGAAATTCCACCATTAAATAGGCGAGACAAAATACCAAGATTTGAGTATCCAGAGTTCTTATAGTAGTTCACTGGAAACTATTCTACCCACTTCACCTGGTACCATAATGGCTTTCTGGGCTGCATATTTCGTTATTTCCAGAGCCTATTGGAGAGATAAGAGGGATATACTTGAAGTCTCCAGTTTCTTGATAATCTCAGGAAGCCAGCGATGTAGGTAATTGAAATGAGCAGTTTAGAGCTGTTGAATGCTGACAAGGATTAACTCACAGACACTACAGGATCTGAAAAAATGTTGTGCATCTCTGCCTTCTTGGCTTCAGTGCACTTACTGCAGAAAAGTACAACTGTAGTCCATGTTACCCAGCTTATTATCACTGCCACTGGAGGCCGTGGTACCATTAGGTACCTGGTGCTTGTAGTGTTATATATGATAACAGTGCATTTACTTCTAGAAACAGATGTCTGATTGTATCTGCCACTCGTTGCAATGCAAGAGACATACATGTAATAAGCACTAAGTCCCAACATGTATGGAACTGCATTTATGTACATTAGTAGGACCCACTCTTCTTTTATATCATCTGTCCATAGTACTTTAAGCCTGTCATTGATGAATCTGGCAACTGTTAAATTATTTGCTGCCTCCAAAGGTTTACAACAAATTAAATAGGGTTTAGATGCAGCCTCAGAGTCCAGTTTGCCCAATAAGATTAGCGATGAAAAGGCTTACGGCATCGATCATCTCATCAGCCTAAACCATATAGGTGACATTCCCTGCAACCAGTCCAAAACGCAATTCTTTGTAAAATTCCTTATTAGATGATGTAGGCTGTCCCTGCAATTGTGTAAGTAGAACCTGTTTCTTGAAGAAATCCATTGTTTATTCCTAATATGTAGATTGCTTTGTAGATATTGTTCAGACTCAGATTTCATTGAACAACCTATATGTTTGTCACAGATCTGGCAGAGAACTGTTTTACCACCAGTAGCTAATGCACTATCCATAGAAATCCATGTTTTCAGGTTTTATGACAACAAAGACGCAGCCAGCGCCATGGTTAATCAAAAAACAATTGACTGTTACACATTGTGAAATGTTTGAGAACAAGAAAGGATAGCGTTTAAATGAGTCATTGTTGCATGCATCGAACTTGTGCAATTTAGCTTTGAGTGTAAAACGATTTTGGCAGTATGTGAAACACGATAATAAAACTTATTTTTTTCCTTTTTTGCAGTATAAAGAAAATGTATGAGACCTACAAACTGTATAATAATTCTGCAATAATAACAAAGTATGTAATTTAAAACTTTGAAATAAGGTTCCTTTCAACGTAATTCGTCGACATTTTACTTTCTCTTACACCTAAATATAGAGGAACAATATATGTAGTTACATAAAATCTGGGTTTTAATGATAATAAATTAAGGGTATCTCCTGTGGGTACATCATCACAAGAGCCTGATGTCACTGACTTCCCAGAATCCTGATGATCTTGGTGGTAAGTCTTGCACTCTATACATGTGCAAGTGTCTATAGTTTTTCTTGCATCATTCATGCTGTTCGAGAATGGTTTAATGACCCATTTCTCACCCTGTTTTCAGTATCACTAGCATCTGAGGGCTGGCAGATAAATAGTAACCTGTGTACTCAGACATTGGCCACCCCATCACCGGAGCCTGATAGCGATACCGATGACAACGACACAGAGTTTCTACATATCTCTTTTTTCCTGTGTGTGTGTGTGTGTGTGTGTGTGTGTGTGTGTGTGTGTGTGTGTGTGTGTGTGTGTGTGTGTTTGTGTGTGTGTTACTTGTTCGACAAGATCGCTGTTTAACAATCAGAGCAGTGTCTGAGTTAACAGGAGTTGACTTGTTGTCTTGTCGAACAAGTTTACCGATTTTTTCAATGTTTGCATCAGTTTTTGCTGACGATGGTCTGCCAGTGCGAGTGTCATCACTGGTGTCTTCGCGGCCATCTTTAAATCGTTTAAACCACTCAAACACTTGTGTTCGCGATAAACAATCATCGCCGTACACTTGTTGTAACATTACAAACGTTTCAATTGCAGATTTTCCTAGTTTGAAACAAAATTTGATGTTAACACGCTGTTCTTTCTGTACACTCAACATTTTCCGACGCACAGACAAAACGTCAACTACTTAAAACAGACGCCACGGGCAGACTGAGTGCAGGAGGCAGATGAAACTCGAGCAGTAGGCGGAGCGAGAGTCACGTGACAGGCCACGCGACTTTCAGCCTTATTGATTTCGTTTTATTGTTTCACCAGTACTAGTCCGGTTTTTTTCTAGCCACACCTCGTATCTATCCATGTAGATGGCCTGAGAGAACGCAAGTCAGATGATGTTGTTATTAGACACATAGTTGTTGGACCCCCCTTTGTTTTCAGGTTTGCTAGTTGGTATGTGACACATGCAGATCTGTTGTTAATCTATGATTGTGATAAACGAAACTACCACTTGAGCCAAAGCATGTCCCACATTCTGTCCTTCCAAATATCGAAAAATAAAGGTGCATGGCATTTGTATCCTAGACTCATGAACTTGTTTAAAACGAATGGCTGATTAACACAGCCTCTAGTGGACTGCTCTATGAAAGATCCGCCATATTTAAGAATTTTCTCGGTAAGGAGCGAGTATTATTTACCATACATGCCTACTCTGAATATCTCCTCGCTCCTATGGTGGGCTGTGGGGGCATTCCTACTACCTCACGTATCACACTCATAGAAGGGCAAATACCTTTTATAGCATCATGTCAAGCTACATACATAAGTGATTCAAGTCTTAATCATTTTCATTTGTACATTGGGAATAACCCTGTGGATTGGTTGCTTTCTGAGCTCGAAAGCCTTTGCAAGGAATGTTGATGATATTTATAATAACATTATTCCAAAGACGAAAACGAAGAAGGATAAATTACTGTACAAGAATGCTGTGGACTGTTATAGTTGTTAGCAGCCATTAGATAAAGAAGCGGAAACACCATGTAGGGATCACTGCCATCTAACAGGCAAATTCCATGGTGTTCTGCACATTGCAAGCAAATTGGATTAAGAACTGCCAGGACACATATCCGTTTTCATTGACAGTTTAAGTCAGTATGATGCTCACTTCCTAGTCGAATCCTTGACTGATTATAAAAACAGCAGAGACCATGTTAGCATCCTGGCAGACACCACTGAGAGATACATTTGGTTTCCAAGGGTAGTCACTGAGAAGATTACACTGAGATTCCTTGACTCACTTAATTCATGCAGGCACCACTACAGAAACGTGCTGAAATGATAGATCAGTAGGAATGACATCTAAGTCGAACTGCATTTCTCAATGATGCTAAGTTTCAGCTCATAACGAAGAGTGGGGTCTACCCATATGAACCTCTGGATTTGTGGGAGAAGATAAACAAAACCATATTGTCTGATATAACCACATTCCCCTGTATGCTTCCAGGCACTGCCATATCGTATACAGAATAGGGACACCCAATGAGTGTATAGCAGGAGTTTGACATCCCTAATCTAAGGGATTATGCAAAACTTTATACGGACACAGATATGTGCTTACTTGCAAATATTTTCACTTGATTCTGGACTGTGTGCTGGACACAAACGATCTGGACCCTACTTATTACTACACCATGTCAGGCCTTTCGTGGGTCACCATGTTAAAAAAGACATGTGTCAACACTGAACTCTTAATCGGTGTTGATGTGTTGTTTTTTGAATGAGGGATTCATGGCAGGCTTTGTTAGTGTTTCCATAGGCAAACAACCTGTGAATGTGTCTGAACACAGTGGGAAATCACTGTGAGCATCATGCAAACTAACTGGATACGTTAAATCTACCTCTAGAACATACCCTATTTCAGATTCTGCTGGCACATTTGATTTTTTACCCCAGTCTGGTGCTTTCCTTATCAGACAGCCTTCGAAACCCTTCAGCAGGTGGATTTGTTACATAATTGCCCATATAACTTGTTTGCACCGAAGTACATGATATAACTCAAATCACGAGATGCATTACACTGTTCACACTTTGAAGGTTGTTTACCTTGGCATGCCTATAGAAACACGGACAAATCCTACAATGAATCCCTCATTCAAAAAATAACATATCAACATCTACCAAGAGTTTTATGTCTTTTTTAACATGGTGCCCCACGAAAGACCTGGCTTGGTGTAGTGATAAGAAGGATCCAGATCGTTTGTGTCCAACACACAGTGTAATGCATCTGATGATTTAAGTTACATAATTTACCTAGGTGTAAACAACTTATATGGGCATCATGTAACAACTTCTACCTGTTGAAGGGTTTCGAAGTCTGTCTGATAAGGAAAGCACCAAATTGGCAAAAAATTCAAATGTGCCAGCAGAATTTCACATAGGATATGTTCTACAGGTAGATTTAACACATCTAAATAGTTTGAATGATGCTCACAGTGATTTGCCACTGTGTTCAGAGCACCAGTTTCCAGAAAACGGTTCCCACCCCAAGCCAATGACAATGCTGGAGGAAAAAACAAGAAATATTAGACGATTCAAAAAAGCCTGCAACTGTGTCATTCATGATTTAAATATTGAAAACTGCACCAAAATGAGATTTTCACTCTGCAGCGGAGTGTGTGCTGATGTGAAACTTCCTGGCAGATTAAAACTGTGTGCCGGACCGAGACTCGAACTCGGGACCTCTGCCTTTCGGTGGGCAAGTCCTCTACCAACTGAGCTACCCAAGCATGACTCGCGCTCCATCCTCACAGCTTCACTTCTGCCAGTACCTCGTCTCCTACCTTCCAAACTTTACAGAAGCTCTCCTGCGAACCTTGCAGAACTAGCAGTCCTGAAAGAAACGATAGTGTAGAGACACGGCTTAGCCACAGAGTGAAAATCTCATTCTGGAAACATCCCCCAGGCTGTGGCTAAGCCATGACTCTGCAATATCCTTTCTTTCAGGAGTGCTACTTCTGCAAGTTTCGCAGGAGAGCTTCTGTAAAGTGTGGAAGGTAGGAGACGAGGTACTGGCAGAAGTGAAGCTGTGAGGACGGGGCGCGAGTCGTCCTTGGGTAGCTCAGTTGGTAGAGCACTTGCCTGCGAAAGGCAAAGGTCCCGAGTTCGAGTCTCGGTCCGGCACACAGTTTTAATCGTCCAGGAAGTTTCAAAACTGCACCAGTTATTTATTTTTTGATTCTTAGAATAATGGGTTTCAAGAATGTATTCTCATTTTAAAGTGCAGTATGTGCACTAAGCAACTGTAGCAGTTTCCATTATTTAAATAATGAAGTTGTAAACACTGCTTTTAGCGATCGCTTACCCCAAATTATAATACCATCTATTACAGGAGACGTAAAAACCTCCACAAAAGAGTGAATGTCATGAAGTTTAGTAATGAAAATTTAGATTACTTTTCTTTTGAAATAGCTTTTACCAGTTGAGCAATAGTAATACATTCTTTACAAAATTATAACAAGTGAATTGGAGCAGTCTTAAAAAGATCATATAAGAATAAAAAGAGTTTATATGAGTACTCAAAACGACCCACGAATTGTGTCTTATTAACTGTTTTAAACAATAGAAAAATGTTCTTAGATAAGTGATATCAAACTCAAAGAGATTAGAAAATGAGAAACAAACAGAAATTTCCAGTAATAAGACTAAAGCAAACTGTAAATCATAAGCCCGCATCTCGTGGTCGTGCGGTAGCGTTCTCGCTTCCCACGCCCGGGTTCCCGGGTTCGATTCCCGGCGGGGTCAGGGATTTTCTCTGCCTCGTGATGGCTGGGTGTTGTGTGCTGTCCTTAGGTTAGTTAGGTTTAAGTAGTTCTAAGTTCTAGGGGACTTATGACCACAGCAGTTGAGTCCCATAGTGCTCAGAGCCATTTTTTTGTAAATCATAAAAATAGGCGCAATATCATTTGCCACAGCAACATAGACCTAAATGAAGATTACAGTGTAGAAACTGGCCTCACATTAGTTCATTTAAGAGTTAGTCTTTAAACATAGCACAACAGTTGATTACCAAACATCACAACACTCAACAGATAGCAAGTGACTAATTCCAGATTCAAAAATTCATACAATACACTATTCGAATCTCCTACCTATAATATCTAGTGAATTATATGTGATTACAAAAAGATGATGGAGTAAATAATCAGTGAGTGCTAATGAAATACCAAATATTATCATTAAAGCAAGTATAATATTTATTGTAGAACCATTAACAGATATTTACAATTCATCAGTCATTAGTGGTCGATTCCCGAAAATCTGAGAATTCCGAAACTATGGGTACTGCACAATAAAGGAGACGAATTTGTGCACTTTAGACCTGTATAGTTTAATCATGATTTGGCAGAATTCGTAGGGAACTGATAAAACATGATTCTGAGCTGGCAGTTCCACTCGGTTAGCTGTCACAGCCTTCCTAAATGAAATATTAACTACAGTAGATAGTAAACAACATGTTTCTGGTATGTCCCTTGATATTAGCAAAACTTTTGGTCTAATAGTTGATGATAATCTACTGCAGAAACTAAATAATTATGTAATTCGAGGCCCACCAAGCATATGAATCCGTTCTTATCATCAACAAATCACTCAAAGAAAATACAAAGAATCGGAAAAATACGATGTTTCTTATTTCTGTAATAATCCACAAAGAAAAACAGATAAGGAGTCCCACAAGAGTCAGTTCTTGGACCCATGCTGTCCATCCTTTCTGTGAATGATGGCGCCACAAAACTTTTCCCAGATGGCACAAACATCCTCACTAGATCATACAATGAAGATAGCCCACGGGAAACAGTTGGACTTGTAATACAAAATTGAATAATGTGCTTAAAAAAACAGGCTTAGAATAAATTCTGAAACAACAGTGACACTCCGTTTTGACACTCCACAGAAATCCCACCATGTAACATCAATTTTTAGTATTACTGAAGAAATGATCATAGTGATAGATGTGAGAAAATTTTTAGGTGCACATATGTAGAGAGGGAGATGCATCTGAATGATCTAAATAAAAAGCTAAATGCAATTATCTATGTACGAGTCCTCACACAAAATACAAGGCATGCATCAGAGGTAACACTATCATGTGGCAGTATCCTATCGCTAACAGGAAACTTTTTTATGGGAAACTCCATAACTAGCAGAAAAACATATACATTACAGGAAAGTTTGTCAGAATAATAAAACAACATAAACACACATAAAATACTCCTATAAACCATTATTTAAAAATCGCAATATACTGCCCATTCCTTGTTTATATATCTACAAAACATTTATCTTCACAAAGTGAAATGCCTTAACAGAAATCGAGAGAGGTGGAGCAGTGCTTAGCATGCTGGACTAGCATTCAGGAGGACGACATTTCAATCCCTCATCCGGCCATTCTCATTTAGGTTTTCCGTGATTTCCCTGAATCGCTCCAGGAAAATGTTGGGATGGTTCCTTTGAAAGGGCATGGCCAACTTCCTTCCCCGTCCTTCCCTAATCCGATGAGACCGATGACCTCACTGTCTGGTCTTCTCCCTCAAAACAACCCAACCCTTTAAAGAAGACATTATCTTCAAGTGTAATTAAAATTGTCACTCTTATGATACTAGGTAGAATCATAAACAATACAAGAATTAGGAACATTTCTGACACTGTAATGTATAACTGTAAGTCATATGTTTTTTAACATAAACCAAATTTATATTTGACTGGAGTGAAACTGGTTGTATTCTGTTGCTGAATTTTTGGAACAGCATAAAAATTGTCGTAATTGATCACACATTCTTAATCATAGGGCTTACTTATCCCATTCAGATTTTTTATTTGGTTTTATAATTAAATTACCAATATGCAACACATATTGAGTTATTATTTCAAAATCATAGTGTGCATAAACTGTATTTACTATCTCAAACCTGTCCTATATATTACTTGCAAACTATGTCTCGAATCACGATTTACAGGACCAATAAAGAAATAAAAATACAAATTTCATAAACATCGTTTGCTTCTTCAGTTGTTTTAACTTCATCTGTTATTTGTTGACCAGCCTGCTTTCAGTCATGCGCTACTACAGGCACAGGAGTGTTTGAGGTCACCAAATTCTTTACTATTAAATCTTGTTCAATGAGTTTGCTTGCAAGTTTTTATCCACGACTGACAGAAGCATAACTATCTTCCTCATTTTGCCACTGTTTACATTTTGTTGGCACTCTGGATACTGTGCAAGTCTTTGGAGTCTGCACACTGTCAAAAATCTTTTCTAGTAAAATAATTTGAAACTATAGGTGAATCAAATCCGATGCCTACGATAGCTCATGCAGGAGTAAGCAATGAAGGGAGAGAGATGAATTAATTAGAACTGGTTGCAGCCTTTGAACAAAATACCAATCATGTTTCCTACTCCTCAGAAATTAATAGACTAGACACGTTATCATAAAGATATCCGTCTTAAATACAATGTGATATGTGCAAGTAATGCGCACTGAAATTTTTGAAGAAATCCTTTTGGAACACGACGCATCCACAAAGAGCGCAAGTACCAACACGTACAGATTCTTAATCTTGCGAATGTGAGTTTCATTAAGTCTTACATATTTGGTACTCAGTTGATGAATGATAAGTTGTGATAATTTTACGTATTCGTCTATTGGCCGGTGAGAAGTATTTCGGCGCGTCGGATGTTTTCCATTTCCTGCTCACGCCCATCTTTGTAATCTTTGCTTTGTAGTTGGCAAGTGAATAATATGTCATAGTCGCTGCTGAGGTGTGGGGTTGAAGTATATTAAAATTTCTGTCAGTGAGTATAATTTATGTACTACCTATCAAATTACAACGTATATTTAATAGGTATATGATGTGGTTTTTTTATTGTTGTCACAGTCAGTACGTTGACCATAGAAACGTAATGCTATAGCTTGTTACAAGTTTTCGTCTGCGTATCCGAGTACTTGTTGTTTACTGGACGCTGCTGATAGTTCACATCAAATTAACGTCATTCTGATGTGCGTGTATGAGCAGTCTGAAGATAGTGTTTGACAGTTTTTTTCCATGGTCCATTAATTTGTAAAAATCCGTTTTCTTTCTTTGAAGCACAGTGCATGCCCGGCGAGATACAAATTGCATTTTTGACGAATCCTTTTGCTAGCTTCCTAGTTGCTGTAGTTTTGTATCGTGCACAGTTTTTCTGATTTCGTGCCTTGTCTTCGATGGATTGCAACATTTGAGCACCTGATTCACCCATTACAGTGCCGTGGTTTATTTGCGGTTCAGAGTTTGGTTTGCGAATTATTATAAGTATTGAATTGTCGTGAGTGGGGTGCAAGCTGCATGATAAAAGTGTGGTAAAATTTTTGGACCTAATTTGGAGCTTATGTAGTCCTACACCATCTTCGGTGGAGCGTTGTGAAATAGATATGAAGGAACTGTCAGTAATCCATACAAAGCGAAAAAGAAGGAAGTCCAGGTTGTGGAGGAAACCAAAACTCAAGAAATTTGATGTATTAACGTGTGGACTGCATAGAAGGGAGAGCGAATTGGAGAGGTGACATTAATGGAGACACCTTGGGCAGTGAACGAGAGCTATGCTAAGTGTCAGCTAAACAGAATATGGAAATGACGTAATTGAGCTTGATATGAATGGCAAAGCTGTATAGAGTGTGATAGTGATAATTTATTGTTAATACTGATTGTATCTTTTATTTGCTCGTCTTTCATTGATATATACCTTTACTCATTCCATATCCCTGAATGTTCATCTGCATGGGATTTACTGAGCATTGCAAATGATTGAATAAATATCACATATAAGCAATTAGGGTCACAGTACACTTCATGGTATCTAACAGTGACACCACCATTTCCATCTGTGGCTTAAATCATTTACCAACTGTTTAATTTGGTAGATGAGAGTGGAAGTGAGAACCAGTTTTATTCATACCAATTCAACTTTCGTACAGTTTCACTAACAAATTGGATGACGATATAGCAGTTTTCAGGAGTACGTATATTGGTATACTTGACCATAAACATGATAAAGTTGCATGTATACCATATCCATCTACCTATAGAAGTGCTGAGTAATGATAAAGATACTAGTAAGAAATGTTCATCTGTATATAGAACTGCTGTGTAGTGATAAAATGATGATAAGAAATTTTTGTAGGAACAAAAGGCTTATTGAAATACACAAAATTGTCCCCTCTGATAACAATTTAGGTCACTTCTCTTTGGAAGGATTTGAGTCTCTAATGGTGTGTGTGTGTGTGTGTGTGTGTGTGTGTGTGTGTGTGTGTGTAGCATTTGGTGTTTCCTTTCTGGTAATTTATGTAGTGCATCTGACCCCTTCTGATTTTTAACAAAGGGTGGTTAATGTGATATTGTATTGGAACATTCCCTCCTCCCCAAGCTGATATTTGGTTGTGGTGCTACTGACATCTAGCATAGCCTGGACTCTAGGTTAGGTTGAAAGGTGATAATCTGGTTGAGAGTTCGCAAAACAAACAAACAAATGTAAATTCCAAATAAAGGCTGTGGTACTGGAATAGATTGGCCTGTAACAGAGCCTAATGTTTGCGTCAGCAGTGACATTTAAGTGTGCTTTGCTGTCTTTAATGAACTTTTCATCAGGTAAACAAAAATGAAAGGTCATTTCAGAAAATGCATTAGATAAGGTTCACATCTGAGTATTTTGATGCATATTATGTATGTATATATCATACATAAACTATGAAGAATGCAAGGAAAACCCATTATGTAACTTTTACATGAAAGCCAGAATGAGATTTTCACTCTTCAGCGGAGTGTGCGCTGATATGAAACTTCCTGGCAGATTAAAACTGTGTGCCCGACCGAGACTCGAACTCAGGACCTTTGCCTTTCGCGGGCAAGTGCTCTGCCATCTGAGCTACCGAAGCACGACTCATGCCCGGTACTCACAGCTTTACTTCTGCCAGTATCTCGTCTCCTACCTTCCAAACTTTACAGAAGCTCTCCTGCGAACCTTGCAGAACTAGCACTCCTGAAAGAATGGATATTGCGGAGACATGGCTTAGCCACAGCCTGCCCGCGAAAGGCAAAGGTCCCGAGTTCGAGTCTCGGTCGGGCACACTTTTACATGAAAGGTTCCTAATTGTTGTTAGAACTCCCATATTCCCTCTGTATTCCACTGGACATGTATCTGGAATTCTGCCTTAAGCAAAATTACTGGACCAACTGAAATATTAAATACCGCCACTCTAGCTCGCAACCAAGCTGTCACCTTTCAACCTAAACTACATCTTGTGGTACACTGGAAATCAGCCCCTGACCATAGCATACACTTAATAAAATAAAGGATGCAAAAGAAGTGCTGTAATTCTTCTCTCCTGTTTCTATTTGCAAACATATGACACACACCTCACCACATTACATTATGGGATGAAGCTGATGTACACAATTTGTAGGTTCAGCTCATTCAACCAGCCTATTAAAGTACTGAAGTCACCCATCAGTGTGTGCCAGTCCTAGAACTCATAAACATATGACTTTGGTAACAAGGTTTACATAATTTAATGTAATGCTTAGTAGCAGATGATAAAGTTTCTACCATGTTTTTCAGTCTCCTAGCTAAAGAAGTGCGTAGATTTGTGTTTTTTTTTTTAAACTCCCACTATGTTTCCAGCATTTGTTCCCACGGACAATGAAAAGTGTTAAATAGGGCAGTACAGTGTGACAGAGTCCAACTGGCAGTTGGGCATAATAAGTGGACGTTTAATGTGATGAAATCCTAAGATACTGGATTTTCTCTCACCTTCTTGTAATTTCTGCGATCTCACACAACATTCCACTTCAAAAGATTTTATTGCAGTAATCTATTCATAGTAAATGTATGTTGGATATGTTATCAGTTTCAGAGGAAGAAAATGATTCTGGGATTCTGACACCACCTCACAGATGGTGTTGTATGTGAGTAGAACATACGAGTTGTACATGACAGGAAATTTGATTTTGGGGTTTTCCTCTCCCAGACTTCTTTACTTTATGGCCGACAGATTTCGCTATAATCTGAGATGCAAAATGCACTATAAGCTTCTAAAATGAGAAAAGAAAAATGCACTATGTGCATAAGCCACGTGCTTGGAAAGCCAGCGATATTCCTGGGAAGTTACATTCATCGCAGCTGTTATGGCCACTGCCTTGTCACTGAGTTTACAGGTGTAAAATCAGCTAAATTTTCCTACCACTTTAGTGACCTCTTCTCTGGGAATGAAAAGTAATGTTTATGCTGCAACTAGCAAGGGAATTAAAAAACAAGCAAAGATATTTTTCTTCACTGTGTGGAGTAAACAGCTTCCCGGGTTCATTTATCTTCCCTGGAGCCTGCCAATACATGCCCTTGGCAATAAAGACATCCTGCTCTTCCGTTTATAGTGCTGTTTATCGTACTTTATTTGGTTGAGATGTCACAGAAAAGAAAGTGACTTGGTGGAAGCAGAAGAGCCTTCAGTAGTGTTACAAGAAGAAAAAATATGTATCCCAAAGGATACAGTCAGATTGCTTCAGCACTACGTCACAGACTATGCAACTCCACTTCGGAGAATCTTCCAACAGTGCATTTATTTTCTGGCAGTTGTGATGATCATAACAAGAATAAAGGAGTTTGGGGAATGGTGTCACACTAGCTGCTTTTAGAAGCTCACACACTTTTAGTACAAATGACAGAATTATTGGTAAACTGAAAAGAGCATTCAGCCACAGGTGTGTGATTGAGAGCCCAAATGAAGAGACAGATCTGCTAGAAAGGCATGCTACAGTAATCCACTTGGAACAAAGCTGTGCAGTTGAGAGCTGGAAATCCTACTCGCGTGGTATCCTCAAACAACCCGATCAACATTTCAAATTCCAGAAGTCATAAAAAGTTACGATCAGATGTAGCAAGAGCAAAAAGTTGACTTTAGATAAATATGACCCATTTTACAACATTGAAGTAAGTTAATCTGAAAGCATGTGCAAAAAGAGAGAGAGAGAGGGGGGGGGGGGGGGACTTCAGGCAGATCAGTTGCATAGAAGATATTGAAAAGGCGTTAAAGTGAAGATACCAAAACTGAAGAATATCAGGTGACTTTTATATCCCCACTCTGGTGAAAACTGGAATGCAAACAAAAAATTGCAAATCTACAAAATGCTCCTTGCTGCTGAAGTTGCTATTTAAGTAGGCCGTATAGGTGACAGTGAAGAAAATGCCGGTAGGAACAATTTTGATATAATGGAATAGGATGAAGTGGACTTCATGTAGGGCAGTATTTATTACATGCTCATATGACTTGGTCACACTGCTGCTATTGGCCATTATGATAAAATTAGATTTTTTCCTAATTTTTTTACAGTACATAAGAATACTTTACTTAATTTTTGAACAATGGAAAATTTAGGATGGAATGTAACAGTACTACGAATAGGAAGTTTTCACTCACCATACAGAGAGATGCTAAGTCACAGATAGGCACAACAAAAAGATTGTCACAAATAAAGCTTTCAGCCAGTAAGGCTGTCATCAAAACACACACACACACACACACACACACACACACACACACACACACACACACACACACACACACACACAAAACTGCAGTCTCGGGCAACTGAAACCACACTGTGAGCAACAGCAGCACCAGTGCATGATGGAAGTGGCGACTGGGTGGAGGAAAGGAGGAGGCTGGGGCGGGGAGGAGGAGAGATGTAGGGTACGGGTGGTGGACAGTGAAGTGCTGCAGGTTAGATGGAGGGCATGGGAGAGGTGAGGAGTGTGGTGTGAGAGGGGGGGGGGCAGTTAGTGGAGAAGGAGAGAAGTAAAAAGACAGGGTGCGATGGTGGAATGGGGCTTTGTAGTGCTGGGATGGGAACAGGGAAGGGGCTGGATGGGTAGGACGGTGGCTAATGAAGGTTGAGGCCAGGAGGGTTACGGGAACGTAGGACATATTGCAGGGAAAGTTCCCACCTGCAATGTGCAGAAAAGCTGATGTTGGTGGGAAGCATCCATATAGTATAGGCTGTGAAGCAGTCACTGAAATCAAGGATGTCATGTTAGGCAGCATGCTTAGTGACAGGGTGGTCCACTTGGTTCTTGGCTACAGTTTCCAGAATGAGATTTTCACTCTGCAGTGAGGTGTGCACTGATGTGAAACTTCCTGGCAGATTAAAACTGTGTGCCGGACCGAGACTTGAACTCGGGACCTTTGCCTTTCGCGGTCAAGGGCTCTACCAACTGAGCTACCCAAGCACGACTCGCGTCCCGTCCTCACAGTTTCACTTCTGCCAGTACTGAGTTAAGAGGCGAATGCTCCTCTGCAGCCAGATGTTGGGACTTTGGGAGGTGGTGGGAGACTGGAAAGATAAGGCACGGGAGATTGTACAAGGTTGGGAGGATAATTACGGTCTGTGAAGGAAGGCTTCTGTGTGCCCCTCAGTATATTTCGAGGGACCGTTCATCACTGCAGGTGTGACCACAGAGGAGCATTCCCCTCGTAACTCAGTACAACCCAGGACTGGAGCAACTGAATTACATTCTCCGCCAGAGTTTCCATTACCTCTCATCGTGCCCTGAAATGAGAAATGTTCCGACCACTATTCTCCCCACCTCTCCCACAGTGGTATTCCGCTGCCCACCGAACCTACACAATATAATCGTGCATATCTACACAACCCCTGCTGCCTACCCAACCCCTGTAATAGACCTGTCCCATATATCCTCCCACCACCACCTACTTCAATCCGGTCACAAACATCACATATTCCATCAAAGGCAGGGCTACCTGTGAAACCAGTCATGTGATCTACAAGCTAAGCTGCAACCACTGTGGTACATTCTATGTGGACATGACAACCAACATGCCGTCTGTCTGTATGAATGACCACCGATAAACTGTAGCCAAGAAACAAGTGGACCACCCTGTTTCTGAGCACGCTGCCAAACATGAAATCCTTCATTTCAGTGACTGCTTCACAGCCTGTGCCATGTGAATCCTTCCCACCAACACCAGCTTTTCTGAATTGTGTAGGTGGGGACTTTAACTGCGATGCATTATGCGTTCCTGTAACCCTTCTGGCATCAACCTTCATTAGTCACTGTCCTCACCCATCCAGCCCTTTCCCTGTTCCCATTCCAGCACAGCAAAGACCTCATTCCACCATCACACCCTGTCCTTCCACTTCTCTCCTGTTCCACTACCGCCTCTTGCCTGCCCTCTGTCTGACCTGCAACACTTCACTGGCAACTTTCCTTTTCATAATATTGTTACTTTAGTTTTTATTTTCTACAAAATAGATGTTGAATAAGCTACTACTGGTGTCAGTAGGTTTGACTTCACCATATTTTGATGCTACAGTATTGTTTAATTTTTCAACTAGTACTTGTGAAGTGTTAATTTGTAACACTGCAGAGGGGAACATTTCATTGAATTAATAATAATAATTTGTAAGAAGTTTGGTATCTTTATTAGCCCATGTCTGTTCTTTCCAATCCTTGTCACAATAGTAAGAGGGTTTGCAAGCTGACAGAAAAACGAAATGGAAACCCATTGTCTTCCAAAATCTACTGAATGCATCATACAGTTGCAAAACACACTGTGTGTCCAAGAAATATTTAAATAGCCAATTACTAATGTTCATGTTATCAGCTACTATATAGATTTGTTAATCTTTTTTTAAGGAAAAGCTCTGTCAGCTTTCTGATAGTTTGTACAGGTTATTTTTCACTACTCAAAATTTCTTATAGTGCATATAGATTATTTTGCATATGGTCTCCTTATATAAAGTACTAAGAGTAATGTTACTGTACAGTTATGATTGTTCGGTGCAATGTGTACAGACAGAATTGCATTTGAACTTTCAGATCGTTTTGAAATTAGTTCATATGTGAAATTGCAGAGATCAGGAAGACAGTACATACAGAACGGGGTATGGTACCCATATTTGATATTTGATGTACAGTTAGCAGGAAACTATGTGGATGAGTTTATTGTAAGAGGGCATGTTTTATATAACAAATTGAGGACATTTACGTGGGCTGGGGCAGAGGTTGTTGCTTTGATCTGAACATTCCTCTCACCAATGTAAGGGTCAATGCAAACATTTAAGTCGATTTTTAAAGTATGTGGACAGGAGTCCCCATCTGGATAGCTGAGCATGTTAGTCACTTCTGGGACACAGGGAGGTGCACTGATCTCGGATTTAATCTGCCTTGTGTTTTAATCTTGAAGCTTTGTGTGTTGGTTAGTCTGGATGCGATTTTCGGGCAGTTTTCCTCATCCATCAAGGTAAACAATGATCTGGTTCTCATGTCGTGCCAGAGTTACACTTTGTGCACACATCTTTCAAAAAAGATGCCATGCGATTACAGTAGATGCAGACGAAAGGGGTACATGGATTCTTATCTGAGGGGGAGGGATCTGACAGTAGCTTTAAAATGCGTTTGGGAGTGGCAACGCATTGTAATAATAGCCTGTATATGTGAATGGTTGGCTCTTTGCACATTAGAGAAGTACCATACCAATACCAACGCAGTGTAGGCTGATTGAAAGACACTAGAAAATATGAGGCAGACAGGAATAGTGTGGAGAATGTTTGGGTAGGAGAGGTTTCTAGATTGATGCAGGAGTTGGAGAGCATTTTAGAGTGCAGTATGATCTCTTGTTATGAGTTACTTTGTAGTTGGAGGTGCCACATATGCAGCAAAGTCATGGCACCTACTGGCTGCTGTTAGTTTTCACAGACAGAACTTTTGTTACATTTTGGATCACTTCAGATTCTCTACACAATTTACATACTTTATGTCCATTTGTCTTGATGTGCTGCACCGGAGTGACTTATGTATTAACAGAACAGTGTGTGCTCAGAGGTATTCTGCCAATTTTTGAATAATTTCAAATATTAAACTAACTTTTATTTGGTGGTTAGTTTTGATTTAATATTACAATGAAATGAAATATTTTTAACAATAACCAACCAGTCCTGTTGTATTTTTGTTTTCTGTGTTGACTAAATTAGATTTAACGGGGTTTGGAACTGTTTTGGTGTGACTGAGTATACTGCGCAAAGGAGAGAGAATGTAGACATGTACGAGCAATCTTTCATGTGATTCCATTGAATATTTACTGTACAATGATATTAAATACAGAGGTCATCATCAGAATCTGCTGGATGAGTTTATTATTCTGCCATATATTAACATTTAAGTCTTCTTAGCAAAGAGGCCCATGTAGAAAAAATAAACACAGTAATAGAAAGTGAATCGATAACAAAGAGTAATGAGCAAGGTGTTCCTGTCAGGAGGAGGAGTAGATGAGAAAAGGACAATGGAAGTTAGAACAGCAGTTACTACATACAAAAGGTAACATGTTTGGAAGCTGAATCATCATTCAATGCTGGGGTTTGGACATTGTGTAGAAAAGATATAGCGACAGTCTTGAACAGTGTGGATCTTCTCGTAAGACTTAAGGGGAAAAAAAGACAACAGATATAAAAGTTTTTCTCTAGACTATGTATGCAATAGTATAAAATGATTTCCTAAAAGTGTAATTAAAACATGAATGATAAAGCATTGTTTGTTGTTTGAAATATGCATAATTTGTAACACCACTGTAACATGCTGGCTGCCTAACGATTAGTGATGGATATTTCACTGGCAAGCCAGGCACACAGCATTGTGAGGCTCTGCTGTGGCCAGTGGCGGCCACACAGCAATCACTGTGATAAGGAACTAAAGTTATAAAGTTAAACTGGGAGAAGAGTATAACAGAAAGGCTTGTAGGTAGTAATGAAAGAACATTTAGTTGATGTGTTGCTCACACCTCCCTTAGTTGAAGGTGTTCATGGATTACTCATTGAGTATATTTGCTGCATATAGCATTAAATAACTCATTAAAGTATGATAGAATAGACAGAAAATGGTTGTCGTGACAGCTGATAGAAATCAACACATTGTTTCAAGAACAGTTGGAATTGCTCAGTGTTTTTGATCTGGAGCAGTCTTTCTTGTCATTGACCTCTATCTTACTAATATTTTATTCCATTAAGCCCAGCAACAATGAGTACCCGTCCCCTGACTGTCTCTTGTGCAGCTGTGGTACCTGTAGGAGACTTTTGTTTGGTGGTTGATTGAGCAATCTAGACAAGAATATACACTGAAGTGCTAAAGAAACTGGTTTAGGCATGCGTATTCAAACACAGAGATATGTAAACAGGGATTATACTGCGCTGTGGTCGGCAACACCTATATAAGACAACGTGTGTCTGGTACAGTCGTTAGATCGTTTACTGCTGCTACAGTGGCAGGTCATCAAGATTTCAATGAGTTAGTGTGTGGTGTTTCAGTTCGCGCACAAGCCATGGGGGACACACATCTTAGAGGTAGTGATGAAGTGGGTGTTTTCGTGTATGACCATTTAAGTGTGTACTTTGAATATCAGGAATCCAGTAAAACATCAAATCTTTGAAATTGCTGTGGCCAGAAAAAGATCCTGCAAGAACGGGACCAACGATGACTGAAGAGAATAGTTCAATGTGACAGAAGTGCAACCCTTGTGCACATTGTTGCAGATTTCAGTGCAGGGCTATCAACAAGCGTTAGCGTGCGAACCATTCAATGAGACATCATCTATAAGGGCTTCTGGAGCCGAAGGCCCACTCGTGTACCCTTGATGAGTGCGTGACACAAAGCTTTATGCCTTGTCTGGGCCTGTCAATTCCGATATTGGACTGTTGATGACTAGAAACATGTTGCCTGGTCAGGCGAGTCTCATTTCAAGAATGAGATTTTCACTTTGCAGCAGACTGTGCACTGATATGAAACTTCCTGGCAGATTAAAACTGTGTGCCAGACCGATACTCGAACTCAGCTTGGGTAGCTCAGGTGGTAGAGCACTTGCCCGCGAAAGGCAAAGGTCCCGAGTTCGAGTCTTGGTCTGGCACACGGTTTTAATATGCCAGGAAGTTTCTGAGTCTCATTTCAAATTGTATCGAGTGGATGGACGTGCAGGAGTATGGAGACAACCTCACAAATCCGTGGACCCTGGATGTCAGCAGGGGACTGTTCAAGCTGGTGTAGGCTCTGTAATTGTGTGGTGTGTGTGCAGTTGGAGTGATATGGGACCCCTGATACCTCTAGGTATGACTCTTGACAGGTGACTTGTGTGTAAACATCCTGTCTGATCACCTGCACCCATTCATGTCCATTGTGCATTCCGATGGACTTGGGCAATTTCAGCAGGACAGTGCAGCACCCACAAGTCCAGAACACACTTCTGGGATTAAACACTTCTGCTGGCCACCAAACTCCCCAGACATGAAAATTATTGAGCATATCTGGGGTGCCTTGCAATGTGCTGGTCAGAAGAGATCTCCATCCCTTTGTACTCCTACTGATTTATGGACAGCCCTGCAGGATTCATGGTGTCAATTCCCTCCAGCACTGCTTCAGACATTAGTCGAGTCCATGCCATGTCGTGTTGCGACACTTCTGCTTGCTCACAGGGGCTCTCACAATTTTAGGCAGGTGTACAAGTTTCTTTGGCTCTTCAGTGTATTATTGAGCCAAAAATGGTCAGGGGCCCAATGAACGACTTTATGTCCAGTGTATTGACTGTTGATTTACTACTCAAATACACAGGTAGAGGTTCTGTTCTTCCCAAGCTTCCTGTAGAACCAATGACTCACATTAAAGAACAAGACTTAAGTCTCTTTATACACAATACTATATTGTTGTGGAGAGTAACAACCTCTCAGTTCCATATACAGTAGTGTGATTGTAGTAAGTCATCTCCAAAGTGACAACCAAACTACCCACTGTCCTTTTACAGCTCTTAATTCCTCTTCCAACCTCAGCAATATGCTAGTCAGACCCCGTCCCTGTTTCTGAACCTATTTTCTTGCATATTACTATATTTATGACCAGAGAAGTCTGAAGATTGTTGGAAACAACCAGTGTTGTATACTAACTGATGTGCGATCGCTTTTCAGATATGTCGATAAGAACACTTAGATTGTTTTGAACGAATATTTGGTTTCAGTATCAATATTGTGAAAACTAGAGAGTTTGAAAAGAAATGTGGGTGTAAATGCTAGTCACCATTACACTGCTTTACAAGCATACAGCATAAACTATTGATGGAATGGAATGAAGGAGAAGTTTATAAAATATTTAAGTGCTACGTCAGTCTTGATAACTGTGGCTGATTGGAATGGTATTGCGGGAGAGAAAAAGGAAGAATGGGTGTCTGTTGGACAGAATTGGAGAGCAACATATCGTATATGATTTTCTGTTTGGTAAATTTTAATATCAAGCAGTTGAATACGAGAACTCTAGGATGTCGCAGATGCCCTCACAAGAAAGAAAGTAGCCCGCAGTCGACCTATAAAGGGCAAAGGGTGATCTTCTCACTGACGATAGTGCACACCTTTCAAGGTGCCGTGAGCACTTTATGAAGTTGCTGAATAGAGATGATGAGGGAGAGTATGGACAAGAAACAGACCCTGAAGATGAAGCTGATCTTGAAATGATAGGAAATAAGATTAGTTCAGAACCATCTTCAAAGGAATCGATCAATAATCGAGTAGCTAAAGAATGTAATGGTTCTAGGGGCGGATAACATTGCACCAGAATTTCTGATCACGAATTCTGTCACAGCCACAGATCTTCTTCACCCTCTTTTGGTACAGATCTGGAACTTGGACAGCGAACCATAGTAGTGGAGAGGAGGACTCTTCATCAACTTGCCCAAATAAAGGAGCCATCATCAACAGCCACAATTAGAGGCAAATCGTGTTGCTCATGATTCCTAGCAAAGTGTTGATGCAGATAATCCTTAATAGAGTCAAGGTGGAAGTTGAAATCCAAATAGTGCAGTTTGAGAAGTAACCATTCCTGTACAGATCAAATAAACATGCTTAGTCATTATCGAACAATCAAATGAATTCATCACTAGTCCTTATATTCTTTTTGTAGACTTTGAAAAGTTCTTGAACTCTATTAAAAGAAGGCAGATGAGGAAATCTTTGAAAAGTACACAATATCAGAAAAGATGGAAAAGGTTGTCAGGGAGGCTTTCAATATACAGACGCCATGTCATCAGCAAGGGTAAAGTTAAGAATCCTTCCCACTTAAGTCTGGAGTTTGCCAAGGGTGTGTTTAATCTTTAACTATCTTTTTTACCAGTGCTGGATGAAGTGGTGATGAAAGTGATGGACAAAAAGTAGTTTTTTTGGGGGGGGGGGGGGGTTACAATATGAACTAACTGAGCAAGTGGAGAGTCTTAATTTTGTTGACATCATCTGCCTCTTCTTGCTGAACCATGTTGACATGGAAGGAAAGCCAAGATTTTTGGTTTAAAGTCAATGTTACCAAGATGAAAATTATGAAAATAAATACAAGAAAATGAGAAAGCTGAAAGTGTTCAATGAGGATGTTGAAAGGATAAAAGAGTTTACGTACCATGGTAGTGTAGTTAGTGAAGATGGAGGAACATCTGCCGATGTCACAGTAAGAACCCAAAATTTGAATAGGGCTCTCGTCCAGCTGTATCCATTAAGGAGGACAAGAGAAATTTCTGTAACAGCTAAACTATGAAGCATGCCTGGAAAGTAAGTACCATTTTGCAGCACTAGTGTCACAGTCACACATATTTGCACTTCTCTCTGGGTCATTGTCTTTCCACTGATGCCATTACAGCCAGATTGTGTTGTGTTTACATTTGTTACAGGTCATTCGAAATGTTTAACGCAATATTTGAGCCCCCCTGACTGAAGTGTATTCTATAATACAGTTCTTTTTTAATGCATAAAATGTTAAGCCAGCTGAAATTCATTTTCAACTTTTAGAGGTTTATGGTCAAAATGTTATGGCTGATGGAATGGTTAGAACATGGGTGAGACAGTTGAATGATGGATGAACAACTGTTCATGACAAAGCACAGAGTATGCGGCCTTCTGCTATCCATGATGATGGTTTGATTGTGAAAGTGAATGAGAAAATGTATGAAAACAGACAGTTCACCTAGTGAGGAATGTCCACAAATTTCAAAAACTTTTTAGCATGAGACTGTCGAAAATACTTGAATTTTCTGAAAACGCTTACATAGTCATCAAAATGATGCAGCTTGGCAGTACTTTGACATTTCAGAACTGAGCACTGTTGAGGGAGATAAATTCTTTTACAGAATTGTGACAGGTGATCAAACTTCGGTTTGTCGTGTCACTCCATAATAAAAAAAATAAAAAAAATTTGGTGAAGTGAAGGCACTCATGTTCCCAGAAAACAAATATTTCCAACAATGTTAGCACAAAGAATTGTGCACTATGTTCTGGGACAGACAGGGTGTTCTGCACGTTGAGTTCCTTGCAACAAGACACACCATCGATGAGATAAGATACTGTGAAACACTAAGAAACTTCAGTGCACAATTCAAAATGAAAGGTGTGGAATGCTCAGACAAGGCACTGAGTTGCTCCATGACAATGAACGTCGCCGTTCTGCTGGCATCACTCAAAACCTTTTTCAGGGATTTGGTTGGGATCTTCCACCTTTTGACAATGAGTTCTTCGTGAACTTGAAACAGGATTTTGGAGGAAGGTGCTTTTGGCAGTGGTGACAATGCAACAAAACTGAATTCTTAAAATCTTTTGGTCAAATGTGATACCCAGTGAAGGCCTCTGGACTCAAATGAGAGAACAACATATTGCCATCTAAATCAAAAAAAGGAAGTGAAGCTAGATCGGAGACCCTTTGAAAAAATCTGGATGCTGTAAAACACTCTGCTGGAATACAAGGGGTGAAAGGAGACAAGACAGGCCAAAGAACTTTCCGGGAGAGCACAGTGCAGGAAGACACAGAGGAGGAGGAGGAGGAGGGGGAGGGGAAACATTTGCAGATTTGAAGATCATCTGAAATGTCCCAGTGGAGCTTTGTTGAGGCTCTGTGCTCTGCGTAAGAGCATCAGGAAATAAGTCAAGGAAGATAGTTAAGTATAGGAGCTATTCAGCCACACAGCAGAGCAGTATTCAGCTGGTGCTAGAACAGTTACTCATAGTGTAGTTGCATCTGCTCTCAAGAAGTTCCATCTCGTCTTCCCAATAATTTCTTGTTGCTTTTAAGTATCACAGCCAGTTTCCAAAAATAATATCAGAATCCACTATGTTATAAATCTTTCTAAAATTACGTTCAGGAACTTGAGATATGTGCGTGTTTCCTGAATCTGACCAGAAGCTAGTAGTTTTCTTTCCCATTATGGAGTAGAATATTGTTATTTCTGTGTTTAGTGGAATAGGTTGCAGGCGCAACAGAACATAATGTTGTGATGATGAATAGAAAGAAGCAGAATTAAATTGGAGAAAATGAGACAAGTTACAAATTATTTGAGAAGGTGCTGTCACTTGGGCAAGTGAGTCTGTCTGTCAGAAAAAAAGAGGAAATATAAAAAATAATTTGAGCTAGAGAGGCCACCATAGATACAAGAAAAGCAGAGATATAACTGCCATCAGGAACTCGATGATATCAGAGGTAATTATTGGAAGTTGTGTGTGTGTGTGTGTGTGTGTGTGTGTGTGTGTGTGTGTGTGTTTTGCAGAAGAATGAACTGACAGGCATGTAAGAGAACATCTGAAGTCCTCATGTGAGCTATCCAGTAGTGTGCTGAAAGGTTGTCAAAGCTATAAATGATTCACGTTCAAAGAATTGAGGAGGAGATGGTGATGAGATGCTTCTGGATTTAACAAAATTAGTGGGAAATGGGGAATTAGAGTATCTTGCATTTTTTATTGTACTTATTGATGAGGAGACTTGCCATAAGGTTTTTGGAAAAGTATTATCATCACAAAGGTATGACTAGACAAACAAGAAAACTGTAAGGTGAACACTGACATTCCATGCAGTTGTAAATTGCTCATTAGGATAAAGAACAGAAGAATACAAACAAAATAGGATAGCTGTTGGATAAAAAGCATTGTGGCTTTGCAGTGTTGGTAAATAACCAGATAAGCAATTCTGGTAGGAAGAATAAAGAAAAGTTACATTTCCGTTTTAAAATTTGTGCACGCAATCATTGTCATTGTAAGATGGAATTATGTTTTTGAAGCCGTAACACAGATGAGGATAAAGTACAGACACAAACTAATAACTGAGGAAAGCCAAGAAGTAGTAATTAAAATGGAAAATAAGAAAAAAGAACATTTAATGTTTATAAGAGTTTACGGTAGAGTGAAGGCTATTGTTTATTAGTGTGAAAAACCAATGAAAGTGTAGAGAAAATTTCTGAACAGGGCTAAAACTAAGGCAAACAGTTAAGAGACTTCAAATTAACATAAGACATGACTGAGAAGAAACTGGGAATAAAATAGACCATAAGGCACAACATTGCATTTAAGTAAAGGATAAACAATGCAAAATGAATGAGTTCTGTTATAGTAGAGAGAATAGTTATTTGGTAACTATCAGAACTTGCAAAGAGATGTTGGAGTAGTGAAATGTCCTGCCATTTTGGAAACTGGGTTGCATGAAGTAACCAGTTCAAAAGAGACATCCGAAGCAAATTGTTAGAAGTGATGAAAGCTGTCATAAACAAGCGAGCTCTACTGCTATCAAGTATTAATACTGATTTGAGAAAGATATTTGTGGAATTGCAAATATGTAACAGTGTTACATGAGAGCACAACATGGAGCATAGGGGAAACTATAGAAGATACTGGAAGCATTTGGGACTTTGTGTGCCAGTATATTTAAAGTTAAGCAAACATGTAAAGTAGTAGTCAACAGTAAAGATTGTATTGTTTTAAATACCAACCAAAAACGAAATTTGAGACCTCTACAGTTGGATTGGTGAATTGTTTTTTTTTTTTTTTTCTGCTTGTGGGATCCAACATAGTGTCTCCCAATCCAATAGAACACCCAAGGATGTAGAATATTTCATTTGTATATTTATTTATTGTTTACTTACTTACGTACATACTTAATTACTCATTCGTGTTCCACAGACCCTTTACTGCTCGTCTAGAGGCAGCGTCTTTGACTTCTGATCAAAGTGCCCTGCACCATGGTTTCAAACCCGGCCACTACTTAAATTTTGAATAAAATCATTCGCAGTGGAGGCTAAAGACATCTGGCGCAAGAAATTGCTCTCATTATGCCAATATCTGTGTTAAGAGGGCAGAGGAGGGGGACGAGGTTCAGTGCACCCCCTTGCCCTGGGATGGGAACTGCCCTTGAAAGGTGAAAGAATAGAAAATGATCAACACAACAGCATTAGGATCCAGAAGGCAATGGAAACCACAGAATGAAAGAGACATAACTTGTATCCAAGGGTGTTTAGCTTAACTGAAAATTTGTGATGATCTCTCCATTGACAAAAGATTCCAGATTAGTCCCCCATCTGGGTATTCAGGAGGGAATTGCCAAGGGGTAGGTGACCATGAGAAAAAGATTAAATAACCAATGATGGGATAACATTCCAAGAGTCAAAGCATGGGATATCAGAAGTTCGAACATAGTAGGAAAGCTAGAAAATCTGAAAATGGAAAGGCTCAATCTAGGTATGTGAGGGGCCAGTGAAGTGAGATGAAAAGAGTATAAGGAGTTCTGGTCAGATAAGTTTAGGGTAATATCAACACCTTCAGAGAATGTTATAACTGGAGTAGGATTCATTATATAGAAGAAAGTAAGGCAGAGAATTGAGCTACCGTTAACAGGTCAGTGACATGGTTGTTCTCATCAGATTTGACGGCAAACCAGTGCTGACAGTGATAGTTCAGGTATATATGCCAATGTTGCAAGTAGCAGATGAAGATACAGAGAAAGTGTAGGAGGATAGTTAATAAGTAATTTGGTATGTAAGGGGAGATGGATATCTAACAGTTATAAGGGATCCGAACGTGGTTGTAGGGGAATGAATAGAAGAAAGGGTTACAGGAGAATATAGGATTGGCAGTAGGAATGAGAGAGGAGAAAGACCAATTGAATTCTGCAATAAATTTCAGATGGTAATAGTGAGTACTTCGATAGAAAACCACAAGAGGGAAAGTAAATGTCGAAAAGACCTGTAGACACAGCAAAGTTCCAATTTGATTGCATCATGGCCAGACAGAGATTCCAAAATCAGATATTGAATTGTAAGGTGCACCCAGGTGCTGATATAGGCTCAGATCACAATTTAATAATGATGAAGTGTAGGCTAAACATTACAAGAATTGTTTGAAAGAATCAGTGTGCAAGGAAGTATGGTACTGAAGAACGACTAGATGCATTCAAAGTTCGCTAAGGCTATCGACACTTATAAGGAAACCAGTGTAGGCAGTACAGTTGAAGAGGAGTGGAGACGTCTAAAAAGGATCACAGATGTTGGAGAGACAAATATGGGTACTAAGAAGATAATTGCAAAAAACCTTGGCAACAGATCGACAGATTAACTGATCGATGAAATAAGTTCAAAAATGTTCAGGGAAAAACAGGAATAGAGCAATATAAATTATTTAGGAATGAAATTAATAGCAAGTTCAGGGCAACCATGGATGAAAGGCTGTAGGAAATATGTGAAGAAATTGAAAAATAAGTGATCGTTGAAAAGACTGAAGCAGGATATACACTCCTGGAAATGGAAAAAAGAGCACATTGACACCGGTGTGTCAGACCCACCATACTTGCTCCGGACACTGTGAGAGGGCTGTACAAGCAATGATCACACGCACGGCACAGCGGACACACCAGGAACCGTGGTGTTGGCCGTCGAATGGCGCTAGCTGCGCAGCATTTGTGCACCGCCGCCGTCAGTGTCAGCCAGTTTGCCGTGGCATACGGAGCTCCATCGCAGTCTTTAACACTGGTAGCATGCCGCGACAGCATGGACGTGAACCGTATGTGCAGTTGACGGACTTTGAGCGAGGGCGTATAGTGGGCATGCGGGAGGCCGGGTGGACGTATCGCCGAATTGCTCAACACGTGGGGCGTGAGGTCTTCACAGTACATCGATGTTGTCGCCAGTGGTCGGCGGAAGGTGCACGTGCCCATCGACCTGGGACCGGACCGCAGCGACGCACGGATGCACGCCAAGACCGTAGGATCCTACGCAGTGCCGTAGGGGACCGCACCGCCACTTCCCAGCAAATTAGGGACACTGTTGCTCCTGGGGTATCAGCGAGGACCATTCGCAACCGTCTCCATGAAGCTGGGCTACGGTCCCGCACACCGTTAGGCCGTCTTCCGCTCACGCCCCAACATCGTGCAGCCCGCCTCCAGTGGTGTCGCGACAGGCGTGAATGGAGGGACGAATGGAGACGTGTCGTCTTCAGCGATGAGAGTCGCTTCTGCCTTGGTGCCAATGATGGTCGTGTGCGTGTTTGGCGCCGTGCAGGTGAGCGCCACAATCAGGACTGCATACGACCGAGGCACACAGGGCCAACACCCGGCATCATGGTGTGGGGAGCGATCTCCTACGCTGGCCGTACACCACTGGTGATCGTCGAGGGGACACTGAATAGTGCACGGTACATCCAAACCGTCATCAAACCCATCGTTCTACCATTCCTAGACCGGCAAGGGAACTTGCTGTTCCAACAGGACAATGCACGTCCGCATGTATCCCGTGCCACCCAACGTGCTCTAGAAGGTGTAAGTCAACTACCCTGGCCGGCAAGATCTCCGGATCTGTCCCCCATTGAGCATGTTTGGGACTGGATGAAGCGTCGTCTCACGCGGTCTGCACGTCCAGCACGAACGCTGGTCCAACTGAGGCGCCAGGTGGAAATGGCATGGCAAGCCGTTCCACAGGACTACATCCAGCATCTCTACGATCGTCTCCATGGGAGAATAGCAGCCTGCATTGCTGCGAAAGGTGGATATACACTGTACTAGTGCCGACATTGTGCATGCTCTGTTGCCTGTGTCTATGTGCCTGTGGTTCTGTCAGTGTGATCATGTGATGTATCTGACCCCAGGAATGTGTCAATAAAGTTTCCCCTTCCTGGGACAATGAATTCACGGTGTTCTTATTTCAATTTCCAGGAGTGTAGAAAGGTCAAAACAGCTTTTGGTGATATTAAAAGCAAGTGTAATATTGAGTGTGCAATGGAAATTCCACCAGAATAGAGAGCTGATAGATGGTAGAAGTATTTTGAACGTCTCTTTGAGGCATATGACTTGATAGAAGAAGAAATTGAAGTCAGTATGGAAGAGGCCCAATATTAGTCAGAATTTAAAAGAGCCCTGGATGACTTGAGACCATATAAGGCAGACGGAATAAATAACATACCATCAGAATTTCTGAAGTGGCAAGCAAATGACTGTTCAAGTTGATATGTAGAATCTATGAGACTAGTGATGCTCCATCAGATTTTCGGAAAAATATCATCCACAAAATTCTGAAGTTGCAAGGGGATATAAGTGGAAAAACTATCGTACAATCGGCTTAACATCTTGTGTACTCAAGCTGCTCTCTAGAATAATATACAGAAGAATGGAAAAGAAAGTGGAGGATCTGCTAGATGACATTCAGGTAGGATTTGGGAAATACACATAAGAGGACATTCTGATGTTGTGCTTAATAATGGAAGCAAGGCTAAAGAAAAGTCAAGACACATTCATAGGATTCGTCAACATAGGAAAATCATTTGACTGTGTGAAATGGTGTAAGACATTCGAAACTCTGAGGAAAATAGGAGTAAGCTATAGGGAAACGCAGGTATTGTGCAATATGTACAAGAACCAAGAGGGAACAATTAAGACTGCATGACCTAGAAAAAAGTGCTTGGATTAAAAATGATGTAAGACAGGGATATAGTCTTCTGTCCCTACTGTTCAATTGATACATTGAAAAAGAAATGAAAGGAAGGTTGAAGAGTAGAATTAAAATTCGGGGGGGTGAAAGGATATCAGTGGTAAGATTTGCTGATGACATTGCTATTGTCAATGAAAATGGAGAATTATTACAGGATCTGTTGAAGAGAATGAGCAATCTAATGAGTATGGATTACGGATTCAAAGTAAACCGGAGAAAGAGAAAGGTAATGACATGCAGCAGAAATGAGAATAGTGAAAAGCTTAACATCAAAGTTGATAATCACGAATCAGAGGGATTCAGCTTCCTTGGAAGCAAAATTACCCATGACAGGCGAAGCGAGGACTACATAAAAAGCAGACTAGCACAGGCAGAGCGTACTCCTGGCCAATAGACGTCTACTGACATCAAACATAAGCCTTAATTTGAGGAAGAAGTTTCTGTATGTTTGGTGTAGAGCATTGTATAATACTGACTCATGGACAGTGAGAAAACCAGTACAGAAGAGAATCAAAGTGTTTGAGATGTTGTGCTAAAGAAGAATGTAGAGAATTAGGTGGATTGATAAAATATAAAATGAGGTGGTTCTTCGCAGAATCAGTAAAGGAATTTATGGAAAACACTGACAAGAAGAAGGAACAGGAGGATGGGACATGTGTTAAGACATCCATGGTGCTAGATGGAGCTGTAGAGGGGAAAAAAAACCTGTATGAATACACCCAACAAATAATTGAGAACTTGGGGTCAAGTGCTGCTATGAGGTGAAGAGGTGAGGGCAGGATAGGAATTTGTGGTGGGTTGCATCAGACCAGTCAGAAGACTGATGCCTCAAAGAAATGATACACCAAGAAAGCCAAAGGTGAAGGTATGCCTAAGGCGTGAAAGGCTTTCAGAATTACTATCACTTTAAAAATCAATCAAGGAAGTCAATGGTTAAATTTTTGAGTGGAACAAAAACAGGACTCACATTTTTATAGCCAAACAAAGTGTTGGAAATGGAGAAATAGGGTATCACATTGACCAGCATGAGGCCTAGTTTTGCAAAAAAAGTTTCAATTGTTTGAAAGTAGTCAAGGAAAAGTTATTCAAGGGAAGATTTTTGTCCAAATTTTTGCAGTCAAATGAAGTGTGCAAAATGGAGAAATGTGGTCAAATTAACTAGTGCGAGGTCTAGTTTTGCAAAAAACAATTGTTTGAAAGTAATTAAGAACAACTGTTACTAATTACGTAAATGAAGAGTCAAAAATTTCATCCCTTCAAGGCCTAGGTATGTTGTGCATAAAAAGTTTCGTTGGTGTGGAAATAAAGTTTTTTCTTTCACGTTGAAAAAATAAAATAAACATCCAACTATAGCATAAAATGAAACTTCCTTGCTTTCTCTTAATTTGCATGCTCATGAAAGTAATAGAATACTGGTCAATATTTAAATAAATTATGTTTCGTGCTTTCTGAACTTTAAAATTAAGAAAAATGCAAGAAGTAGAAGTTATCAATTTTTTTCTGAATTGATTTGGCTAAAGGTAATGAATAAAATAAGTTAGAGGAACATTTGACATACCTTTGAAAGATGCTCGAAATAATGTTCAGCAAATGAGTTGCCAGTTGAGAATTTAAAGTTCAATGTTTAAATTAGAATCTTAAAGTTTTAAAGAGTAGGCCCTCTAGAGGATATTTGCTGTATTATGAGCATCATTTAGAGATGCATCAACAGTTTCTTTGACCTATTGTATATCTTCATATGTATCTTTTTTTCCAAGTTCTTTAATGTACTTGTAAGGTTCCTTGGACCATATGAGTCAAACCTACTTCGTCATGGAACAGGTCAGTGTATAGTGTACATAATGCCAATTAGAAAATTTATAAACAAAAGAATTAATGAAACATGAACAACATTGAGAGAGAATGTCGTCGTAGTCTCCAGTCTAGAGACTGGTTTGATGCAGCTACCCATGCGGCTATTCTACGAAAGCCTCTTTGTCTCCGTGTAACTACTGCAACCTAAGTCGTCCTGAATCTGCTTAGTGTATTCATCTCTCGTTCTCCCTCTACGATTTTTACCCACCATGCTTCCCTCCAGCACTAAATTGGTGATCCTTTGATGCCTCAGAACGAGTCCTACCAACTGATTCCTTCTTGTAGTCAAGTTGTGCCACAAATTCCCCTTATCCCCAATTGTATTCAATATCTCCACATTAGTTATGTGATCCACCCATCTATCTTCAGCATTCTCCTATAGCACCATGGTTTGGAAGCATCTATTCTCTTCTTGTCTAAACTATTTATAGTCTATGTTTCACTTCCATGCATAGCAACACCCCATACAAACACTTAAATCTATACTCATTGTTAACCAATTTCTCTTCTTCAGAAATGCATTCCTTGTCAAAGCCAGTCTACATTTTATATCCTCTCTACTTCTACCATCATCAGTTATTTTGCTCCCCAAATAGCAAAACTCATTTACTACTTTCAGTGTCTTATTTCCTTATCCAATTCTCTCAGCATTGTTGTTGTTGTTGTTGTTGTGGTCTTCAGTCCTGAGACTGGTTTGATGCAGCTCTCCATGCTACTCTATCCTGTGCAAGCTTCTTCATCTCCCAGTACCTACTGCAATCTACATCCTTCTGAATCTGCTTAGTGTATTCATCTCTTGGTCTCCCTCTACGATTTTTACCCTCCACGCTGCCCTCCAATGCTAAATTTGTGATCCCTTGATGCCTCAGAACATGTCCTACCAACCGATCCTGTCTTCTGGTCAAGTTGTGCCACAAACTTCTCTTCTCCCCAATCCTGTTCAATACTTCCTCATTAGTTATGTGATCTACCCATCTAATATTCAGCATTCTTCTGTAGCACCACATTTCGAATGCTTCTATTCTCTTCTTGTCCAAACTATTTATCGTCCATGTTTCACTTCCATACATGGCTACACTCCATACAAATACTTTAAGAAATGATTTCCTGACACTTAAATCTATACTCGATGTTAACAAATTTCTCTTCTTCAGAAAAGCTTTCCTTGCCCTTGCCATTGCCAGTCTACATTTTATATCCTCTCTACTTCGACCATCATCAGTTATTTTGCTCCCCAAATAGCAAAACTCCTTTACTACTTTAAGCGTCTCATTTCCTAATCTAATTCCCTCAGCATCACCCGACATAATTCGACTACATTCCATCATCCTCATTTTGCTTTTGTTGATGTTCATCTTATATCCTCCTTTCAAGACACTGTCCATTCCATTCAACTGCTCTTTCAAGTCCTTTGCTGTCTCTGACAGAATTACAATGTCATCGGCGAACGTCAAGTTTTTATTTCTTCTCCATGGATTTTAATACCCACCCCGAATTTTTATTTGTTTCCTTTATTGCTTGCTCATTATACAGATTGAACAACATCGGGGAGAGGCTACAACCCTGTCTTACTCCCTTCCCAACGACTGCTTCCCTTTCATGTCCCTCGACTCTTATAACTGCCATCTGGTTTCTGTACAAATTGTAAATAGCCTTTCGCTCCCTGTATTTTACCCCTGCCACCTTCAGAATTTGAAAGAGAGTATTCCAGTCAACATTGTCAAAAGCTTTCTCTAAGTCTACAAATGCTAGAAATGTAGGTTTGCCTTTCCTTAATCCTTCTTCTAAGATAAGTCGTAAGGTCAGTATTGCCTCACGTGTTCCAGTGTTTCTACGGAATCCAAACTGATCCTCCCCGAGGTTGGCTTCTACTAGTTTTTCCATTCATCTGTAAAGAATTCGTGTTAGTATTTTGCAGCTGTGACTTATTAAACTGATAGTTCGGTAATTTTCACATCTGTCAACACCTGCTTTCTTTGGGATTGGAATTATTGTATTCTTCTTGAAGTCTGAGGGTATTTCGCCTGTTTCATACATCTTGCTCACCAGATGGTAGAGTTTTGTCAGGACTGGCTCTCCCAAGGCCGTCAGTAGTTCCAATGGAATGTTGTCTACTCCGGGGGCCTTGTTTCGACTCAGGTCTTTCAGTCCTCTGTCAAACTCTTCACGCAGTATCGTATCTCCCATTTCATCTTCATCTACATCCTCTTCCATTTCCATAATATTGTCCTCAAGCACATCGCCCTTGTATAGACCCTCTATATACTCCTTCCACCTATCTGCTTTCCCTTCTTTGCTTAGAACTGGGTTTCCATCTGAGCTCTTGATGTTCATACAAGTCGTTCTCTTATCTCCAAAGGTCTCTTTAATTTTCCTGTAGGCAGTATCTGTCTTACCCCTAGTGAGATAAGCCTCTACATCCTTACATTTGTCCTCTAGCCATCCCTGCTTAGCCATTTTGCACTTCCTGTCGATCTCATCTTTGAGACGTTTGTATTCATTTTTGCCTGCTTCATTTACTGCATTTTTATATTTTCTCCTTTCATCAGTTAAATTGAATATATCTTCTGTCACCCAAGGATTTCTACTAGCTCTTGTCTTTTTACCTACTTGATCCTCTGCTGCTTTCCCTATTTCATTTCTCAAAGCTACCCATTCTTCTACTGTATCTCTTTCCCCCCATTCCTGTAAATCATTCCCTAATGCTCTCCCTGAAACTCTCTACAACCTCTGGTTCTGTTAGTTTATCCAGGTCCAATCTCCTTAAATTCCCAACTTTTTGCAGTTACGTCAGTTTGAATCTACTGTTCATAACCAATAGATTGTGGTCAGAGTCCACATCTGCCCCTGGAAATGTCTTACAATTTAAAACCTGGTTCCTAAATCTCTGTCTTACCATTATATAATCTATCTGATACCTTTTAGTATCTCCAGGGTTCTTCCATGTATACAACCTTCTTTCATGATTCTTAAACCAACTGTTAGCTATGATTATGTTGTGCTCTGTGCAAAATTCTACCAGGCGGCTTCCTCTTTCATTTCTTAGCCCCAATCCATATTCACCGACTATGTTTCCTTCTCTCCCTTTTCCTACACTCGAATTCCAGTCACCCATGACTATTAAATTTTCGTCTCCCTTCACTATCTGAATAATTTCTTTTATTTCATCATACATTTCTTCAATTTCTTCGTCATCTGCAGAGCTAGTTGGCATATAAACTTGTACTACTGTAGTAGGTGTGGGCTTCGTATCTATCTTGGCCGCAATAATGCGTTCACTATGCTTTTTGTAGTAGCTTACCCGCATTCCTATTTTCCTATTCATTATTATACCTACTCCTGCATTACCCCTATTTGATTTTGTGTTTATAACCCTGTAGTCACCTGACCTGAAGTCTTGTTCCTCCTGCCACCGAACTTCACTAATTCCCACTATATCTAACTTTAACCTATCCATTTGCCTTTTTAAATTTTCTAACCTACCTGCCCGATTAAGGGATCTGACATTCCACGCTCCGATCCGTAGGACGCCAGTTTTCTTTCTCCTGATAATGACATCCTCCTGAGTAGTCCCCGCCCGGCGATCCGAATGGGGGACTATTGTACCTCCGGAATATTTTACCCAAGAGGACGCCATCATCATTTAATCATACAGTAAAGCTGCATGCCTTCGGGAAAAATTACGGCTGTAGTTTCCCCTTGCTTTCAGCCGTTCGCAGTACTAGCACAGCAAGGCCGTTTTGGTTATTGTTACAAGACCAGATCAGTCAATTATCCAGACTGTTGCCCTTGCAACTACTGAAAAGGCTGCTGCCCCTCTTCAGGAACCACACGTTTGTCTGGCCTCTCAACAGATACCCCTCCATTGTGGTTGCACCTACGGTACGGCTATCTGTATCGCTGAGGCACGCAAGCCTCCCCACCAACGGCAAGGTCCATGGTTCATGGGGGGGCTCTCAGCATTATCTGATTTAATTTCACTATATTCCATTATCCTTGTTTTGCTTTTTTTGATGTTCATCTCATATCCTTCTTTTCAAGACACTGTTCGTTCCGTTCAACTGCTCTTCCAGGTCCTTAGCTGTCTGACAGAATTACAATGTTGTTGGCAAACCTTAAAGTTTTTATTTTTTCTCCATGGAGTTGAATTACTACTCCAAAGTTTTCTTTTGTTTGCTCACTGCTTGCTCAATATACAGATTAAATAACACTGATATAGGTTGCAATCCTGTCTCTCACGATTCTCACCCACTGCTTCCCTTTCATGACCGTCAACTGCGATTTGGTTTCTGTACAAATAGTAAATAGCCTTTTGCTACCTGTATTTTACCCCCTGCCACCTTCAGAATGTGAAAGAGAGTCTTCCAGTCAACATTGTCATAAGCTTCCTCTAAGTCTACAACTGCTAGAAAGGTAGATTTGCCTTTCCTTAACCTGTCTTCTAAGATAAGTTGTTAGGTCAGTATTGCCTTGAATGTTCCAACATTTCTATGGAACTCAACTGATCTTCCTCGAGGCCACCTTGTGCCAGCTTTTCCATTCATGTGTAAAGAACTTGTGTTAGTATTTTGCAACCATGCTTTATTAAACTGATAGTTCGGTGATTTTCACGTCCTGATTTCTTTGGAATTGGAATTATTATATTCTTCTTGAAGTGTGAGGGTATTTTGCCTGTCTCATTGATCTTGCTCGTGAAATGGAAGAGTTTTGTCATGGCTGGCTATCAGTAGTTCTAATGGAAAGTTGTCTACTCCTGGGGCCTTGTTTCCACTTAGGTCTTTCAGCGCTCTGTCAAATTCTTTATGCAGTATCATATCTTCCAGCTCATTTTCATCTGCATCCTCTCCCATTTCCATAATATTGTTCTCAAGTACATTGCCCTTGTATAGACCCTCTATATACTCCTTCCACCTTTATGCTTTCCCTTCATTGCTTGGAACTTGTTTTCCATCTGAGCTCTTGATATTCATACAAGTGGTTCTCTTTTCACCAAAGGTCTCTTTAATTTTCCTGTAGGCGCTATCTATCTTACCCCCTAATGATATATGCTTCTACATCCTCACATTTGTCCTCTAGCCATCTCTGCTTAGCCATTTTGCACCTCCTGGTGATCAAATTTTTGAGATGTTTGTATTCCTTTTCGCCTGCTTCTTTTACTGCATTTTTATATTTTCTCCTTTCATCAGTTAAATTCAGTATATGTTTTGTTACCCAAGGACCAACTCCTGCATTGCCCATATTTGATTTTGTATTTATAACCATGGCTTCACCTGACCAGAGTCTTGTTCCTCCTGCCACTGAACTTCACTAATTCCCACTACATCTGTCTTTAACCTATCCACTTCCCTTTTTAAATTTTCTAACATACCTGTCCGATTAAGGGATCTGACAGTCCTTGCTCCGATCCGTAGAGCGCCAGTTTTGTTTCTCCTGATGATAACGTTCTCGTGAGTAGTCCCTGCCTGGAGATCTGAATGGGGACTGTTTTACTTCTGGAATATTTTACTGAAGAGGATACCGCCATTTAACCATACAGTAAAGCTGCATGCCCCCGGGAAAAATTACGGCTGTAGTTTCCCTTGCTTTCAGCTGTTCACAGTACTAGCACAAGAATGCCATTTGGGTTGATATTAAAAGACCAGACCAGTCAGTCATCCAGAGAATACAGAAATAAATAACATATTACATATTATATCAGACAATGGAAAACCTAGGATGGAATAATGACAATATTGTGGAAACGATAGATTGCTACTCACTGTAAAGTGGAGATGCTGAGCCGCATATTGTTGGGTAGTCTTTTTGTTGTGCCTATCTGTTAGTCAGCATCTCCATTATATGGTGAATAGCAATCTGTCCTTTCCATATTATAGAGAGAGATTCTCAACCAGTTGACTCCTGTGCAATATATCAGTGTGCCACAAGGAAACACATAGACTTGGGTTTGAATAATTGAGGTACTATCAGTGAATTTTTTCCCATTTTGGTGGAAGCCTGTTGAAATGGAACATGCTGAATACTGCACACCTTTGTGTGCAATACATACGGAAGTGGAACCAAAGTGCATATTGTTGTAACATCTAGTGTTAACTGAATGAATGTTGCAATTTCCTTTGTTGATTGAGTCAATATCAGCTACATCAAAACGATTATGGAATGTATGTACAGTGGAGGCAGAATTAGACTTCTATGTCACATGAAAATGGTTTACATTTTACACCCGCTGTCTCCTGCACTGTGAAATCAGAATTAACATTTCTGTGACTCTCTAAAATATAGAAGAATGAGGCCTCTCCCAGGTGACTGCCACACTCACCGACGATGGTTGAACAGGGTAGTGCAGAACCTCGATGTATTGCTGAACACTGTGTGTGTGTGTGTGTGTGTGTGTGTGTGTGTGTAGCAGTCCATGCTTCCTGGACGTATAACACTCCAAAACACAGAGTTAATGGCAGTATGCATGGTATGGTAATTATCCTGTCTGACTGCTGATAGTCTCTGGCAAACCATGCAGGATGACACAGAATAATGTATGGGTTCAATTACTTGTTCTTGGATTGTAGGCACTAATGTGAAGGGACTGCAGTGTACTTGGTGCATAACAAGGCAATCCTATTGAGATGGTCAGACATAGTTGAAGAGAATTGTGACAAGTATGCCTGCCCTCACATTCCCATGCAGTCCAACATTGGGCCACTGTAACATTTTTAACACCCCACAAATTTGGCTATTGCACAGTTTGACTAGTTGGCCTGATGGAGACCTACAATGAGGTCCCTTTCAAACTCTGTGAAGTGCTGATAATGCTGTCTCATAAGAGTGTGTGGCATCTGTGTGTCCTTCATAGTGATCACTCACTATCTGACACTGTTCTTGTCCGTTATATATACCAGCAGGCCTGGTAACACCACCAAACAGTAACGACACTAATGCACTCTGGTAGCCACTCTACCTTTCACAGGTAATTGCAACTTTAGTTATTTACACACCTGTTGATGATGTGTGCATTTACAAAGTTATGTTGGCATCTGACTGTATCCTTTGGGTGCTTCACTTTTTTTTCCTTTCTGGTTGTATAGTGTTCACGTATGTGCACTAATGTCGAAGTGTGTGCTGCACATACATTGCACACTCTTCAGGCTGGTGTGACTGACAGTATTGGCTGGTATGCCATGTGGTACAGTGCCTACTATGAGTCACCCCCCCCCCCCTCCACATGCATGTCACTATAGCAAACTGTTTGTGGTTACAGTTGCAACATATGGCCTATTTAAGAATGATGTTTACTCATCTAAACTTTTCTATATGCCATCCAAATGCTGTGCTTCTGTATGATTTTAAGAAGCTACCAATAAGATGTGCCTAAGTTAAGTCTGAGGCAACCACTGGAAAAATGGGTCAATATTTAGCTTTAAACAAGATGAAGTTTTTATGGGCAAATTACTGACATTATGTGAATAGCCCTTCTTTCACACGTCATATGTTGTAATAATTTTCAAGCACTAATTTGTGTAAAATAGCCAAAGGCCCAGTTTAAGTTGGTAGGTGGTAGTGTGTGTGTGTGTGTGTGTGTGTGTGTGTGTGTGTGTGTGTGTGTGTGTGTGTGTGTGTATTTTGGCAAAGCCTATTTATGACATATAATTGTTACATAATTTGGTGTGCGAAACAACTGCTCTGCTTCTCGCGATAGGTGTTACTAACATACACTTGAAGGTAAGATTGTGGACAGTCTTGCCTGGAGTTTGATGCTACCTCACAAAAACATGATTCTCTTGGCAGGGAGGCTATTTTTGGACTTAAGTCCTGTGTCCATTTCTCCTCGCTAGGATTGTTTACTACACACAACACTGTATCAAATTCCAATTTCTTTGTTCCAGAGGTTAAACAGTTGTCAGTCATAAATGCTCAGAATAAATTTTAAAGGCTGTGTTTCTGACAGACATTGTCACACACTGCAGTGAAGCACAAACGTTTCATTGATGTTGGAAACTACTAATTTCAGATAAGGGCACATACAGTGGACTTAACAGTGATGCAACAGAAACTGCTTAAAAAGCAGAGGAATCCTTGAAGTTGTTCTTGTGAAGACTTGATGGGGAAATTGATTCGTATTAGCAGTGTGGTTCACTAAACTACCGATAGTTCATTTCATATGTTGGAGCTGTTAAAGCCAAAACAGTTCTAACCTTAGTAGAATGGCGTTTTTAAATTCAACCAATACAAAATCTTACCCATGAAAGACAGATAGTTGTTAAGTCTTTTGTAACTTATCGAAGCGTAATTTGGAGCTGCTGTATTAAATTCTAATGACACGTCCAGCCATTATGCTTTTCTTGCTGTGTTGGACAGTGAAAAAGTAAAGCTGCCATCAGTTCGAAGATTGTTCTGAAGATTCATTTAGCAATTATATACAACCGCTCGCTCACAGAGAGATCTGACACCTAAAGACTGGAAAATTGCTCAAGTCACACCAATACCGAAAAAAGGAAATAGGAGTAATCTGCTGGATTACAAGCCCATATCACTAACGTCGATTTGCAGTAGTTTTTTGGAACATATACTGTGTTCGAACATTATGAATTACCTCGAAGAAAACAATTTATTGGCATGTCAGCATGGATTCAGAAAATGTCGTTCTTGTGAAACACAAGAATGACGTTAAGTAATGTGTGCTATTGACAGGGGATGTTAAATTGATTACATATTTTTCGATTTCTAGAAGGCTTTAGACAACGTTCCTCACAAGCGCCTTCTAACCAAACTGCGTGCCTATGGAATATCGCCTCGTTGTGGGACTGGATTCGTGATTTCCTGTCAGAAAGGTCACAGTTCGCAGTAATAGACGGAAGTCTTCGTGTAAAACAGAAGTAATATCCGGCGTTTCCCAAGGAAGTGTTATAGGTCCTCTGTTGTTCCTGATCTATATTAACTATATAGAAGACAATCTCAATAGCCCTCGTAGATTGTTTGCAGATGATGCTGTCATTTACTGCCTTATAAAGACATCAGATGACCAAAACTAATTGCAAAATGATTTAGATACGATATCTGCATGGTGTAAAAAGTGGCAATTAATCCTGAATAAAGAAAAGTACGAAGTTATTCGCATGAGTACTAAAAGAAATCCGCTAAATTTCGATTACGCGATAGGTCACACAAACCTGAAGGGTGTAAATTCAACTAAATATTTAGGGATTACTATAACAAAGAACCTAAATTGGTACGATCACATAGACAATGTTGTGGGTACAGCAAACCAAAGACTGTGATTCATTGGCTGAACACAAAGGTGCAGCAGGTCTACTAGAGAGACTGCTTACACCACACTTGTCCGCTCTATTCTGGACTATTGCTGTGCGGTATGGGATCCGCATCAGATGGGAATGACGGATGACATCGTAAAAGTACAAAGAAGGGCAGCTCGTTTTGTTCAAATGGCTCTGAGCACTATGGGACTTAACATCTATGGTCATCAGTCCCCTAGAACTTAGAACTACTTAAACCTAACTAACCTAAGGACAGCACACAACACCCAGTCATTACGAGGCAGAGAAAATCCCTGACCCCGCCGGGAATCGAACCCGGGCGCGGGAAGCGAGCACGCTACCGCACGACCACGAGCTGCGGACAGCTCGTTTTGCAGTATCGTGAAGTAGGGTAGATAGTGCCACAGACATGATACATGAATTGGAGTGGCAATATTAAAACAAAGGCGTTTTTCGCTGCGACGGAATCTTGTCATGAAATTTAAGTCACCACTTTTCTCCTCCGATTGTGAAATTCTGTTGGCACCCACCTGCATAGGGAGAAGTGATCATCACGATAAAATAAGAGAAATCAGGGCCCGCACAGAAAATTTTAAGTGCTCGTTTATCCCGCTCGCCGTTCGAGAGTGGAGCGGTAGAGACAGCGTGAAGGTGGTTCATTGAACCTTCTGCCAGGCACTTTATCGTGAATAGCAGAGTAATCACGTAGATGTAGATCACAGAGCTTTGCCAGGTACGGTCTTGTTTTAGGCGGTATGCCTTTGCCTTCCATTGAGCTTTGAACTGACTGACCCCACCAGTTACAGGGGGAATTATAGTTTGTGTATTCCGAATGCGGTGTTAACTCGGAATTTTTCACATCAACCAACTCGGCAGACATGAAAGATGAAATAAGTGGCAGATAAAAATCGTAGGATTGACTGTGGTTCGAATCCGAAATCTTTGTATTTGTAGTCTGGGACTTCACAACTTTTTTAAATTTTAGTTTATTTACTTATCGTTCTAACTTCAAAGAGTTATTTATTAAATAAAAATAAGATAGGTGAGAATTTAAACAGTGAGAGGCCGGTGGGCGAGCGTCTTCCGCGAGATCAACCGCCACGGCGTCTGCCATTGCGTCTGCGTGCTGTCGTTTGCGGCGACCTGGTAGCGAAGGACGCTAGCTGCGGCGTTCACATACAATGCTGTTATTTTTGCAAACAATGCTCGGTCGATGCTGTCTTCATAGCCGTTCTTTGTTCAGTAAAATTCTGTTCCTGTATGTAATGCTGTTGTCTTCACGGTTACCATAGCGGCCACGGGAACCACGGCCCCCAGTAGACTTCATCCTCAATAGCAGTCCCCTCCTTTAGAATGCTTCTTCATTTTGTCATGTCGGTGTTAATTATACCACTGAACCACTAGTTGTTGGTTGGACATCTAGTCTTTATTGCGGACAGTCACTTGGCTGTGATCACAGTGCCGTCAACAGTACATCTTAATACATGCAGCTTATCGTTCATTGGTACAGTGGGGACCCTACGAATTGGGGAATGTTCGGTCCTTGCGCTGTTCGAGATGGAACGCTCCATCGGTCTGGAAATTCTGTATTTGTCCACAAAGAAGTTTTGCCCTTCTGTTACTGAATCGGCTTCTGGAGGCTATACAAACATAACTGTGTTTCATAGCAGTTATATATATCTCAGAAAAAATATGAAGGCTTTTTTGGAGGAGTGCACATCTGCAGTAAAATTAAATGAATAGTAATGTGAGGGTGATATACGGGACGATGGTCATACGGATCATGGATACTGCAACGGATTCAGTAAAGCCTGTGAGTGTATTGCCCAGCAGTCAGGCATGTTAGACATTACTGCCTATTGAAAAAGCGCTTAAACCACGATACTGCAAGATAGAAATTTCAATTACTTTATTCAGACTGATTCTGGGGAAACAGGAACTTGGGACAGATTTGATTGTAGTTCCTTCTAAATCGCTTGTCGATAGCTGCTCTGCTCCATTGAACATAATTTAGTGGTAAGGACGGAAGCAACAACAAATTCGTTGTAGTCATTACAGGAAAAAGCATCGTTTCACTCCCGCTGATGTGAGATCGTTACACACGGAGTACAGATTATGAGTAGATCAAAGGTGGAACAGGGAATCGGCCATAGTCTGTGTAAAGAAATCGTCCCAGCATTCATCTTAATCGATTTGGGGAAACCATAGAGAAGATTTGAAGCCCGCGTCTCACGAATACGAGTATAGTGCAGTAACCAGTGTGCGCTACTTCGCTTAGTGCCTCCGCAACAGAACAGTTCTACCGAGGGATACACAGCAAAGCTGGTACAGTACATGTATATGAATTCTAAATTTTCTGGTGACTGTGTAGCACAAAAATTTCTTGTAAGAACAGGTAAAATATCACCCGAAGCAACACACACTATACGAAAAGACCTCTTGG